>NC_133773.1:82818390-82925890 GCF_003597395.2 Chelonoidis abingdonii
TGCTTCTAGCTCCACAAGGAGCCTGCACCATCAGGCACAAATACCTGCCCCCAACCTCTCTCTATTCACAGGGTTTTGGAACCCATGTCCCTTGTCTAGCAAGTACCACCCAACTGAGGTTGAGTCATTTCTGTCATAAAGCAGTCCCACAGCTCGGCAGTCTGGGATAGGGTAGGCGTGCCTATGCAAATAGTTGAGATTTCGCATTCCAGACATTCTTTCCACACTTCCCATACTTCACCACCAGATGTCAGGGTACAGCTCATCCTGACTCTGCTTACATCTATCACTGCTTTAAGTAGCCGACAGAACTTCCATATACACAAAAAGGCCAAATGAGTACTCATTCCATACAGCTCAGCACTTTTTCTTTCCTAAGGAAAAGTTCCCTTTAGACTGTAAGGCTGACATGTGGATGATGATCCCAAAGAAATCTATATACTAGTTAAAACTCTGGCTACATGATGGCAATGTTAGAGGAGTTTTCTGATTGGCTAGGACACTGCAGCTCAAAGTATGTCTGGATGAGAGCCAAAGGCTTGGAATTGTTTTGCCATGAAATCTGCTTTTTTAGACACGAAAAGAGCAGGCAAGCAACAGGAAAGCTTGACTGACTAATAGCTGAAAGGTGTTTCTTGATGAAAAGCTTGGAAATCAAGCCCTTCTCACCCCCTCCACTCCTTTGGAAATTGTTTCCACTCAGCTGCTCAGTGTTTAATTCAGGATTACATTTCTGCTTTGCTAGTTCATTAAACTAGGCTTAATTCACAATTTGTAAGTCATATAGATGCCTGTCCTTTTTAAAAAACCTGATATGAAAAATTCATCTCACTGGGAACATGCTGAAACTTGTAAATGGAGTAAGAATAACACATGCATAACAGATAGTAACTAGACTATACAGCATGGATGGCGGGTATCATAGGCTGGGGAAGACTGTGCCTCCCCAAACAACCTGGCGTGGCCCCACCTATGCTCCACCCCTAGACTCCCTCCTGCTTGCTTCTAGTTTCCCTTTTCACTCTTCCGTGACTGAGAGGCAAGGGGCAAGCAAGCTGGGTCCAGTGCTTGGAAGGCCCAGGGCTGGGGGTGCTAGGGCACTGGGGTTGGGGATGCTGGGACCATGCTGCTCGCCTGCCCACGGCTGGGGGTTCTCAATCTGTGCTGCCAGCCAGGCACGCTGAGGCTAGGGGCACTCGGGCCAACCTGCTTGCTGAGGATGGGGGCACGCAGGGTGGCTGCACTCCAGTTGGGGGGGAGGGCAAAAGAGGATGGATAGAGGGGGAGGGGTTGGGGCTAGCCTCCTCCACAGCCCATTCACCTACCAACCATGCTACACAGTAAGAGCAGGGGCCAGCCAGACTGAAGTCTTAGACTCCAGCTGGGTCTCAGAAGTGAAAGGTGTAAGCAGGGTCTGAATGAGCTATCCCCTGACATCAAGTGATGAGCTGGGGAAAAAGACTTCAGGATCAGATCATGTTTGGATAAATACATCTACTCTGCCTACGTGTGCAGCAGGCAGAGCTGTTTTACCAAAATTATGATTTTTGGCTGGTTTGGGGGTTACAAATCACTCTAGTATTTGAATACGGGGTAATGAAATACAATCTTTATTGCACAAGTAAAGGGCAGCAGAACTGTGCTTACCAGGTCCTGATTGATGGGGTCACCCTAAACTGAACCTCACTTGCGAAGCAGAGGGTAGAAGTGCCAAATCTCAGTGAAGATAAGAATGGGTGGGAACAGATGTTTTTAGCTGGGGGTGTGGATATTGCCTAAAGAGTCCTAGATACTATCTAGCCTGTCCCTCTCCAGCATTTAATGACAGAGCTGATTAGACTCAATTGGGAGTCTTGTTTCCACTTGGTGATTCGTAAAGCTAATGTCACTGCTGAGCAACATAGGGGCTGCACTGGCTGGGAGGTTCCCCGCTACCTACTGAACCCAGCTCTGAGTGATTTCTGTGGTGGAACCTCAGAACAATGCATCACGGAAGCAGCAGCGGAAGCAGAGACAGTGGCTAGCAGCAGTAGCTGTGAGCCAGGTGCAGAGGTAGCAGCAGAGGTATTACTCAGTGCCCCTGACACTGGGATAGAAGTGAACCCTGTGAACACACCTCTGAACTCTGGGTCTTTGCTAACCAAAGACAGCCAACTGGGGTGGGGTGCAGTGAAGGGAGAGGGAAGTGAAGTGATAAAGGGACATTCGTCAGACTTTCTCACCACAAGGTGGGAAACTGAGGCAAAGGACACTGCTCAGTGCACTGGGAGGTTGGGTTTGCTTATGGGAGCATGCTTTTGAATGTGATTCTGGCATTTTCCCAAACTAATGCTTTGTTTCCCTTTCCCTTTTAATAGAAGCTGTCTTTTGTTATACATGGACTCAGTGCTTGTGAACAGGTAATTGCTCTTAAAGGTTCCCAGGGTGGTAGTAAATTTCCCCAGATTACTGGGTGGTGTGACAGAATACACCTCTCTATTCAGACTCTACACAGTATGGTAATAATCTTTGTAAAAGGTATGCCTTGTAAGGTATCATTTCAAAACTAATAATTTTCTGGTCAAGATTGTCCTGATAAAGTATGTGCAGCAACTATAATGTGAAGTTATGATTCCCCTCTATGATGTTGAAAATGCATATTCAAAACTCACTTTGCACCAAACTGGTCAACAAGCCTGTCTTGAACAAAAGTGTGTATGTTTGCCTTCGTTCGCATGTAAGCAGTAAACAGAGTCATTAGTAGATAGGGAAAAGAAACAGCAGAGAACATCCTTCCACACAGACTCTATGCCTCTTGAGTTTCCAGCTGGAAATGTTTTTCAAAAGGGGGACTGAAATTATAAAAAGGGGCAAATGCTCCAAGACATACACACACCCTTTTCTTCCTGTCTGTCTCTCACATTGCACCTAAGACAACAAAGGAAAACAGCCATCAGACTACTGGGTGAGGAGAGAAGGAGGGAGAGGTCCTGATCTGAAGAGTTTGGTCAGTAATCTTGCTGGAAGCATGTGGTGAAAAATTTTGCTTGAATCTAATATCGTTCGTTAAATTAGGCACTAGTAAGCTTCTTATCTTTATTTTTCTTGTAACTATTTCTGACTTTTATGCTGCATTATTTGTACTCCTTTTAAGTCTCTCTTTTGTAGTTAATAAATATATTTTATTTAATCCAGTGTGTTTAAATTGAAGGGTTTGGGGGCTTGTCTACACCACACAGCTTTTAACGACAAGGCAACGTCCACGTGTATAAATGCTCTTTGTGGGCACTTTGTCCACACTTTTGCTGACAAAATCTTCCACCCTGCGAGCGGCATTCGCTTTATTGGCAGGAGAGCACTCATGCCAACAAAGCCGTGTTCACACTGCCACCATCTTTCGGGGGAGGGGAGGGGAGGAGCTTTTTTAAGTACCTGTGAAAGACAAAAGTTTTGTTGACAACTTGGCAGTGTAAGACAAGCCCTAAGTAACTATTTAAGATAATTAGCTGGCATATTATTGCCTTAAAGGAATAATGGACTTAGCATATTTTTACTGGGCAGTAGAGGACATACATTTCAGATGGAAAATCCAGCACTGGGGGTTTGTTGAAGTCACTCTGCAGTATAATCAAGGCTGGTTAGAGTCAGGGAATAACTGTGAGAGGGGGGGGGGGCTGCAATTATTTACACACACACACACACACACACTCTCTCTCTCTCTGAGGGTATGTCTACGCTACGGGATTATTCCGATTTTACATAAACCAGTTTTGTAAAAGATTGTATAAAGTCGAGTGCACGTGGCCACACTAAGCACATTAATTCGATGGTGTGCGTCCATGGTCCGAGGCTAGCATTGATTTCTGGAGTGTTGCTCTGTGGGTAGCTATCCCGTAGCTATCCCATAGTTCCCACAGTATCCCCCACCCCTTGGAATTCTGGGTTGAGATCCCAGTGCCTGATGGGGCAAAAATCATTGTCGCGGGTGGTTCTGGGTAAATGTTGTTGGGGACCCCGGTGCCCCAATACTGGCACACAGTCCGTTGTCTGACCGCGAGAGTGACAGCCAACACCAGCAAAGTCCGATCAAAAGCTCTTTATTGACAAGTGCACGCATCAATAGAGAGCAGCTCGTCTCCAGAGAGAACCAGCTTGCTTCTTTACAACTAGCATATGATTTTATAGACAGTTCCATCGCGTCACAAATTATTCATTTAGCAGTCCAACCCCCTTTTACTAATTACTAAAACCCAAAACCTTTATTATATATATATTTCTTGTTAAAACCAATTGATTAATATGAATAATACTGCCTTAACAATTACTACAAACAAGAATGATATGATTTATGTGAGTAATAATGCCTTAAAAATCGCAAGTTATAGTCGTGAATATCTTGCAAGGGCATAGCTACTCCCACAAAACAAGTAGTAAATACAGAGCCTAAAGTATAACCACTCCCCACGCAAAAGTGGGAGGAATTTGTGGCTGTGGCAGCTAAAAGGGCCCCCCAGTTATCTTCTGGGGAGCGAAAGGGTGCAGGGGCCAACTGTCCAGAAACAGTAAATACCCATACAAGAATTAAAAACATGGCGAGACTACATATTGCATTTGAATAATAACTTGAGTTTCAAATTGTCCTATGTTTCGGTTCCTGCAAGCTAAACGATTCACCGTTTGGAGTTAGGATTTTACGGTGGTGGTACAACTGTCAGTCGGGAGTAGTAGTGGTAGTCGCTGTGTAACCAGTATGACGCCTCTTGAGTCGGAGCTTCAGGTCGCCCATAGGGGTCTATTTCTTTTCCATGGGCAATCTGTGATCCTGAGGAAGTAATAAATCCCCTCTCCTTCCTAATAGCTCCGGTAGCATGACATACTCCAAAGGCATATTTAGAGTCAGTATAAATGTTAACCCTTTTCCCTCTAGCGTACAAGCAGGTGGCTGTTAAAGCCTGTAATTCTGCAGACTGAGCGCTTGTCCCTGGTGACATAGGCTTCCCTATCAATACTGTGCAACTGTCTGTGACTGCATATCCAGAGTGTCGAACACCATTTCTTACAAAGGCAGAACCATCTATAAACAACTCCAACTCCGGATCAATTAGAGGAACATCAGTCAAGTCAGGTCGCGGGGTAGAAACCTGATCCAAAACCTGCAAACAGTCATGTATTGTTTCCTCACCCTCTTCATGAGGTAACAGAGAAGCTGGATTTAAATTTGCACACCTCTTTAAAACCACCCCATGAGTCATTAACAGAGTCACTTCATATTTTGACAACCTCTGATTAGTTAAATGTTTGTGCTGCTGTGAATTTAACAAACTTGCCACTGCATGGGGAGTATGCACTGTTAACGGATGTCCCAAAACAATCTCTTGAGCTTTTTCTACCAATAATGCCACCGCTGCCACATTTCTAAGGCAGCCAGGGTGTCCTTTAGCTACTGGATCCAGCTGTCCTGAAAAGTATGCCACTGGTCGTGGAGCATTACCAAATGACTGTGTCAATACTCCCGAGGCTACTGTGGGTAGCTATTCCATAGCTATCCCATAGTTCCCGCAGTATTCCCTGCCCCTTGGAATTCTGGGTTGAGATCCCAGTGCCTGATGGAGCAAAAATCATTGTCGCGGGTGGTTCTGGGTAAATGTCATCAGTCATTCCTTCCTCCGGGAAAGCAACAGCAGACAATCATTTCACGCCCTTTTTCCCTGGATTGCCCTGGCAAACGCCATAGCACGGCAACCATGGAGCCATTCAGCGTTTTTTTACTGTCACCGTATGTGTACTGGATGCCGCTGACAGAGGCGATACTGGAGCGCTACACAGCAGCATTCAGTTGCCTTTGCATGATAGCAGAGATGGTTATCAGTTGTTCTGTACCGTCTGCTGCGTCATTGTAAATTGGCAATGAGATGACAGTTATCTGTCGTTCTGAACTGTCTGCTACTGTCATAGGTGCCCTTGGCTGAGGTCAGCCAGGGGTGCAAAAACAAAAATGGGAATGACTCCTCAAGTCAATCCCTCCTTTATGGTATCTAAAAATAGAGTCAGTCCTGCCTAGAATATGGGGCAAGTGTACTAGAGAATCAGTGTATCAGAGAACCAGACAGCACAGCTGCTCTGTGTCAGATCCCGCAGAAATGATGAGCTGCATGCTATTCTAGGGGGTGTCCCTGCAACAACACCACCCGTTGCTTCCCTCCTCCCCAAATCTTCCTGTGCTACCATGGCAGTGTCTCCCCCATTTGTGTGATGAAGTAATAAAGAATGCAGGAATAAGAAACACTGACTTGTTACTGAGATAAAATGAGGGGGAGGCAGCCTCCAGCTGCTATGATAGTCCAGGCAGGACATTAAGCAGTGTAGGGGAGAGGAGCCCAGCATCCTACTGCTATGATAGTCAGGCAGTACAGAATCTTCTTTACACATGAAAGGGAGGGGGCGATGGAGCTACCCCAGTTGCTATGATGAGGATGGTTACCACTGTTCGTACCATTCTACTGGGTATGACGGGATCATTCCTATTACCCAGGCATCCCCCGGCCAGCATATCAACCTGAGGCGCAGCCAGGAGCACTCATGGGGCGATGATGACAACAGATAGAGTCATATTGTACCATCTGCCACCAGGGAGGGGAGGGGAGTGGATACGTTTGTTCACTGCAGCGCTCGTGTCACCAGCAGCATTCAGTAGACATAGGGTGACATTGAAAAAAGTCAAGAAACGATTTTTTTCCCTTTCTTTACGGGGGGGAGGGAGTACATTGACGGAGCTACCCTGACGCACCTCGGACAATGTGGGTTTGACCGTACAAGGCATTGGAGCTAGCCAAGAATAAATACTTTTTGGGGAGACTGCTGGGACTGTGGAGAGCTTGAAGTCCTCAATACCGCTCCTCCCTCCAGGAGCGTCCATTTGATTCTTTGGCTTTCCGTTATGCTTGTCACGCCAGCACTGTGCGGGATCTGTATCATGCCTGGAGATTTTTTTTCAAATTCTTTGGTGTTTCGTGCTTCTTAAATGGAACCCTGATAGACAGATTTGTCTCCCATACAGCGATCAGATCTAGTATCTCCGTACGGTCCATGCTGGAGGCTCTTTTTGGGATTGGGACTGCTCGCCACCCGTTGCTGATCAGGAGCTCCACGCTGGGACAGGAAATGCAATTCAAAAGTTCGCGGCTTTTCCTGTTTAGCTGGCCAACTGCATCCGAGTTCAGATTGCTTTCCAGAGCGGTCACAGTGGTGCACTGTGGGATACCGCCTGGAGGCCAATACCGTTGATTTGTGGCCACACTAACCCTAATCTGATATGGTAATACTGATTTCAGCGCTACTCCTCTCGTCGGGGAGGAGTACAGAAACCAGTTTAAAGAGCCCTTTATATAGATATAAAGGGCCTCGTTGTGTGGATGAGTATAGTGTTAAATCAGTTTAACGCTGCTAAAATCAGTTTAAACGCGTAGCGTAGACCAGGCCAGAGTGTGACTTGCATGCTGGAAGGCTGTATAAGTGGCCCAGGTAGGAGCTACTTCAGCAATGCACTGTAAGACACCACAGGTTACAGGGTAGGGGTGACACCTTCCGCCTCCCTTCTCCCCCGTCTGAACTGAACCCTGGTATGTCAGGAGTAGGGGCTTAAGTCAGTTCTGTTTTGCATTGTTGAGAGAAACCCCTAGCTTTTGAACCCAACCCTTCTTGCTCCTGACTCCACCTGCCAGAAAGGTTACAAAAGTTTGGTCTTAACTGTTGAGATTGTCTTGTGTATATTCAGTATAGCACTTGCAGTATTCTTTATACTCCAAGCTAGTTCACTGGCCAAAATACGCCACATTTATTGCCATTATTATTCTCCAGGGAATTTTTCCCACTGATATTATTTCTAGAAAGGGGATCTGATTCTGCCTCCATTGGAAAATGTTGGCCCCTGATTTCAGTTGAAGCAGATCAATGGTTAAAGGTGATTTAAAAACAAAGTACACACAACAGCTACTCAGGGGAGCAGAGTCTGTCTCACTCAATTCCTTTTACGCCATCCAGACAGCTCAGAGAAGGAAAGGTTGACTATGTTCCCCTAGCCACGTATGCTCCCTGGCATGCAACAGTGCACAGAGGGTACAGAGCCAGCACAGCTGTTTCATATACCACCCTATGTACATCTTCTGGCAAAAGTGGACATGGAGGGGCTTGGAAGAGGCGTGACCAAAGCACACTGTTCTCCAGCTGTACACAGTGAACATTTGCTTGGGGATCATTGTCAGCTGATACATGTTAATGCAACCCCACCAGCTGGTTTAAGTTGTACCTAGGGCTAGTGCCAGACAGATTTGCCGGGGGGGGGAGGCATGCCCTACTTTTCTGCCGCACCCAATAGGCACTGGCTACAACACAGTCAGTCCCAGAATCTGAAAATGCACCCATTGCATATTGACCTAATTTTATTTAATCTGAAACATTGCTTAAAATGTTTCCTGAAGGCTGATGATGATCATCATCAGACAATCTTGTTGAGACTTTTCCACTTTGACAATACCACATATCACTTGCTCATGTGACCATGGAAAACATTTCTATACCTGTATATGATTTGGGGTCAGGAATTCAGGGGAACCATATCAAAGCCTGAAACAGAACCAAGAAGACTGATCTATTTAGAGTCATATAGTGGCTGTGACCCTAGGGACCCCTGTATTCACACCCTACACACAACTGCAACAATATTTATTAAAAATGTGCCTTGTGAGGTATCATTTGGAAGCTAAAAACATGCTGGTTTTTAATATAATTGTAAAATGCATGTTACCCCTATGTGAAGTTATAAATTCCCTCTGTATGATGTTACTAGAACACGTTTACCTAGGCTAGGCTCTCCAGTCTTAAAGGTGATAAAGAGGTGTGACCTAGTCAAAAGAATGTGGGCTTATCTCAATTTACATATTAGCCATAAACAAATCCTTTAAGCTACGCTGGAGGGGTTATTCTGTTGCTGAACTCAAGAGACAGAGCATTAACCTGGCTCCTGCACCCCAGAGAAACACAGAGTCCCCAGGAGGCCTTCCAGACTTGTAAGAAACAACATCCCTTTATGGTTATAAGGAACAGACTTCATCTTCATCCTTTGCCTGAGGAGACCAAGGAAAGAAACCAAGCACTATAATCTCTGTGCCTATAAAAATCCGGAAAGGAGACTGGAGCTGAGAGAAACCATCTTGGACAAAGACTATCTTGCTAGACTAAATTTTAGCCTTTTAGATGCACATTTTCATATTTATGTGCTTGTGACTATCTCTGCCTGTCTCTCTTTTATGTGGTATCAGTTAATCCATGCTCTTTTGTTAAACTTGTTTTACTATAAACCAATTCCATGCTATGTTGAAAGGGAAGGGTGTATTTAGCCCAGTTAGACTGATAAGTTGTGACATGCTGACTAACAAAGCAGAAAACTTAATATCTTCTGTGAATGAACAGTGGTAGGGGCTGTGGATTGCAGAGAAACATTTCTGAAGAGCTCAGGGGCTGGAGTTAACTGATTGTTATCTGGTAGGCAAGGTCTGGGTCTGGAGAGACTTAAGGAGTTTGCTGGTGAGGAAGACATACTGGTGTGGCAGGAAGCTGATAATCTATTTGCTCAAAACTTCGTCTTAGGCAGAGAGGTAACAGTGGCTCACAGTTCTAGGTATCCTCAGCAGCACGTGACAGCAGCACCTTCAACACATTGGCAATTTATACTGGATTTTAATCCACAGTTCAGATATGATAACATAGTCTTTCACAAAGACTTTTTGGTCTACTCAGCGATCACTCATTAGGAAAATAACTGTACCAAAGAAACTCCCTAGATGTGTTCCTACGTGACTAGTGCGTAATGTTCAGATGATTTCTAGGCTGTGTAATGATAAAGGGCATAATTTAAAATTAACATGTAGCAACAGTTTAGTTCTGAGTTATTTTTGTAATGAAAGTGAAAGCATGTGAAACTTTTATGCATACAAAGGTCAGATGTTTTAGTTATTGCTGGATTAATTCACATTTGATTGAATTAGCTTCCTTTACCGATACATATAGAAACTCTTTAAAGTCCCTTGTCTAGCCTCTGATTTTTCATCATATTGGCAATTTCATAATTACAGGTTTTGTATAACAGCTTAGAGGAATTCTAATGCAACAGTGCTTACAGCAACCAGTCCAAAATTGATGCAATCCTTCCCAATTTTGAAAGTTGGCTAAAGGTCACTAGGCCCCTCTAGAGGACCAGGTCATCTCATCCTGCACTAATGTCTGTGGGAGAGATTCCTCTTTGTTAGGGTTATCTCTGTAAGGATCTGCTCACAAGCTCCTCCCCAATGGAGTTGACTACCTCTCATAGAAATGAGTGCAGGGCCCATCCTCAACCCTAGCAGATACTCAGGAATCAGTGGGAGCCAAAGGTTGTACATACTTCTACACCAGCTCTAGACCCAGATGGACACTACATTTCTCCATGCAGTTAGGGACTGCACTTGATCACAGCTCTCTCCACAACCTCCAGGAGGGCTCCAGAGAAGTGGTAACATAGATTGGAGCTGTAGCCTCTTTTCTGATAAGCCCCATGGGGCTGAATGCCGGAAATGTGTGTTCCCTGTCTCTGACCCACCCAGTCTTCACCTGCTCCCCTAGCACAGATCCCAGACTTGTAGATACACTCTGTAGGGTCTGACATGGGGAAAGGGTCTGTGCTGTGGATGCAGCTGAGCCCCTCTCTGTGCAACTTGCACTTGGATGCACTTTCAACTCATAGTCCTCTGTACGTATCAGCTAGTGTTTATACATCCCACTTTCAAGCAGGTTTTCGACTCAAGTATTCTGTTACTTTAGTATTGCTTTGGGAAGCAGGGGCTATGATGTCATGGCTCTCTTAACCAGAGCTAATCAAAACCTCAGTTCCTGTGCTGTGGGAAATTCCAACACTAAAAAAAATTCCCCCAGAAAAGGATATTACAAAGTGCTTTCATTTTGAAAAAGCAACCATAAAACAACATATCCTGTTCCCGTTCAATTTTTTTTCCCACAAGGAAACAGACCAGTTGGCTCTCTGGTCTGCCCCCATTCCTGGGGGACTCTCTGTGCTGCTCCCAGGCATTCAGGGGTAGCTTGGGAAGTCCCTAGGCTGTCCCTAGCTGCTGGAGTCGTCCCCCAGACCAGGGATACTGGCTACATCTACATGGTAATAAAAAACCCACAGCTGCTGCAGCTCAGTTGACTCAGGCTGGCAAAGGGCTCTGGCAGCTGGACCACTTTTTGGAAAGGTTTTACCAAGTACTCAGTGGAAGCTGTTGCTATAGTTGAGGATTTACAATTGTGAATGTTCTTCCTTGCTCTGTTCACCATTTATTGTTTGAAAAGCAACAAAGTGTCTTGGTGCATGGACAAATTTCTGTCATCTTCAGTGGTTTTGTGAACAATGCTGTTTTTATAGGTTCCTTAATGTCAGCTTTTTCTATTTGAGTCTATATATTCAGATGCACTAAAACTATACATGACCCTTGTTGATTTCAGTGGTCATACATTGTATCATGCTGTTGCTCTAGCACCAAGATGTCAACTGATCTTTAAAGTTAAGATGTATATACCAAAACCCATCCACCAAGCAAAACCCACGGGCTGCAGAAAGTTTTAACATCTCAGCTGCCGGAATTGTTTCTACTGATCCAATGATCCAAGCATCATGCTAAGGTACACTGCACTGGGCCAGATTCTTGCTCTTTTGCTTTATGTGAGCATAGCAGGGAATTCTCAGCTGGCAAACCCAGCCCTTTTCCAACCCACCCCCCCCTGTGCTGAAGCTGAGTTGGATGAAGGGCATGACTGCAGCACATTTTATTCTAGAAAGGCTTAGCTAGTGTATGGTTCCAGGGAACCTAGCTTAAATGACATTACTTTATTGCAATGTTAAGATGAAACAAATATTTTACTTTTGGACCCAAGATATCATTTGAAAACAAGTACTCCTTCTTAAGATTTTGTTTTCCTGGTGATATTTGGAATAATTTAAGAGCTGAAGCCTCCCAAAATTTTGTTTCCCTTGACATACACTGAGATTGTCCCAAAGTTGGCTATTCTTTCTGCAAATTTCAGTTTGCACTGTAACTCTTACCAAGTAGTGTTAAGTGTCAAAAGTCCAAAGGGTTTTATTAGTAATCAATTTAAACTTTTGACTTTACTCTTGTACGCCTGTTTCTATTAACCAAACAGATAGCTGAGTCCTTTGAAATGTCAGTGAGTTTGATGTGTTATGTTGATCCAGTAGTTACAGTGCAAGCCTGAGACTCAGGAAACCTTGGTCTCATGTACTTCCTGTATGACCTTGGCCAAGTCACTTAGCCTCAGCTCCCCTTCTGTAAAATAGGGATAAATAGCACTGTGCTGTTTCATAAGGCTGTTGCTAGCACTGGGTGTTGGATGGATACTAAAATAATGGTAGCTATAGCCATCCCATAGATATTTATTCCTATCTTTGTGAGGGATAGACTTTCCTGATGTACTGTCAAAACCTAATATAATGTGTTGCTCAATTTTGCTTTGGTTTGTCTTCAAAGACTATTAAAGTAGTTTGGTACCACTTGAATGGAGCTATCAAAGATGCAGATGGACATTCTTCTACACAAGAGCTAAAGGCTTGGCTGCATAGAAATTGCTCTGGTTTGACTCAATTTGTTTATAAATCTACTTCAATCAAGGCAACCCCCTTCTGTGGACATTCTTAAAGTAGTTTTAAAGGGTGCCATCTATTGATTTAGTTTAGTTCAATTTATTAAGCTAATAGCAGGCACCAAAATGATTTGAGTGTCCACACAAGGGAATTTCTGTTGGGCCTAAAGTTTAGTGGTCAGAGTGGACTCAATCCTGGTGTATAGAACCCACATCTACCTTTGGGAATGGGGCTAAAATCCTTGTTCTTCAGCTCAAACAACATAGGCCTCTGCCACTTGAGTGAAGGGAACTTGCTTATGTAGCAGCAGTGATAGGTCCTACTATCCTCTGTGGGACAGTAACTAGAGAGTAATGTCACTCACTGTGTCACACGCAAAGCAGGCATTTTGCATTTGATCTGCGCCAACACGGGCGCTTAGCTTAAATAAACTTCTCCCTCCGTACAACTTATCCCTCTGACTTATTTATAGAGAGCAATCATATCTCCTCTCAACCTTCATTGTTAAACAAGCCAAGAACCTTATGTCTCCTCTCACAAGGTCAGTTTCTCCATTCCTCTGATCATCCAAATAGCCCATCTCTGCATCTGTTCCAGTCTGAATTCATCTCTCAAAAATGAGAGATTAGAATTGCACACAGTATTCTAAATGAGGTCCCACCAGTGCCTTGAACAAAGATAATATTTCCCTCTGTCTCTTCACTTAATTAGCCTTTTTCACAGCCACTTCCCATGGCCAGCTCATAGTCATGCTGTGATCAATCAGTATACCCAGGTCTTTCTCCTCCATTGTCACTTCCAACTGGTAGGTACCCAGTTTATACTAAATAACTCATTAGTCCTTAAGTGCATGACCTTGTACTGTGCACTATTAAATTTCATGCTATTTCTATTACTGAAGTGAAGGTCATTCAGATCTTCTTGTAGGTTACTCTGGTCCTCCTCAATACTGGCAATACCTCCCAACATTTGCAGATAAATTATTAGCATGGCACAAGAAGTGGGAGTAAAGTACTTAAAGAAAATGATAAATAAGATTAGTTCCAAGACTAATCTTTGAGGAACTCCACTAGTACCCGCACTCCAGTTCACCTTTCAGTATGACCAGTGGTAGTCTCCCCTTTAACTAGTTCTTAACCCACCTTTCAATTCTTATACTAATCCTCATCTTCTGCAATTTAACAAATTGTTTCCCATGTGCTACTGTAGCAAATGCTTTACTGAAATCCAGGTAGAATAGATCTACTGCATTTCCTTGGCTTAGAACAGTGGTTCTCAAACTTTTTTTTCATAGACCACTTAAATTGCTGAGGGTCTCAGCAGATCCCTTAATGATCTCTCCAAATGTTGTTTGTACCATTAGCTAACTATTGTAAAGTGCTTTGGATAAAAGCGCTATATTAAAAAAAATCAATAATTAACATTTTTTGTTCTACAAATAAAAGCACACAACTCATATTTTAATATCAGTAATCTTACTTTCTAATGCAATGGATGTGCCCTCTCTCCCCGGCCGCAGCAGCCCCCAAGCTGGGGCTGGGAAGGAGCGGGGTCCTTCCCCTGCCATAGTGGCCATAGAGCTGAGGCTGGGAAGGAGGGCCGTCTCTCCCTGGCAGCTGCAGCCCTGGAGCTGGGGAAAGTCACCACAACCCTGCATGTCCCAAATTTCCCCCACCCCCTCTTAAAGCACTGCCCCCTCCCACCTACTCCCTATTCCCCACCTCACCTTACATGTGCGGCTCCACTAAGTAGGTGTGCAGCCACTCAGGCACGTACCTTAGAGGGAACCGAATGGACCATGCAGACCACTGCTGGTCTGTGGACCACAGTTTGAGAACCTTGGGCCTAGAAAAATCAGTTATCTCAAGAAAAAGCTCAGGTTGCTCAGACACCTACCTTTTGAAAATAAAGTAGTATTTTAGGCCAAATTGCCATTTACCTGCATGTCTTTAATTACTCTCTCTCAAAATTTGTTTTAAAACCTTGCATGCAATGGAAATCAAACTAATGGGCCTGTAGTTTTCCAGATAACGTTTTTCTCATTTCTTAGATATAGGTACTGTATTTTCAATTCTCCAGTCAGAGTACAACCCCTAAGTTTACAGATTCATTAAAAATCCTTGCTATTGGGCTTGCAATGTCATGTGTCATTCATTTAATATTCTTGGATAAAGATTATTCAGGCTCCCCAATTTGGTCCCATTAAGCTGTTTGAGTTTGACTTCCACCTCAGATGTAGTAATTTCTGATTCCATGCTCTTTTTCTCATTAGCCATTCTGCCACTACCAATGAGCTCCTCATCACCCTTATTAAAAACCAAATCAAAATGTTCTTTTATGTTGAGCCATATCTAGATGTGCAAATCTTCACCCCATTCTCAGCACCTTGCAGTCCTAGTTCTTTGTTTTCTATTTATATGATTAAAGAAGCTTTTATTGTCGATTTTGATAGCCTTTGCAAAGTCCAGCTCTGCTTGGCTTTTGGCAGTTCTCACTTTTCCCCCTACACTTCCTGACTTCAAAGACGTAGCTTTCCTTGCTAATCCATCCCTTCATCCATTCCTTAGAGCCTTTCCCTTCCCCTTAATAACCAGTTTGAGATGCTTGTTCATCCAGTTTGGTCTGCAACCCTTCCCTATGAATTATTTTCCCCCTTGCTTGGGATGCAAGCTCCAGCAATTTTAAGTCAAAGTTGCAGAAACTAATTCCAAGCTTACTCCACATTCAGATTGCTGAGTTCTTCAGGCTAGTCCACTTCCTGAACTATTTCCCTTCATTTTTTAAAGAACTTTACCCCTTTGAAATCAACAACCCTACTTACAGACTTATTTGTATATCCTTCCATTTAGTTTAAAGGGAATTAACTCATGATCACACAAATCAAGGTTGTCCTCTACAACCAGTTCTTCCATGAGGTCTTTGCTACTTACCTATACTAAATCTAAAATGGTATCACCTTTTGTTGGTTCAGTGACTATTTGGTGAAGAAATCTGTCAATTATCAGATCCAGGAATATTTGGGCCCTATTAGTAGCATTTGTCCTCCAATCTCTATATGGGAAATACTACTGTGAATTCTGTGATTATTAATATTAAAAAAAGTCTCTATCCACATTCAAAATCAGATCCTGGGTATTTGTAGCAGCAATCTGCATCCTCTCTCTTGCTTTTCCTCCCACAGTATTAGATCCAGACATGCAGATTACAAGAGCATCTCAGCCACATCCTCCAAATTCCTAATTTAAAGCTCTTTAATCAGTTGTGCCAACCTCCATCCCAGAAGTCTATTTCCATCCCTACTCAGCAGGGACAGCTCTGTTTTTTGCCACCCCAAGCACAGCAGTCAGGCAACCTTTGGTGGTGTTTCTGCAGGAGGTCCACTGGTCATGCGGCTTCGGCGGCAGCTCTGCAGGTGATCTGCTGGTCCCGCACCTTTCGCTTGCCTGCCACCGAATCCGCAGGACCAGCAGACCTCCCGCAGAAAAGCCACCAAAGGCTGTCTGACTGTCACCCTCACGGCGACCGACATGCTGCTCCCTCCCTCCGGCTTGCCGCCCCAGGCACACACTTGCTGCGCTGGTGCCTGGAGCTGCCCTTGCTACTCAGGTGGAGTCCATCCCATGAGAACAAGAAATGCCTTCTGGTGGTTGAACATCCCAAAGCTTTCCTAAGAGCACCATTGCCTGAGCCATGTGACGACCATCATAATCTTGTCTTATTTTCACTGTTCTCTAGGAACACAGACTCCCACTGAAGATCTCAAGCCTCCATTTCTTTAAATGTGTCTTCCTTGATGTGTCCCAGTGAGACTTTAGCAGCAGCATTTGTTCCCACATGAAGAGCAATCTGATTCTTTCCTACTCCTATTAGGATCTTCTTCAGACTCAGGTTCACATCCTGCATCTTAGCTCCAAGAAGAGAGCACACTTCTATTCTCTGGATCAGCTCCAGTGGCAGACCTGGCTGATCATCTTAGTAGGGAGTCCCGAATTATGTAGAACTGCCTCTTCATAGTGTTGATGCAAATCTCAGGCCTTCCCCCTTCTGTTCTTTCTGGCTGCAAGTCTTGTCTTCATTTCCACTTGCAATCTTATGCAAATCATCTACCCTCCTGGGGCTTTAATCTCTGGCTACCTCCATTGTCTCTTCCCTGCTTTTTGTAGAACTAGTTGCTCTTCTCTTCTCCCTTGCCTTCTTATCTTCTGTTATTGGCTGCTTCTCCCCTTCATTCTGGAGTTACAAATCAGGAAATAATGAAAAATAGCATTTGTATTGTGGTAATGGCAGAGGTTCCAGTCAAGATCAAAGCCCTGTTTTGTTAGCATTAAGAGATGTCGCAGGTAGAGGCAGAGCTGTAGGAAAACCTTTATTAAGCAGAGAGGCCAGTGTTTTGCCCTGTAGCAGCCTGGCCATTAAATTGCATTCCTAAACTCTTGGAGACCTCACCAATGTAGGCCTCTCCTGAAATCTGATCATCTTCTTCCACGCTCTCATATAATAAACACAGGCCTGTTCTAAGGGCTGTACAAACACAGGATGTCATGTTCCTTATCCTCAAGAGCTTACAAGCTAATTTGAAATAAATCATTAGTAACAATGAGAGGAGGTGGACAACAGTAAAAACTCCTATGCTTAAATTTCTACGGTTAAGGCTTTGTTTATGGCATACTTATACATATATTCTTGCACAGTTGATTTGATTTACTGCACACTTTTATATGTATAATTGAGTTACTGAGGGGAGGGATGTATTATGACCATATATGTTCGCAACACCGAGGCTTGTTTACTGCAAGCATTACTGGTATAACCACATTCTTAAAACCTAGATTTTTCATGTTTCATAGTCCAAGCAGCAGTGAAAGAATGGTTTAAAGAGGAGAAAAGTAATTCAGCCACAAATGGGTAGAAGAGAAGCTTGGTGTAACATTCTCCGTATTCCTATAGATCATAAGTTCAAGTATAAAACCAGATGTAGTTTGATTTGCAGTTTTAACTAGTATTTCAAAAAGCATCCCACAGTGTCTGAAGTATTGCCAAAATGAAAACCACCACCAAATGTTATAGCTTAAATATTGTGTCTGGACTTAGAGCTAAGGAAGGGACAGGTAATCAAATCTCAACATATGCCTTAAAACGTAAGATTTGATTAGCCATTTCTTACTATTGTCTTTGCTTGTATAGTTATGGATGCTAATAGACAAAGCTATCCAACACTTAAAAAATCCAGCCAGTGTGACTCAGTCACCTGTGGTAGTACATTTTAGAAATTGACTATGCCAGGGGTCGGCAACCTTTCAGAAGTGGTGTGCCAAGTCTTCATTTATTCACTCTAAAATAAGGTTTCGCGTGCCAGTAATACATTGTAACGTTTTAAGAAAGTCTCGCTCTATAAGTCTATATTATATAACTAAACTATTGTTGTATGTAAAGTAAATAAGGTTTTAAAAATGTTTAAGAAACTTCATTTTAAATTAAATTAAAATGCAGAGCCCCCCGGACCAGGGCAGTGTGAGTGTCAGTGAAAATCAGCTCACTTGCCGCCTTTGGCATGAGTGCCATAGGTTGCCCACCCCGGACTATGCTATATAAGGGAGTATTTTCTTTTCTATTTGCTCTAAATTAGCTCCGCTTTAATCAAATGTCCCTTTGACTCTCTGGATAAAGTGGAAGGACTGATCAGTTTATATTATTCTCTTCCATTAACTTCAAGGGAAAAAGTACAGAAGTCATCTGTTGTGTAAGCAGAGCTGAGGAATATTTAACTTAGAAAAAAGTATTCCAAAAAAGTAACAGCCACTTCTATGGTGAAAAAAAAAAATAGTGCTTAAATTTCTGATTCACTGACCCAGATTTCCAAACTACGACCTGTGGATCATCACAGTCCCATTGTGCTAGCTTGCCTTTGAATGCATTGGCCCATCTAACTGAATTGGAGGAGTACATGAGACTCTCTGAACTAACTTGTGGTCCACACTATTAGAAGTTGACGTGAAGACCAGTACGAAAGGCATCCATTTGCAGTGCACAAGACATTGTAGTACTTCCACTACACCCAGTAACTACACTGCATGTTCTTGAGTGCCATCTACTGGCATTTTATCTATTTACTAGCTATGTACACACATCTCTTATCAAGCAGTCCTGTAACATGCACTATGAAAGCTTGAAAACCCTTAACTTATGGAAGGTACATGAATGTATGACGCTGAGCTCTCTAGATGAATAAAACAGTTCTCTTCAGCTTTGTGTGAGATGTTCTTGCAAACTCAGATCACATAGCTGAGCTGCCATTAGGCAATGTCAGAACCACAGCATTTGAAAATTGAAATGGACCTTTGCCATTGAACGATGCCCTCTTCCTGCATAACTCTCTTTGTAGTGTTGATGTGCTACTCAGAAAAATCTTATCTGAGATGTCTAGACTTCTCAAATCTTCTTAAACCCTTAGGGCCAGATTGTGTCACTCATACTGAGCAGTACTTCACCCTGGGGGTGCAGAGTAAGGTGCTACTCCACATGAAAACGGGTGGCACATCTGTCCTTCATGCTTAAGAGAAGCTTCACTAACATTCATACTGTTAGATGCTCCACCAAATCAAATTTCATTGGATCCAGTTGCGTCTTCTTTACACTCTCAGCATGGTGGCAGAGAATCACCCCCATGTCTGACTTACAGACTTCATCATTCAACAGCATTGTCACATTGTTTTGGGGAACTGAGCCCTCTTGATCTACGTGTAGTTTCAGTGTTTACTTCTTTGGCAATATTCTGACAATACATTGTGGTGTAATAAAAACTCAGACGAGATGAAAAGTGATTCTAAGTGCTTATATTTGCAGACCTCAAACAGCTACAACAGTATGAGGAAAATCTTTTGCAAGTCACGTGCCCGTATATCTTAAGGGTTAGAGTACTCCTCTACAGTGTTTAAAGTGTAGGATATGTGACAGAGTTTAATAATAACTTTTTCAACAACAGCTATCTAGGTGAAAGGTTAAAATAATGTCATCTGCTTAGGTTTCCTGAAAGAATGTTAATAGTTACCTGGGATCAAAGTTAACCATTCACAAATGCTGATGTGCCTTGAGGGGATGAAACAGAATTTGCTCCATTCTGATTGGCGGAGATAATTAGAGGTTAGAATTCCAGGAGAAAGATAACCTAATAAAGAAACGTTTTGGATTACAAAGTTGCCTCTCCAGTTTTCATAATTATTGTACAACAGTGCACTGGCCTACTGGGAGTTGGCTCTAAAAGCAATGTATTTAAAAAAGCAGTACATCAAGGTTTTGGGGGGAGACCAGAGACAGCATTTCACAGAATACACCCAAGGACTTTAGCTTCACTGCATACTAATATTCATCTCCCTTATTTGTATAACTAAAGCACAGAGGGAGGACTGCATTTACTACATTTCTAAATGTGAACTTTCCCAGACTTTCAGTGTGGCAGCAGGGCCTGATCCTGCAAACATTTACTCATCTAAGTAATCCAACTGAAATCAAAGCTTTGCACACATGAGCATGGGTTTGCAGAATCAGTCTAATGCTTTTAAAATTTCATATACAACTGTTTGGCAAATACAGCCACTGTTTGATTCCCCCAGATTTCTCTTTAACAAGCTTTACTGAAAACCACAGTACTCTAAACTTATCACCGAGAAAAGTCATGCGCATTGTCCAGGATTTATGTAAGTTAAAACAAATGTTAATGGCTCATTATTTGTGAGGGTTGTGGAAGATGCTATTTTTAGCACTATATGAAAAAATAGGTCTGTGCTGTTGCAGCAGGAATCTGAACAAGGGCTCTCAGTGTTATCCAAGGTGCAACACCAATTGTAAGCCAATTTTAAATAATTAGTTTAAAGAGCTAGTCTTTGCCAAAAAAGTCTAGAACTTAAAAATGCACTTTGTTTTCTTTAGTAAATAAAGGAGATGAAGCTTGAGGTACAGGGGCCTGGATAGTAACAAAAATCAGTCCTAGCAATCTTTATCCAGCTTGAACTCCTGACTTCACAGAGATTTTTCCCAATTAGGAGAACTGGAGGGTTGGGCACAGTCTAAAAAATTAAGTCACGGCAAGACAGAGAAACCAAACCAAGAATTGTTTTAGTCACCACACCTCTAATTACGAAAACCAAGTTGCAATGCACAAACACATCCAAAATAACTCCAAAATGGCATTTGTTCTGCATGAGGTATTTAATTTTACATAATACATGAAGTATTCCTTTTACTAGCTGTGGAGAGGCTTAGATTTTGGGATACCACTTTTGTTGTGTCATGTCCAAAAAGCAAAAGAAACTTCTACAAACATGAAAGAAAGGGAAGGAGAAAGTATCATAAGAGATTAACATTTTGAAGTGATGTGATGCCAAAGTTAAGGGATTCTCTCAAAGACATCCCACCTTAGTTCCATAAAGGTGAAATTATCTGTGTAAGATAAGAAGGCCATCAATTCCATACTTTTTCCCACAAAAAGGGTCAGTCCTCCAGCCCATGTTAACAACCTAAATCCACCAGTCCATCTACTCTTCCCAGGGCTCTGTGCCTCTTGATCCATCACGCTTCACTCCTTTTCTCCTACCCTACCAGCTTAGAGAGGCTGCTCCTCACAGCAGCAGCTGGTTGTTTTGCAGCTGCCACAGTCAGCAGTAGTACCAGCAAGTCAGACTACGATTTGTGTGATACTATGTTTAGAACTAAATGAGTCTCATCTTTGACTTTCCTTCCCTACAATAAGTATTTCAGACACACATGCTTATTCCAGTTGTATGTAGAGGCCCGAGCTGATATCAGGGCCCCATTGTGCTAGGTGCTGTACAAATGAGTATGAGATAGTTGCTGCCCCAAAGAGCTTATGTAACCTACACACCTCCTGAGTGTGGTGTTCCGTCCCCTCTAATGGCACCGAGACCACTTTGAGATTAATGAGGCTGCTCTGGAGCCTTAGCTAAGGGCCAGTTGAGCTTTTAGCTCATGTAGTAGTGGCTCATGCACAGAGGTCCCAGGTTCGATCCCGCCCACTGCCAACCGGGGTCTGTTGGGGTTACACTTACAGTTTAAATAGGACAAGACAGAAGAAGTACTATAGAGTGCTGAGCACGAGAGTCTTGCCCAAGTCATATAGAATGTTGCGGCAGAGCTGGAACTTGTGATTCAGGAGATATGGGTTCAATGTGAAGCACAAGATACACTAATCAAACTCTTGCATTTACAGGCTGGGAAAGACAGAAATTATTACTAATGAGAAATGCTCAGATGTTCTAGCAATCGAGGCCATACGAGCAGATGAGACAACACTGCAGCTGCTCCTTCTCTCCCAGCCTCAGTGAGTTAAACATTAAGCAAAGCTAGCTTAAGCATTTTTGGACAGAGCTGAAGAGCACCTCCAAATAAAGCCAATTCCTGTTCATTATCACATTGCTGTGTGTCTGCCTAAGGGCTTGAAGGGTTAGCAAGGTAAATTTGGGGCATATCCCATCTATAGCTATAAATGGGAGATCTGAAGGCCCTTCCAGCCTTCCGTTTCAGAAGTAAAGCCCAGCTGCTCCACTAGCAATTGGTTTGCATTTCCAAGTATCCTCACAAGGAAAAGGCTAGAGACTTTTTTAAAAAACAAAAAGCCCAGAGTCTGCTTCATGGAGCTCAAAGACTCTGTTAATTAGGGGCTCCAATGAGCCTCCAGGAAGCCCTGCCAGTTCAGGATCATTGTTATATGCATTAAGTCACTCAAGTCTGTAGCAGCAGAATGCTTTTTATGTAAAGATCGATGTACAAGGAATGCCCCAGACTGATGGAGAACTATCCCCTATCTATTCCTCCAGATGGTATCAAGATGACCCTAGTCATCCATTAGGGAACAGCTGCATAGAATGATGCCTTTACTATGCTCTCTAAAGTACTTATATGGCTCCCTATTATCATAACAGAGTGCCTCATTACATCCAAGAGGTAGGAAAGTGCTATTATCCACATTTCACACATGAGAAATGCCTATGAGAGAGGCTAAGTGACTTGCCCATGGTCACACAAGAAGTCTGTAGCAGAGTAGAGAATCAAACTCTTAGGCTAGTGCCCTGGTTACTGGACCTCTGTCCACTGAACAGCTGCAAGTTCTGCAGCTTCTGGGCTCTCCACCAAATTGCTGTACTCTCCCTGCAAAACAGACTCTATTAGCAAGTGTGACTACAGAATGCCATGAAAGCAAGGAAAGAGAAATATTTAAATATACATTGGACCAGAGAAAGTGACTTTATAGCCCAGTGCTTAGGGCACTCACCTGGGAAACCCAGGGTCAAGTCCCTGTTCCAATGACTACTGAAGCGGAACAGCTTCAATGGTGGAGACTGAGAGGCAAGCCCCTGAATACCTGCTATCCTAGTGGTCAGGGTGCTCATCTGGGAAGTGGGAGATCTGGGTTCATAGATTCCAAGGTCAGAAGGGACGATTGCAATTATCTAGTCTGACCTTCTGTACAAACACAGAACTTCCCCCAAATAATTCCTAGAGCATGTCTCCTTTAGAAAAAGATTAATCTTTATTTAAAAGCAGCCAGTGATGAAGAATCCACTATGACCCTTGGTAAATTGGTTCAATGTTAGTTACCATCACTTAAATCTACACCTTATTTCCAGCAGGAATTTTTCAAGCTTCCACTTCCAACCATTGGATCATGTTATACTTTTCTCTGCTAGATTGAAGAGTCCATTATTAAATATTTGTTCCCCATGTAGGTAATTCTAGACCAATCAAGTAATCTCTTTGTTAACAAAGAGTCTATTTAGTTTAAACTAAATAGACTCAAGGAGCTCAGCCTATCACTATAAGATGTTTTCTAATCCTTTAATCGTTCTTGTGGCTTTTCTCTGAACCGTCTCCAATTTATCAACATCCTTCTTGAATTGTGGGCAGCAGAACTGGACAAAGTGTTCCAGCAGCAGTCATATCAATGCCAAATACAGAGGTTAAATAACCTCTGTACTCTTACTCAAGATCCACCTATCTACCCATCCAAGGACTGCAATAGCCTTTTGGCCATGACATCGCTCTGGGAGCTGATGATCAGCTGATTATCCACCACGGCCCCCAAATCTTTTTCAGAGTCACTGATTTCCAGGATAGTCTCCCATCCTGTAAGTATGGCCTACATTCTTTGTTACTAAACGTATTTATATTTATCCATATTAAAACACATTGTTTGTTTGCACCCAGTGTACTGAGTGATTCAGATCACTAACAATGAGCTGTCCTCATTTATCACTCCCCCAATTTTTGGGTCATCTATGTAACCCTTCTGCCCCTCTGAGTTGGCAGCAACCAGGGCCGGGTTCAGTATCCAGGGGTTCCGTTTCAATAACGCAATGCAAAACCGGCTCAAGCCCCCATCCAGAGACTTGGGACAATTACATACTACCCCCCCCCCGGTGCCTCTAGGAGGCAATAGTTCCCCTCTCGCAAGCAAAAAGTCTGAGTGTAGCAAAATCCTTTTAATAAAGGAGGAAAACAATGTGGCATCATATTGGGGAAACACCACAAACAGGATTCATAACATAAACCATGAGCAAAAGACCCACCAAGTAAGTTTTGGCAGTGTCCTTTTCCACTTAGGGTCTTAAGTCCAATCACCCCAAAGTCTAACAACCCCAAAGACTGTCCCTGGTCAGTGCCGCCCCAGAGTTCATTAGTTTATCTGCAGAGTTTTACTCCCCCAGCCTAGGTGGAAATGGGGTGGGGGGGCACATAGGGTGTGAAGGGGCACCTTACGTGGGCCGGGGCTGACTGCCCCGCCTCTCCGTGGAGTTCTGCTGCAGCCTTCACCACGACCGGCTTCACTCCATCAGCCGTTCCGCTCCTCCAGCTGACCCTTGAACTGCTCCAGCCGTCCCCGTAAACCGCTCCGCTCGCTCGCTGTTCCATGGGCCGCGCCAACCGTCCCATAAACTGCTCAGCTCTGCTCCACTCACTGTTCCATGGGCCACGCCAACCGTCCTGCAAACTACTCAGCTCTACTCACTGTTCCATGGGCTGCTCCAATCGTCCTGCAAATTGCTCAGCTCCGCTCCGCTCACTGTTCCATGGGCCACTCCAACCGTCCTGCAAACTGCTCCACTCTGCCAGCTACTTAGCGATATAGCTTCAGGCTCCCCCACTAGTTAACACAGCACTCAGCTCAGTAAGTTCAGCTCTTTTAGTGATTTTAGCTCTTTCAGTGATTTCAACTCTTAGTGATTTCACCTTATACGTGGGGAGCCCCAGTGCTGGTGCATCATTGGCCCAAAGTGAATTCAGCTCAGCAGCCTCTAGCTAGACTCCTAATGGAATCGGAATCAAAATTAGCTCTGCTATTCAACAGTGGAGCACGGAGGAGGTGCAATTGGTGTTCCAGGCCCTCAAAAGAGGGCCCATACCATCAGGAACACATACCAATCCCTAGCCTCTCTCAGTTCACTGGGTTTTGTAACCCGTGTCCCTTGTCTAGCAAGTGCTACTTAGCCACCTACTACAGGACAGGCCCAACAAAGAAAATAACAGAACGCCATCAGCCATCACCTACAGCCCCCAATTAAAACCTCTCCAGTGCATCATCAAAGATCTACAACCTATCCTGAAAGATGATCCCTCACTCTCACAGATCTTGGAAGACAGGCCAGTCCTTGCTTACAGACAGCCTCCCAACCTGAAGCAAATACTCACCAGCAACCGCACACCATACAACAAACACTAACCCAGGAACTTATCCTTGCAACAAAGCCCAATGTCAGCTCTGTCCATGTATCTAGTCAAGTGATACCATCATAGGACCTAATCACATCAGCCACACCATCAGGGGCTCGTTCACCTGTACATCTACCAATGTGATATATGCCATCATGTGCCAGCAATGCCCCTCTGCTGGCCAAACCAGACAGTCTCTACGCAAAAGAATAAATGGACACAAATCGGACATCAGGAATCATAACATTCAAAAACCAGTGGGAGAACACTTCAACCTCTCTAACCACTCAGTGACAGACTTGAAGGTGGCAATTTTGCAACAAAAAAACTTCAAAAACAGACTCCAAAGAGAGACTGCTGAACTCGAATTAATATGCAAATTAGATACAATTAACTCAGGCCTAAACAGAGACTGGGAATGGTTGGGTCATTACACTAATTGAATCTATTTCCCTATGTTAAGTTCTCCTCACACCTTCTATGGGTCATCTCAATTATCACTTCAAAGTTTTTTTTTCCTCCTGCTGATGATAGCTCATCTCAATTGATTGGACTCTTCCAGTTGGTATGCGTACTTCCACCTTTTCATGTTCTTTGTATGTATAAATATCTCCTATCTCTGTGTTCCATTCTATGCATCCAAAGAAGTGAGTTGTAGCCCACGAAAGCTTATGCTGAAATAAATTTGTTAGTCTCTAAGGTGCCACAAGTACTCCTGTTCTTTTTGCGGATACAGACTAACATGGCTGCTACTCTGAAACCTGTCATAAAACAGTTTCACAGTCCTTCATTCACATAATCAGGGTAACAACACTTTATTCCTCCTGCCTCAATAACAGAGAAACTGAGGATCCCACAGCTGTCAAAGTGACCATTTGGGGCTGCCGTGGACTTATACTAGGCGGGGTGGGTGTGCCTATGCAAACAAGATCAGCCCCTGAAATTCTTTTCCACACTTGCCATAATTCACCACCAGATGTCAAGGTAGAGCTTATCCTGACTCTGCTCACATCTGCAAACTTTCATTCAGTGAAGATTCTCTGTTTTCTTCCAGGTCATTGATAAAAAAAGTTGTTAGCATAGAACCAAGAACAAATCCCTGTGGAACCACTCTAGAAGCACACCCAGCTAGATATATCTCAGTGCGATAGTCCCTGTTTATAATCAGTTAGCCAGTTTTTAATCCATTTAAGATGTGCCATTTTATGTTATTTTAGGTTTAAATCAAAATATCACATGGTACCAAGTCAAGAGTCTTACAGAAGTCTAAGGATATTATATCAACATTACCTTTGTCAGCCACACTTGTAAAAAAAATCACACACAATCTCTCTTTCCTCTCCATTTATCATAAACTCATGTTCATTAAAAGTAGAGTCCTGTATCAGCTGCTCCATTATCTTGCCCAGGATTGATGGCAGGCTGACAGGCCTCTAATTACCCAGATCATCTATTTACTCTCTAAGATTGGCACATTAGCTTTTTTCTGGAACTTCCCTAGTGTTCCAGTACTTAATGTTGATCTTTAATAATAGTCCAGCAAGCTACTCAGAGAGCTTGATAAACAAAAACAAAAACACCCCAACAACGTTGTGCAAATTATTGGGACCTTCTGATTTCAAAATCTTCCTGAAATACTAGTGGAATTGAAAATGTTATCACATACCACATCACATGACAGTCACAAAAACAGATGACTGACTGTTTTTTCCTCAAATAGCTAATTTATTGAACACTTCTGCCTTATCTGCATGTTTGATAATTCTACCATTTCCATCTAGTAATTGACCAATACCACTGTTATGTTTCTTTTTGTTCTCATGACACTTTAAACACCTCTTATTATCTTAAACTCTGCTGAATTTCTTGTTGTGTCCATTTGCTTCTCTTATCAATTTTCTACAATTCCTAGTTTCTGATTTATATTCCTTACTGTGGACTTTCCTTTCTTCCATTTTTTATAGCTGCCCTCACTTCCCTCTAAACCAGGTCATTTAAGCCAATATGGCCTTCTTCCTTGATTGTAAATTCAAGTCTCTGCTCTGAATCAGAGAGAGGAAATGTACTCATGTCTCCCAAATCCTGGGTGAGTGTGCTCTAACTAGTGAGCTATAGTGTCCCCAGATTTGTTTTGGCACGAGAAAGGACTGACCTAGTTTAGGCCAAGAGCTAGTTCACAACTATGACTCCCAAGTGGAGATAGGTACCTAAATCCTCAAAATTTCCTTGTACCTAGGTTAGGTGACTTCCAGCTCAGTGATGACATACCCTTATGGGAGGTATAGTTTCCAGCTTGAGGCAACACACCTTCCCCAGCCCAGAACTAGTGTGTTAAAATAGAGCGAATAATCAAAGTGGCAATGTGGTGGGAAGGGCTAGACACCCAACTATATACACCTAGTACCTTGAACAGATAGTGCTCCGGGCAGCTAGCCCCTCCCACTGCCACAGCTACACTGCTGTTTTTAACGCACTAGCTCAAATAGAACTAGCATGGGTATGTCTACTCAAGCTGGAAGTTAAGTCTTCCAGCACCAAGTGTAGACATACTGGAAATCCCCTTTATGCATATGGCCTTAACTGATTCTGTGCCACTGAAGTCAGAAGGAGCTTTGTCACTGAATTCGGGGGGTACAGGATCAGGTCCCAAGAACTCAGACTGATATTCTGATGACTGCTAAGGCAACTGCAAGAACTGAGGCCAATGTCCAGAAAATTCAAAAGTCACTGTTTATTCCAACCCTACTAGCAGCTCTGTGACAAAGTTATGGTTATGTCAAGGTCCTTTCTAATTCTTGGGCAGAGGGAGTTAAAATCTTTTAGAGTCTGCCAAAAGACAAATAAATGCAAGTATTATGTTTACAGAGCCTGTGGGATGATCTTTCACACACATTCTTTCCCAAGAATTTATCAAAGGAGGAAAAAAAATAACCCAGTTCAGGTGGATATTTTCAACATAGGTTGGTAGGAGCAACAAAAAGGAAGTCAGTGGGAGAATCTGCTCAACATCTTACATGTCTATACACAAATGCAAGGAGTACAGAGAACAAACAGGAAGAACTGGAAGTATTAGTACATTAGCTAAATTATGACAACTGGCATCACAGACTTACTGAAATAAGTCATGACTGGAATACTGTTTGAGAGAGGTATAAGGGAGGAGGTATTGCATTATACATCAAGAATATATACACCTGTTCTAAGGTCCACAAGGAGGTGAGGACCAGATCAGCTGAGTCTCTCTGGGAAAAGATAATAGGGGTAAAAAAATAGGGGTGACAATAGTTGGGGTCTACTATAGAACACTAAATCAGGAAGAGGAGATGGATGAGTTATTTCTAGAACAAATAAATATCCAAAACACAAGGCCTGGCAATAATGAGAGATTCTAGCTACACAGACATCTGTTTGAAAAGTAATACAGTAAAAACAAAGTTTCCAATAATTATTTAAATGTACTGGAGACAACTTTTTGTTTCAGAAAGTGAAGGAAATAAAGCAGGCAGATAACCATTTCAGACTAATTCTGACTAACAGGGAGGAATTGGTTGAGAATCTGAAGGTGAAAGGCAATTTGGGTGAAAGTGACCATGAAATAATGATTTCATGATTCCAAGGAGAAGGAGTGAGCCGGAGAATAAGGAAGATGGACTTCAGAAAAGTAGACTAAAACTCAGAGAACTGGTATATTACATTCCCTGGGAAGAAGATTATTCTAAGGGATAAAGGAGTTCAGCGAGCTGTCAGTTTCTCAGGGCTTGGCTACACTTGCAAGCTGCAGCGCTAGTGAGGGGGTTACAGCGCTGCAACTTACTCGGTGTCCACACTTACAAAGCTCAGCCAGCGCTGCAACTCCCTGGCTGCAGCGCTGGCTGTACTCCTGGTCTGCTACGGGTGTAGCGAATCCAGCGCTGGTGATGCAGCGCTGCTCATCAGGTGTGGACACTCACCAGCGCTGTTATTGGCCTCCAGGGTATTAAGAGGTATCCCAGAATTCCTGTCTACAACAAACCGGAAGGTACTCCCCGGAGCTACCAAACACAGCTGCTCTTTGCTCCAGCGAGCGAGCCGAGCCGAGGCTTTGGAATGTTCACAGCTGTTTGCTTGAGGAGACAAACAGCACGGCAGGGGGGAGGGAGTCCGTCGGAGAAGCTGCTTATCTGGTCTGAAGCCTTTTTACATTTAAGAGTGATTGAGAGAGGGGTGGGGGAAATGGCCAGAATTTGCAAGGCAGGGAGCTCACAGTGTCTGCTCCAAAAATCCGCTCTCTCTGTCTCCCCGACGCTCCCTGTCACACTCCACCCCACCCCCCTCTTTTGAACTTGCAAGGCAGGGAGCTGTCACAGTGTCTGCTCCAAAAATCCACTCTCTCTGTCTCCCCCACGCTCCCTGTCACACTCCACCCCGCCCCCCTCTTTTGAAAAGCACGTTGCAGCCACTTGAACGCTGGGATAGCTGCCCACAATGCACCACTCCCAACAGCGCTGCAAATGCTGCAAATGTGGCCACACTGCAGCGCTGGTAGCTGTCAGTGTGGCCACACTGCAGCGCTGTTCCTACACAGCTGTACGACCACAGCTGTAACTCCCAGCGCTGCACATTTCCAAGTGTAGCCATACCCTCAGTGAAGTAGTATTAGAGTCACAACTGCAAACTAGCCTGATGCAAAGGAAAGATAGGAAGAATAGTAGGATACCAATATGCCTCCATCAGTGGCTCTTTGATAACCTTAAAATCAAAAAGGAATCCTAAAAAAGTGGAAACATGGATGAACTGCTAAGGAAGAGTAGAAAAGAATAGCAGAAGCATATGGGAACAAAGTCAGAAAGCACAAAATGAGTCACATCCACTAAGGTACATAAAAAAGCAGTAAGAACAGGTTCTTGAAATATATTAGGAGCAAGAAAAAGAAATAAAAGTAGGTCCTCTAGTTAGCAGGGAAGGAAAGCTAGCAAATAAATCAAGAAGGCTGAGGTGTTTAATGCCTATTTTACTTCAGTCTTCACTGAAAAAAGGTTAATGGTGACCAAATACTCAACATAATTAATATAAACAAGGGGGAAGAAATGCAAGCCAAAATGGGGAAAACACAGATTAAAGAATATTTAGATAATTTAGATGTAATTCAAGTCAGCAGCATCTGATCAAATTAATCCAAGGGCACTTAATGAACTAGCTGAAGCAATCTTGGACTCACTGGGAATTATTTTCAAGAAGTCATGAAGGACCGGTGAGGTCCCAGGGGACTGGAGAAAGGTAAACATAGTACCTATCCTCAGAAAGGGGAAGAAAGAGAACCTGGGAAATTACAGACCAGTCAGCCTAGATTCAATACTGAGAAAGATAGTGGAACAAATTATTAAACAAGCAATTTGTAAGCATCTAGAAGATAATAGGATTATAAGAAATGGATTTGTCAAGAACAAATCATACCAAACCAAATCTAATTTCCTTCTTTGACAGGGTTACTAGCCTCACAGATGAAGGAAAAGAGTAGATGGGAAATATCTATTTTAAGAAGGCTTTTGAGACAGTCCCACATGGCATTCCCATAAGCAAACTAGGGAAATGTGATTAGGTGAAATAACTGCAAGGCAGTGCACAAATGGTTGAAAGCTGTACTCAAAGAGTAGTTATCAATGGTTCATTGTCAAATGGGGGACACAGATCTAGCAGGGTCCCCCAGGGTCTGACACTATTCACTATTTAAATTAGTGACTTGGATAATGGAGTGGAGAGTGACATGGGCTGGATCACAGAAACCCCCTTGGGAACTGCCAACTGATATGCTGAGATACCTCTAAGCCCGTTTTCCCTGCCAGCCTGGGACTCCAGAACCTTGCCTGTTTGAATCAGACACTCTACCTGCTACAAACCCAGACCGAGGTCTGAACAACATTCCCCAAAAGCTGCAGGCTTAACTAAAAACAGCTTTAAAAGTGTTCCTGTCTCCAACACTCAGATGCCCAACTCCCAGTGAGGTCCAAACCCCCAAATAAATACATTTTACCCTGAATAAAGCTTACACAGAGTAAACTCATAAATTATTCACCCTCTATAACACTGATAGAGAGAGATGCACAGCTGTATTCTCCCCCACACCCACCCCAGGTATTAATACATACTCTGGGTTAATGAGTAAGTAAGAAGTGATTTTATCAAATACAAAAAGTAGGATTTAAGTGGTTCCAAGTGATAACAGACAGAACAAAGTGAATTACCAAGCAAAATAAAATAACACACACAAGTCTAAACCTAACACAGTAAGAAAGTGATTACAGATGAAATCTCATCCTCAAATGTTTCAATAAGCTTCTATCACAGACTGGACGCCTTCCTAGTCTGGGCACAATCCTTTCCCCTGGTACAGCCCTTGTTCCAGCTCAGGTGGTAGCTACGGGATTTCTCATGATTGCAGCCCCCTTTGTTCTGTTCCACTCCCTTATACACCTTTTGCATAAGGCGGGAATCCTTTGTCCCTCTCTGGGTCCCCACCCTTCTTTCTCAATGGAAAAGCACCAGGTTAAAGATGGATTTCACTTCAGTGACATGATCACGTCACTGTAAAATTTCATTACTCATTTGACAGCACGCAGGTATACAGGAAGACGTACAAGTAAACAGCGGAATCTACAGTCAATTATCCTGGTTAATGGGAGCCATCAAGATTTCAAACCACCATTAATGGCCCACAATTTGCATAATTACAATAGGACCTCAGAGTTATATTTCATATTTCTAGTTTCAGATACAAGAATGAAACATACAAATAGGATGACCACACTCAGTAGATTATAAGCTTTGTAATGATACCTTACAGAAGATCTTTTGCATGAAGCATATTTCAGTTACATTATATTCACATTCATTAGTATATTTTCATAAATTCATATAGAGTGCAACGTCACAGAGAGTATGCTTATAAAATTTGCCAACACCACAACCACTGGAAGGGGTTGCTAGTGCTTTGGAGGAGAGGATAAGACTTCAAAACAACCTTGACAAATTAAACTATTGGTCAAAAAACCCCAAAACCAAACAAGATGAAATTCAGTAAAGACAAGTGCAAAGTTCTTTTCACTTAGGAAGGAAAGTCAAATGGAAAGTGGGGAATAACTAGCTAGGTGGTAGGACTGTTGAAAAGGGTTGGGGGTTACAGGCATCACAAAACTAAATACAAATCAGAAATGTGATTCAGTTGCAAAAAAGTCTAATATTCTTGGTTGTAATAACAGGAGAGTTGTAAGACAGACACTAGAGGTAATTATCCTACCCTCCTATACTGGTGAGGCCTCAGATGGAGTACTGTGTCCTGTTTTGGGTATCACACTTTAGGAAAGATGTGGACAAATTGGAGAGAGACTCCAGAAGAGATCAGCAAATAACAGGTTTATAAAAACCTGACCTATAAGGAAAAGTTTAAAAACTGGGTATGTTTAGTCTGAGAAAAGGCAACTGAGGGGGACCTGAAAACAGTCTTAAAATATGTTAAGGGCTGTTATAAAGAGGACAATGATCGACTGTTCTCCATGCCCACTGAAGGTAGGACAAGTAGTAATGGACTTAATCTGCAGCAAAGGAAATTTAGGTTAAGTAGTAGGAAGAACTTTCCAATTTTCAAGATAATTAAGATCTGGAATAGGCTTCCAAGGAAGGTTATGGAATCTGTCACTGGAAGATAAGAACAAGTTGGATAAAAACCACCACGTGTCAGGTATCGTCTAGGTTTACTTGGTCCTGCCTCAGTGCTGGGGGCTGGACTCTATGACCTCTTGAGTTAGGATGACCAGATGTCCTGATTTTATAGGGACAGTCCCGATATTCAGGGCTTTTTCTTATATAGGTGCATATTACCTCCATCCTGTGTCCCAATTTTTCACACTTGCTATATGGTCATCCTATCTTGAGTTACCTTGCAGGCCTACATTTCTGAGATTTCTCTAAAAGCGCGTAAGATTTAGGATCACAAATCACATTGAGCATCTCCACCACTTAAGCATGTGCTGAAGTATTTAAACAGGTGCTTCATGCCCATTGACTTCATATTTCCCCAAATTCTATGTATTCTGGGAGCTCTCCTTGGGGATATGAAACATAAGCTTGTTTTAAAATAAATTGCTAGTTACAGAATTCACTTGTGTGTGTCCGGAGTTTAAAATTTACACTGCTAACAAAGCATCGGGACCCAAAATAGCACTGAAGCATTAAGTACAATGAAAAAAGACCTGTGTGCCCTAAAATAAAGCATGACCTCTGCTATTACCGCTATTGCTGCCAATTCAGAACCATTAATCAAAAATTACAGCTGGAACAGGCCTAAGTTGTCATTTAGTTCTCCCTTTTACCAGTTTCTGATTGTCCTTTGTAGCCTGCTCTGCAGTGCCCTATCCAACTCATTTTTAAATCATTCAGGAAATGGTGCTTCCATGTCCTTTGGCAGATTATTTCCTAGTCCAATAGATTAAGAGAATTGTTGTGCTATTTTCTGGCTAAATTTCTTGTTTTCCCATTTTCTCCTCCAAGGTATACTGCCTTGGGCCATCCTTAATTTCTCTTCCTTAGTTTGATAACACAACGACAACGTATGAAAATGCACATTTAGTGAAGCAAGGAATTTATGAACTACAATGATGATTCAATATTAAGTGAAAACATAGGTTTTCTGAACAAGGATAAAGGTCATAAAAATGCATCTTCCTGGGTCTGTGGTCTTGTGTAAAGCAGAAAGACTAAACATTTACAATGACATTGGGTATGTCCCTTAATTTGCAGAGAGGACTCTTAGAAAAGTAGAGTTGCACAGCTATACCTGTACCCACATTGGGTTCAGGAGTCTCAGACTTCTCCATGAAGCAAAGTGGACCACAGTTAAGTAGAGAAAGTCTGATGGCTACTTCTTCCTTAACATCCATATGGCAATTCCTTATATAGAAAAGTATTAGAGAAATATTTATACATCTGTCTTTCATGTGATGTAGTAGCTATAGATAGAGAAGATCCATAAACATGTAATCATACAAGTTTCCATGGACCACCAGCAAGCACACCACAGACCATGGTTTGGGAATCTGTTTTAGGGTTGTGACATGATGAGATTAGAAGAAGATTATGTCTGTTTAGGAATGTTGGATCAAATTTATCCATAGTGTAAGTCCGTTAGCTTCAGTGGAGTTACAACAGGGGTGAAGTTGGCCCATTGTTTCCATATGTGTACTTGAAAAACAGAATTACTACCACTCAGAGCAGAAATGTAAAGTTGCATCTCTCTTGGACATAAATATTTGTCAGGTAAGAGAACAAACAAGAGTTTACAGGGAAAATCTGCACAGATAAGAAGATACAACTAAGGGCCTAACTAGTGAAAGAACTGGCACATTAAGGAAATCCAAGCAACTGTTTTTAGTTACAAACTATAGGACTTCAAGCACTGTTGAGGAAAGTGTAAAGATAAATACTAAATAGGTTGAGACCATCATGAGACAATCTGAAGATGGAAACAGGGAACTAAGGGCCTGATCTAAAGCCCCTGGAAAATCAATGGAAAGACTTCCATTGATTTAGATAGGCTTTACAGCAGGCCTTAAAAGAGCTAGCATATTGTGGCAAATTGCCAGTCCTGTTATGCTGGGTCTCGCACTTTCTCTTCTTTGGGGAAGGTTCAGGGCACCATTGCTTGCCTCTGAACCAGTATTTTAATTACCCCACTAGTGTCCTTGAGGAGGGGAGTGGAGAGGGAGGGACCTGGGCCCNTCCTTCCCCTGGGTTACTTCCCTCTCCTGCCCTTCAGCTTGTGAAGAGGCTTCTTGCCCTCCTTCTACACAAGCCAGGTGCCTCTTACCTAGGGTTTTTTTTGGATTTCTCATCCCACCGCAGCACTCCTCCAAACTTTCCTTTTGTCCTACTCCTACTCCTACTCCTACTCCTACTCCTACTCCTACTCCCTGCTCCAACCAAACCTTCCTGCTCCAACTCCCACACTGTCTGGCTGAAGCAGGGGATTTTATCACATGACTGACTGCTGGTGCTCTAACTGGCTACAGGTGCTCTAGTTAATCTATAGCAAACCTTCCTCCCCTTGCAGGGAATAAGGCTCCCTGCTAAAACTCTCCTGCTGCCCTCTGCCCATGCTGTATCACAATATTTAGAACTTGGGGAGAAAAAACAATGTAAATAAATTCCAGAGAATATAAAGATTAAATGTTTTAATGAAGAAAGTTATGGAAATATCCAACTGAGTTAGCAGTCTGATTCACATGACTGACTATGCAGAATAACGTGTGTACATAGGAGGGAAACACTGCAGGATTCTAAGAAATTTATCTAAGACAGGAGGTGAAGTTACAGACATTCCTAAGGTTCGTTAGCCTAGGGCTTCTCTATGCAGGAATTTTAGTCCACACTAATTTGGTCTAAAAATGCCTGCGTACACACAATTCTTTAGAGGACACTAAAACTCTGCATTTATTGTGAACTCTGGAGACTTCTTTCAAAAGTATACTAAGTTTGATGCAAGTTGAATTAGTGGTATTTATTGTTCATGTGCACACATTGTTGCTGCACACTACTTTGGTAGTCCTCCAACTTCAGTCCCACATTGCTTTGCGGGTATCCATTACAGATGTGTCTGTTTACCTGTCTGCCCTCCAGTGCTTTGGAATCAAGTTGCTCAGATGCCTCCTCTACCATTTGAAAGCTGTCACAGTATCAGGATTAGACCATTTGCTCCTGGATTTCAATATATGACAGTATTATAGCAAGATTACTCCAGCAGCCTTACAACACAACTTGAGCAGCCACTTGAAGCCATGCTGAGACCACAGATTTCGTTGCATACAGCAAAAAATGCTGGTGCAGCAAGTTCTTGTTGCCAGCCACTGCAATAAAGGCATACTTGGGGACATTGCTAGTCAGATGTCTGAGCCCTGGTCTACACTATGAGTTTAGGTCAAATTTAGCAGCATTACGTCAATTTAACCCTGCACCCGTCCACACAACCAAGTCTGTTTTGTGATTTAAAGGGCTCTTAAAATCAATTTTGTACTCCTCCCCAGTGAGGGGTTTAGCACTAAAATTGACCTTGCTGGCTAAAATTTGGGGTAGTATGGATGCAATTCAACAGTTTTGGCCTCCAGGAGCTATCCCAGAGTGCTCCATTATGACCGCTCTGGACAGCACTCAACTCAGATGCATTGGCCAGGCAGACAGGAAAAGGCCCGCAAACTTTTGAATCTCATCTCCTGTTTGGCCAGCGTAGCAAGCTGATCAGCACAGGTGACCATGCAGAGCTCATCAGCACAGGTGACCATGGAGTCTCAGAATCGCAAAAGAACTCAGCATGGACCGAATGGGAGATACTGAATTTGATCGCTGTATGGGGGAGAAGAATCCGTGCAGGCAGAACTCTGTTCCAAAAGATGAAATGCCAATATATTTGCCAAAATTTCCAAGGGCATGATGGACAGATGCTACAACAGGGATACACAACAGTGCCGTGTGAAAGTTAAGGAGCTGAGGCAAGCTTACCAAAAAGCAAAGGATGCAAACAGTCGCTCCAGGTCAGAGCCCCATACATGCGAGTTTTATGATGAGCTGCATGCAGTTCTGGGGGTGGCCCCTACTACTACCCCACCACTGTCCATGGACACCTGGAAGTGGGGAGTCTCATGCAACAGGGATAAGGAGTCTGAAGATGAGGAGGAGGTTGAAGATAGTGTACAGCAGGCAAGTGGAGAATTGCTTCTCCCCGGCAGCCAGGAACTGTTCATCACCCGGGAGCTAATACCCTCCCAACCCTCCCAAGGCAGGCTCCCGGACCATGAAGCTGGAGAAGGAATCTCTGGTGAGTGTACCTTTGTAAATATAGTATGAGGTTTAAAAGTAAGCATGTTTAATGATTAATTTACCATGCCAAGCTAGTAGCAGGTAATCCGGAATCATTGCAGAACAAAACCTTGCACCACATGGGCCCGGGCTTTGGCCATTTGCTGATAATAAATCATCCCTGCTGTTAGCCATGCGGTGGGGGGAGGCCCGTTCATGGCTGACCGGGATCTTCCCTGATACTAGGTATGCGGTTGGGGGCGGGGGGGGAGGTGAAGTGATCATCCCAGAGAATTGGGTGGAGGGGGGGTGGATTGTGCTGCACAGTCACCCAAAAACCCCAGCCCCTCCTTTTAAATGGCCAACCCAATGGGCTTTGCATGGTATGGGAAAGGAGGGTGCTGCTAATTTGAAACTGTTCCCACATATTATGAAGATTGAAGAAGCCAAAATCCTTTCCCTTATCATGGCTGCCTGCAAGCCGAATTCTGTTGCCCAGCTGAGCGTGTGTGATGTCTCACACCAAACCAGCAGGCACTCAGTATAAGAGGCAAATGCGACCTTGTAGCAAAAAGCACATGTGCTATGTAATGTGAATCACCTGATTCAGTGTGAAATAGTCTTCCCTTTGTTCTCTAAAATGTAGTTTTAAATACTACTCTCTCTTTTTTTACCTTCCGCAGCTGCAAATGATTCTACATTCCCCCTATCATCTTCGTCCCAGAGGCTAGCGCAGATAGAAGGCAAAAAAAATGCACTCACGAGGAGATGTTCTCAGAGCTCATGCAGTCCTCCCACACTGAAAGAACTCAGCAGAATCATGGAGGCAAACAATGGCAGAGTCCAGGAAAGCGTTAAATGAATGTGATGAGAGGAGGGAGGAGCACGGTGAGAGGAGGCAGGATGCAATGCTGAGGCTAATGGAGGAGCAAACTTACTTGCTCAGGCATCTGGTGGAGCTGCAGGAAAGGCAGCAGGAGCACAGACCACTGCTGCAGCCCCTGTATAACTGCCTGCCCTCCTCCCCAAGTTCCATATCCTCCTCACCCAGATGCCCAAGAATGCGGTGAGGGGAGGCTACCAGCACCCAGCCAATCCACCCCAAAAAGATTGCCCAAGCAACAGAAGGCTGGCATTCAATAAGTTTTGAACTGTAGTGCGGCCTTGTCCTTCCCTCCTCCACCACCCCACCTTGTGCTTCCCTCCTCGCCCACCCGTCCCGGGCTACCTTGCAAGTTTTCCCCTATTTGTGTGACGAGTTAATAAAGAATGCATGATTTTGAAACAATAATGACTTTACTGCCTCTGAAAGCGATGATCAAAGGCGGGAGGTTGGTTGGCTTACAGGGAAGTAGAGTCAACCAAGGGGGCAGGTTTTCATCAAGGAGAAACAAAGAGAACTGTCACACCGTAGCCTGGCCAGTCATGAAACTGGTTTTCAAAGCTTCTCTGATGCGCAGGGTGCCCAGCTGTGCTCTTCTAATCATCCTGGTATCTGGCTGTGTGTAATTGGCCACCAGGTGATTTGCCTCAACCTCCCACCATACCATAAACATCTCCCCCTTACTCTCACAGATATTGTGGCGCACACAGCAAGCAGCAATAACAATGGGAATATTGGTTTCACTGAGGTCTGACCTAGTCAGTAAACTGCGCCAGTGAGCTTTTAAAGTCCAAATCCACATTCTGCCACTAGTCTGCACTTACTCAGCCTACTGTCCAGGGTGCCTGTGTACGGCTTGATGAGCCGTGGAATTAAGAGGCAGGCTGGGTCCCCAAGGATAACTATAGGCATTTCAACATCCTCAATGGTAATTTTCTGGTCTGGGAAGTAAGTTCCTTCCTGCAGCTGTTCAAATAGACCAGAGTTCCTGAAGATGTGAGCATCATACACCTTTCCCAGCCATCCCACACTGATGTCGGTGAAACATCCCTTGTGATCCACCAGTGCTTGCAGCACCATTGAAAAGTATCCCTTGTGATTTACGTATTGGCTGACAAGGTGGTCCGATCCCAAGATAGGGATATGCGTTCCGTCTATCGCCCCACCACAGTTAGGGAATCCCATTGCAGCAAAGCCATCCACTATGACCTGCACATTTCTCAGAGTCGCTACCCTAGATAGCAGCAGCTCGGTGATTGCATTGGCTACTTGGATCACAGCAGCCCCCACAGTAGATTTACCCACTCCAAATTGATTCCCGACTGACCAGTAGCTGTCTGGTGTTGCAAGCTTCCAGAGGGCTATCGCCACTTGCTTCTCAACTGTGAGGGCTGCTCTTATCTTGGTATTCTTGCATTTCAGGGCAGGGGAAAGCAAGTCACAAAGTTCCATGAAAGTGTCCTTACGCATGCAAAAGTTTCAAAGCCACTGGGAATCATCAACACTATACGGTCCCACCAGTCTGTGCCTGTTTCCTGGGCCCAGAATTGGTGTTCCACAGCATGAACGTGCCCCATTACCACCATGATGTCCAAATTGCTGGGGCCTGTGCTTTGAGAGAAGTCTGTGTCCATGTCCTCATCACTATTGTGATCACACTGTCATCGCCTCCTCACCTGCTTTTGCAGGTTTTGCACATATGGCAGGATATGTGCAAGGTGTTTACAGTGTTCACAACAGGAGTGGTGAGCTGAGCAGACTCCATGCTTGCCATGGTATGGCATCTGCATGTGAGCAGGAGAGCAGAGCTGCAGCAGAATCGGTGGAGGACGATGGTTAGTACCACACACATTTCCTGAGGAAGAAAACACATACCTGGGAGCCCATGACAGACAACAAGAAGAAATTCACTATCAAGGCAATAGCAGCAGAGCAGAGTTGCAGCAGAAGCGGTGTATGATGATGGTTTTCAGACCTACTGCACCATCTGCTGCCAGCAGCACCTAGGACACAACAGTGGTGGTGTTGGTGAGCTGATCTGAGTGGGCTGCACGCTTCCTGAGGTATGGCGTCTGCACGGAATAAAGACGCAAAACAACTGTCTGCCATTGCTTTCACAAAGGGAGGGGAGACTGACAACATGTGCCCAAAACTACCCGCGACAATGTTTTTGCCCCATCAGGCATTGGGAGCTTAACCCAGAATTCCAATTGGTGGTGGAAACTGCGGAACTGTGGGATAGCTACTTACAGTGCACCGCTCCATAGTCGATGCTAGCCACAGTATTGAGGACGCACTCCACCGACTTAACGCGCTTAATGTGGACATACACAATCGACTGTGTAAAATAGATGTCTAAAAATTGACTTCTACAAAATTAACCTAATTTCGTAGTGTAGACATCCCCTGAGAGGGGTCACAACAGGGACAGCAACTGGAGCTGGATGAAGAGCAACCAACTCAGGAGGATTTGCATTAAAACCAGCGATGCCAGGGAACAGTCTGGCCATAGAAACAACCTGTCTATTTTTTGCACAGCTGGACAGGATATTAAGCAGTTACACCACTACTGCCCTTTATCCTGCCAAAGCACAAGCAGCAAGAGCCATTGGGGGAAGGACATGAGGAAGGGAGTGAAGAGCTCTCCAGGGAAAGACAGGATCTCTTTGGGACTCTAAGGGCAGCCATGTAGGAAGCAAGCCTGATTCTCAGCCAGAAACGCAGCCTGGGACTAAGGTGGCAGGTCCTACTCAGCGAGCCTCACCAGGTAAATCTCTCTCTTTACAATTTATTAATTATATTATATATTATTTCTGAGCTAACTTCTGTTCTGGGTGCCATACAGCCACAGCTGGATGTGAACTAGGAGCCTTTGTAAGTCTTCAGCCCTTACCTCTCTTTGTTTGCCCCCATAGTTTCAAAATGGCAGCTGGACCAGACAGTCAATGGGATTCTAACTCATGCTAAAGCCCTGACCATCAACTGTTCACTACCCCATGCCACAGAAGGCACATATCCATTTACTTATCCTCCTTTTCCCTACCCACATCTGTTTTGCTCAGCGAACACCTGCACCTCCCCACAAGCTCCATTCATCAGCTCAAAATGGCAGCTGGCAGAGAGTGCAACCAGAACCTTTACCCATCTTCCCTACCTTCCCACAACATATCTGAATAATGAAAACAGTCAGCTGTGCAAAACTCAGCAGTTTATCGAGACAGTTGTTACAGGAAAAAAGTTTGGCTTGTATTATCAGTTTACATGAGGCAGCCATAGACATCGCATGCTTGTAGAAGTACTGAGACTACTGCTGAGGTAGATGTGCCCTCTAACAGGCATTTATACAGGAAAAGATGTACTGCTACGCTATCCCTCAGGCAAACAGCTCTTAATTGCTTTTCACAGGCTTACATAGAGAAAGACTAGGAGAAGTTAAGGCTTCAGCCAATCGGTGCAGAAACTTTGTGTGTGTGCTTTCAGCATGTCTACAGAGAAAATAAAGCAAACTCACAGATTGAGAAATTGCTGGATTTTGTTCTGGACATTCTGTGGGATAGACACACTGTCATTTTCCTTGGCATACCTTGCAATCCCCTTCCACTCCTTCAGAACTTCTGGGTGGGACGGGGTGGGGTGGGGTAGGCAGAAACCATCTTGGTTACTAATTTCACAGAGTATATTGCTGGTCTGCCCTTTGCCTTTCTGAATAAGGCAATTCTCCGTCTCCTACTCACCCACCTCAGTGTAACATCAGGAGTCAAGATAGCCTAAGGGGCTATCCAACTTGTCCCCGTTAATTCCTTTGACACCATCTAAGCACCTCCAAACACAGAAAAACTGCTAAGACATCTGGAAACATAATTCTGAACATCCCACAGTCTCCAAGACACAATCATAAACCCCAAAAGCATATACTGCACAGTCAAAAACCCCAGTACAGCTCTCTTCATGCACTTACCATTTAAGGTCCCCCCCGCCCTATCCCCTGCCCTCCTCCCCTCCCAAGACTGAGAAGAATCTCAAGGAGGGGGAAATCAAAAATACATGTTAAAATGCTATCATAGCCTCTCTGGAATATAAATAGCTTGTTATTTCTGTACTCCCCCAGCAACATCACCCGCAGAGGCCAGACCCTCCATACCAGGGCCTTTTATCAACAGTGAGCAGCTGGCTAACTTGAAGGGGAAGTAATGGCGAACTCAGGAGGAGATGTTCAGAGAGCTCATTGCAGACCCTTTCTCCCCACCCCCAAGTGAAAAAGGAGAGCTGGAGATTGCATTTGAGATCAGAGGGAGAGGTAATGCAGAAGCAAAACGCTCTACTGCAGTGCATGCTGCTAGCAGGCACACAGGCAATCTAGTGCCCTCAACCAGGACCCAACCACGTTCTGCAGTCCTGGGATAATACAGGGTACTGGGAACACCAACATATGTTGCCTGCTGCACCCTGCTTCAGAAATATCATTCCTTTCCCTGGCCAAAGCTAATGCCCTTGATAACTTTGAGCTACAACACTCAACACTGGAAGGCAGAACAGGAGGAAGAGGCAAGACATTGACTCACTTGTGAGTTGGACCCCCCCCCTCCATTGTTGTGTTCTGCTCTCCACTGTACTGTTTCACCTTAAAGCTGTGCTTCATTGATGTCAAAGATTTGTTTCTTCGTATTGAATAATAAACCTGTTAAGCCATTACAAACTCATTCATGAAGAATCTGAAATGCTTGGTACCCGGAAAAAACACCGATAAAGGAAACTATACTGCTCACAATCCACCCACCACCCTCTAAGGATAGCAGCTTGATGTACAGTGGCACATTTTGAGGCCTCAGACTCAAAGTAAGAACAGGTATCACTGCCCTGCTGTTTTCATTTTCTAGTAGACACTTTGCTGGCAAGTCAAGCACTGAACACTCGTTCTCATTCTTCCTTGCTCTCACAAATATTAAATACAACATGCAGCTTAGGCAAGTTTTTTTTCCTGCAGTTTCCAACCTAGTCCATAAACACTGTTACCTTCCTTTCAGATGGCCAAATGCACACTCGACTGCCATTCTACACTATCATTACTGCAGCAGATCATGTGAAAGAATTTGGAAGCCAAATTCTACATGTCAATGGTGACAAACCATTTTGTACAAGATGCAGTGTTTCATTGGATCATACATGGGAGGCAATGGTTCAGCACCACTTAGATTTGAAAAGCTATCAAGGCAGAAAGAGGGCTGCAGAGAACGTATTACTAGGAAACAAAAAAGGTAAAAAACACAAAAGCATGATTTAATGTCTTTTTAAGAAGATGACGGAACTCTGAGACCCATCATTTAGCAACAATGGAAGTTGGGGTTGCATTTGTAAGTGTTAATATACTGCTAGAAAAACTTGATCACCCAAAGCTGCACATATTCATTCAATGGAACGTACAAAATGCTGGTTTCTTACCAAGTGCGAGAACACTACAGCAGGACTACCTTACAAATGTTTTTGCTACACATTGAGCAGATGAAGTCTGATTAACTCATGTGAGTCTTTTGGAATTATTTCTGATGAGTTCACTGATGACCAAGACAACTATGTGCTGCATGTTCTGTTCGATTTTATTTCTGACAAGGCCGAAGATATGCAGACACAAAAGCTAACAGTGCTTGCCAACTGTATTTACTTGGATTCTGTTAACTACACTACAGTTTCTCAAGCGATAATTAAAACCATTTCAAAATACAGCGACAAAGGATCTGCTTTCATAAGCGACAAAGCAACTTACATGATGAAATCTCAAATCTGTTCTCCAAGGTCTAATGCCAAATGCTGTCCATATTACACACAATGCACATATAATTTCTCTTGTCAATGAGCTGTGGAGATGCAAGTTTGGTAAAGTTGATAAACTGGTCAGCTACATTAAAAAGATTTCTGTCCTAGATGCAAACTTCAATACAGGCTGTACATTGCAAACACAAGTGAAATGACTGAAATTGGGGAACAAAAATTTGCACTTCCCCCAGAGCCACTAATTACTCCTTGGGGAAACAAACATTCCCTGAAGGTCATCATACATTTGTCAGATTTTGGGCTTACGGTTAAAAAAACAAGTTATCCGATCCGCTCCAGCTCTCATGGTAAGGGCATCAACCTCAACATCTTGTAGTTTACCCTCTGTATATGATCTACTTACAACCTAGCTCCCTCTTAAGCTGGTTGTGTAGACTTGTAACATCATTAGAATCAATGGGAGCTTTGCCACAGATTTCAAACAAACACTAGCAAGTTGAGTGTAGGCCTCATTTTGCTTGGCCAGCTGAAGGGTCACACACCATGTTTATGTAGGCCAAGCTGATCCCTTACCACCAGTGTGCAAGTGTCTTGAATCACTAGCTCAAATGAGAAAGCCAACTCCCTATTTTTTAATTCCCAGTAGAAAGCAAAGATTAGTGGCAAGAGCAATAAGAGGAGAATCTGGGTTCTATTCAGACTCTAAATATTCTCCTGTTTCTCAACTGTTTGCCCTCACTACTAGAGTATGATGTCTCAACAGAGTTTTTTAAATGGGAGCATGATTTTTTATTGAAATAGAATGTAGCCCTTTTGTTTATAAGAGGACAGTAATAGGATTATTATAGATAACTTTAGAGCTGAACCGGTCAGCAGTTATTTGTGAGAAAGCTCTTGGAAAAAGGAAAGACGTCCAACAGGTGATCATACAAATTTATCATAAGATGATATGTTTGGATACAATTGTCTTAGAGAGCTATCAAGACAGAGTTCTGTAGCCATGGTGATTTACCCTGAGGCTCTGGTCCAGTATTTTATAATCATGGTTATGCACCCAGCTCATCTCTAGCAACTTTATTTTAAAAAATTTGTTAGAAAATCATCAAAAAAACAACACCGAGGAGTCCTTGTGGCACCTTAGAGACTAGTTCTAGCCCATGCAAGCTTATGCCCAAATAAATTCATTAGTCTAAGGTGCCACAAGGACTCCTCATTGTTTTTGTTGATACAGACTAACACGGCTACCACTCTGAAACATGTCACTATGCAAGGCACTGAATTTAGAAAATCACATTAACATATTTCATCACTAGATGGCAGCAGCCAACTCCTGATCTACCCAGATTTTTTCAAAATACAATATAAGCTCATCATAGACAAGGCAAGGATTTTATATATTCAAGTGAAATGCTCATTCTTTTCAGTGTTTTACCTAGATATGTCTAAAAAAAAATTTCCAAATATCTGTAATGGGAGAGATTTTTGACAAGACCAATAACTGCTTGTCTCCATACAATTTTTCTGCCTGTTAGTAATAAAGTTTAAAATATTTAGCATTTGTGCAGTAATTTACCCCTTTTCCTAACTGATAAAAAAATCTCCATTTTACAGATAAGACAGAGAGCTTAAGTGTTTTGCCCCCAAGTTATGCACACAGTCAGAGGCAAAGAAAGCACTGACCTACCTTTTTCTGTACTGGCAAAGTGAACTGGAAAATTGTACAAGAAAAATGCTCCCTCAGCTATTTTCTGCCAAGAGTTAATAATTCTTTACATTAAACAGGCTTTTATGAACTTCAAATGAGAAACAAGAGAAACATACTATTTTCTAATGGTGAATAGTTGTGCATGGATCAAGCACCTTATTCTGCTGTTGAATAGTCAGCGTGTTTGTACATTATAAATGCTGATGCCAGACTGTACATTATAAATGCTGGGTCAGCAATACCAGGAAGCTTCACCCACTCCTTTAAACGAACCCTTTTCTCTGTATGTGTGTGTGGGGGAGGGGGGATTTGATTACCCCCTGCTTCCCCATGTGCCTCATCTCTCCAGATTTTGCCATTTCTCTCCATTGAAGGAGATGGCTTGCCTCAAAAGCTTTGCTCATATCACAGATGCCTTTGTTTGAAGTCAGCGTGTTCAGTTTATTATCACGCTTGTGAAGGTCAGTCTGAAAAAAAGGCTATGAATTCCTCATGTGCAGTCTATAGCACCCTCCTTGGCCCATCTGGAGCAAAGGGCTGGTCCAAGCCCAAATATGACCACAAAGTGATCTTTGAATAAAAGACAGAGCTTGGTTTGAGCAGGTAAAACCAAACCTCCCCGGAGCAAGATGCTTTTGGGTGAACAATAAAGATTCTGGCAGCTCCACCAAGCAACTAGGAACTGGAATTCTGCTAACAGCAGGAGGTCAATTACCAGCCTTTCACTTTCATAACATCTGGTCTCCCAGCTCCTAGTAGCTCAGCTCCCCTAAGCAGAGGTGAAGTATGAATCATAGCAAAAGCTTTCTTGTATTTTCATTCAGCTCTCTCCTCCCTTTCCTAAATAGAAAAGACATTGGTTAACTTACATAAGAATGGCCATACAGGGTAAGACCAAAGGTCCATCTTGCCCAAAATCCTGTCTTCCAGTGGTGCTCAATACCAGGTGCCCCAGAGGCAATGAATATAACAGGTAATCGCCAAGTGATCCATCCCCTGTCACCCATTCCCAGCTTCTGGGATCATAACTTGAGGTCATCATTGGATTTGACTGTTTACATTTGGGGGCATATGCTGACTGCTTGCCCCAGGCAACAAGGAAGGCTCAATCTTCATGGGAGGAAGAGCAGACAGGAGGGCCCCTAGTTGAGCAGTGACAAATGGAGGTTAGGTGGGCTGCAGTCCCTGGCCTAGAAGATGCCAGAGACAGTAGTATATGGAGCCTCTGCTGGAGCAGAGGCCACCCTCTGACTCTAGGAACATGTGAGGGAGTAGGGGTGATGACCCATTGACACATCCTGAACTATCAGATATTCTCACCAACCCAATCAGAGCCTTGAGAGTGTGTCAGTCGCTGCTGTAGACTGGCAGTAGATAAACCTGCCAAAAGCCAGCCATTAGCACAACATGTATAGATTCATAGATTCCAAGTCTGGAAGGGACCACCGTGATCATCTAGTCTGACCTCCTGTATAACACAAGCCACAGTTTCCACACAAAAAAATCCCTAGAGCAGATCTTTTAGAAAACACATCCAATCTTTATTTTAAAAGTGTCAGTGACGGAGAATCCGCCATAGCCCTTGGTAAATTGTTCCAATAGTTAATTACTCTCTCCGTTAAAAGTTTACACTTTATTTTCAGTCTGAATTTGTCTAGTTTCACCTTCCAGGCATTGGATTGTATTATACTTCTCTGCTAGATTGAAGAGCACATTTGTTCCCCATATTAGTACTCATAGACAGTGATCTCCCTATCCTATACCTGCACCCTCCATTATGCTTGCAGAGAGGGACTGGAGGAAAATATTTTCTTATTATTGCTCCTTTTGCTGTATTTCTAAGTACCATGACAATGCTTAACATGCTGGTGGCAGCCCATCTATCCTTGCTAGGACTCCCAACGTCGCTAACATTTGTGGAACAGACCTGCTATCGGCAATGGTGAAACTTTTCTGAAAGCTTTTTTTGCAGGGTACGCCAGGCCAGAGAACCCAGTGTAACTGAGAGCAGTGTTTGGCCTATTTGCCTCTGAAGTTACACCACAGTTGGATTTGATTTGGCTCAAAGGTTTACATTTGGCCCATCAAGTTCTAGGGCACCTATTCACATTAACCCAGCTCATTACCAATCTGATGACACCGATTAATCCTTTTAAGGTTCCCTTCTCCACCTCAGTTAGATACATTTTATGGCTGAAGTTTTCAAATGGAGATAGACACCTACGCAAAGATCCTCAGAGGTATTTAGGCACTTAACTCCATTGATGTCAATAGAAATTCAGGACCTAAATGCCGCTGAAATTTGGGGCACAGTTCCTACTGAATTTCACTTGGTTTATGCAGTGCACATTAGTATAAAGGAATCCACTGAAGTGTAGTTTTTATAGGTGAAATTACAGTGCACTACCAAGTAAACTGCACTACAACAGAGGGCTGCTTTCCTGTCACATACTCTGACTTTACATTGGTGTATCAGCCTTGAGTTCAGTGGAATTACATCAGGTTTCTACGGTGTAAACAAGCTGAATCCAGTCCATTACCTTTTACAAAAAGAGAACTGGTAAATGTATTTCCAACATGCCAAACCACTCTGGGAATTAGTTGTGGCAGCACTAAACCCTGGTACAGTGATCATTGTTAAAATCTTTAATATTTTGCTTCTACATGTAAATAGTTTAACTGCAGTATTTATGTTATTGCTTGAAGTTATAGAAGAAACTGCAGAATCTCATCATGCGTTATTAGGCCACATGAAATATAAGAAACGTTAAAACTATTAGTAGTGCTTCTTTGCTTAAAATGCTGGCAGTGGCCCAGGGCACAGTTTTATTCTGCATTTGTGCAGTGCATAGCACAATGGGACCATAAACCTTGACTGAAATGCAATAATGCAGTACTACACTGTATTATTATTTATTTGTGTAGCCCACTGACCCAAAACAAGTTAGGTGGTATGAGCATTTTCCTTATTCGTTGCTTTTCTATGGAAAATGAATTGTGGAAAAAGTCCTAAGTCCTACTGGGCACCAGCCTCAGCCTTAAGTAGATGCCTTCCAGAAGATGTAAAATGATAGGCATAGTCGTTATATGCATGATTGTAAATAGTGCCCCTGTAGTTTTTAAACCTGTGACAAAGCCCACCTGCATGATTCCCCCTTGTGACCCAATATGGCACCACTTACCTTGTAACAGGGTCTCTAACAGTCACCACCTCTTGGAGGGTACAATGCAGTTGTGCTTTAGGTCTCTGGCTATGGCACACTTGAGATCCACCCCTTCCAGACCCCACATTAAAAAAGCTAAGAACTCAATACAGAGTCATCCAATGAGTCTTCAGCAGGATCCTGCCCTTCTACTTAGGCCCTGTTGTCTGACAGCACTCCTTTGTTCAGTCCCTCCCTCTATCAGTGCTCATCTAGACAGTGAGCTGACTCAGACATTAACTATACCAGAGAGAGATGAAAGCCCTCTGTTCTTCTTCCTAGTCAAACCTAAACTGTGCTAGGCCATCTCCTTTTAATGCCCCCTCTCCACAGCTGACATCTGCTGCAGGTGTAGCAAGTTGGGACTAATTGGCTCTAAAGGCTTCATTAACTCCCTCCTTGTCAGTGCTGGATATGTATGCCTCTGTACAGAGCCAAATCCTGTGGTCTTTATTCAGGCAAAGCTCACACTGAAATCTGTCTGTCCATCAAGTCATGTATACCATCTCAGTCACCAGCTATCTGAGTGCCTGAAGACTTAAAATATAGTTTTATTGAGGAAGGACCTTGGGTTTGGGCTGTTATTTGTATACCTCCTCTGTGACCCCAAAATGTAAATTGCTGGATGCACAGTATTTTTTTAAAAGAAGTTTAGCAAGAATAATAGTCTAGATAAAATGATTGACACCTGAATGCAGATTCTTTAGCTTTCAATAGCTAACGTAGGATGCTTCTGTTTCATGTTGAACATTAGTATTTTGTACATTCAAAACATACATATGAACAACATAATCCTGATATGTTCCAGTATTGTACATGTTCCAAAACATGTTTTACAATATCATGGAGTCCTCTTTTATTTTTCAAATTAAACAGAGAGGGTTAAATGCTCCCTGGGTCTGCCCAGGTAAGTAAGGATGGGGAAGGGCACAAAGAGAGAAGATTCAGCACACAAATGATTTGGGCATTAAGTAGATACCCCACTGTATCATAAAGGAGTTCAGTATCTATCTATCTATTGCATCTCTCAACTCACATAATGTAGCATTCAATGTGAGCACCAGGAGAGAATGGGGCATGAGTGGCTAGCTTGGCCCAAATTCAACAAGACAGCATCCACAGTAGTGAGCACATTACTGCCGAAGAAAGTATCTGGAAACAACTCATCACTGCATGCTGTACTGACCTGATCTCTGTCTTTCTTGCCAGAAACAACAAGATTTCTCTTGCCATGGGCAGAGCGGACTGTATCTGGGCATGCGCTAACTGGGCATGATTTGGGGTGTATTGCTGGAATTTGTCCTCATCTGGTTCCAGAAATATTCTATTTTACTTTTTAACTTCTAATCCCCCCAGAACCAGAAATTGGTCAGAGGTTTTACATGCACGTTGCCTCTTCAGGTAGAGACAGCAGTCCAACTCTGGTGTTTGTAGTGCCAATATCCAGATCTTTGAAGGGGAGTTAACAATTACAAACTGTATGATTCAAAATCACATGAAGGTTTGAGAGAGGATTTCTACTGCCTCCCATCAAATGCTTTTTTTCCATAGCTAGCTATTATGATGGCAGCACATCAAAATTAGGGAATGCATTTGGTTCTGAACAATGACACAACATTCCATAAACTGATCTGTATATTGTGTGTATTTCTTAGTCATTCTATCACTAAGTCCTGCCTTTGCACCCCTAAGAGGTCCCTAAGAAGAACGTATGAACCTACAACACAAGATTAACATCAATCTGTATGTACAGTATTTTGAAGCGTATCCCAATACTATCTAGCAACACAGATAAAGACCAGAGCTTTTGCACTGTGCCCAAATGATGGATAACGCTGAATATTGTAACAGATTCTTCTTTTTCAAATATTACAAGAACTGAAGAGCATACTAGGAAAGCACCACCGTATATGCCCAATGTCTTTGACACATTGACTAGTTTGATCACCAGTCCAGCAGTCCAAACATAATAAAAACCTGTTTTGGTTTGGTTGAGGATGAGAGGATTTATATGGAATTAAATAATTTGTTTCAGTGGGACTTTATGTGTGGGTGTCCTTCCATCATTATTTTGTAAAAGAGTGGTACCTGCTCATCCAGATAGAGATGTGGCTGAAAATAAAATTGTGACCAGTATTTTAGTGTCTCTGTATGGCTTTTGGGAGTACATCCTGTAGCCACACTTACCCAGAGCATCTTGCTTGGGGCTTTAGTCTCTGTATATAGTGGTCAGATAAAAAAATTGCACCAACTCTCCTGTTGGTGTAAATCACCCTCGTTCTATTGATTTAATGGAGCTACACCAATTTGCATCACTTGCAGATCTTTCTCAATATAGTTCTGTGCCTAAAACTATAATATCACTTTTAATTCATTGTCCAGTAAATCTACTTTATGATCTCAACCTTGAGATTTATGTCTAGCCGAAAGAAGAAGCAAATATTACATCTTAAGGAATGACAAGAGAGTCTGGAAGAATGAATCCATTGTGTTTTATCAAGATATTGTTCAGCCAACCAGCTCTCTTTTCTGGCTTCCTATTATAGTGGGCATCCTGCCAGTTTTTATAGTATCACTGACAGCTAAATAAAAGGATACCTCTGGAAAAGACTCTCAGTACTGAGAAGGTAGTCAGAGTTCTGCAAGGAAAGAATGAGATCACAGGCAATGTTTACCTCTGTGCTCAAGAAGAGGGGGCAGTCCAGCTGAGCAGTTTTTCTTTGTATGCCTCCTGAAGTATTTCTGTGCACCCACTGAATCTTTCACCAAATCCACAGAGAAAATGGGACTGATCTCAACGGCCCTTTTTTATCATCCACTTCAGCTGCAACATCACAATCATCCACAGAGTAATGGTGCAGTGGCTGATGCACAGACTCCAGTTAGCAACATCCATGGTTAAATCATCAGTGAGGTCGAAGAGGTGTGAAATGACTGACAGGGCTTCATTAATGAAATAATCTTCTGATTCAGAGTCTGTGCCAGTAGAAAATTACCAGTAATTCATTTACCTTGTATTTTAAGCATTATTTTGCAACTTAAAAAGAAATCCAGTTTCATCATCATGAAAACACTGGGCTTGATTCACCAGTGCATTACTCCAGTTTTTCACTAGAGTTACACCTGCATAAAACAAGAATATGCAATGATTTGTCAGGCCCAGATCTTATATTTACAGAGGGCCTCTGAACCCAAAGAATCTCAAATTACTGTACAAAGTGATATATAAACTACAGAAATTACACTGATAATTTCACCCAATACTAAAATGCAGCTACTTCTGGGGTGGAGTGTGACAGTATATAGAATAGCAAGTGAAAAATAATATCATAGCCATTTGAAAATGTAGATGTAGTTTTTGTAGGAAGATTGTAATTATCCCAAGTGGATTTGGCCAGGACACCAGGATTAACATCCCCTCCACCCCCGCCCCCCACACATACACTACTGCAAAAAAGTGTTGTGAGCTATTTGATGCCCACACAGATCAGGAACATAGTTTTAAATCTCACCCAAACCTCAGCATCTTCCCCCTTCATAGTCCCAAGCTGGGGCATTGGAGCCTTATGAACTCCAGGGGAATGGCTCATCAACAGCATTTCCTGCAGTGCCATGGTATTTCCTGGGATGTTTCCCTTAAAGTCTCTGACCGTGCCCAACCTTGTTTATATAAAGGTGTGATGCATTCACAGACGAACCTAGTATGGCCTTAAGAATTGAAGCACTTTAGTCTTTCCAATGATTTAGTTTCAGGCCACTACTTCTTACTACCCAGAAAGAGCTCTGTCAGATGATTGAGATATTCCATTTATAGGCTGAATCTGTTATCTTCACTGCATTCCTTCCATTCCCTGCTAGCCACAGTAATGAGCGATGGGGATTAGACACTGAACTTGGGTTTCCAGCATTATATTGCAATCCATTACTAGCTAGCCTCATTAGATTTGTTTTGCTAACAGAAATCTAAACAGCCTACCAGACCATCCACAGAGTATAGCAGCGCCCTGCTACAACACTGCTGTAGTTAATGCTTTGTCAGTTTCCTTTATAATCAATATGGCGGTTCCTTGGACACCAACTTCCACACAAGGCCAAATCCTGTTCACCTCATTGATGCAAGAAGTATCAATGATGTCAAAGGGGCTACTAAAATAAATAAGATGAACCTAAAATCTAGAGCCCCAAATTAGTGAGTGAATACAGTTAAAAATTAAAAAATCAACTAAAAACAGAAGAGAAAATAAACTGAGGGCTAGAGGCAAGGAAGAGAGCTATGTTTTCCTATAAGAGGCAAAAGTCCATGACAGCTCAATGCAGTAGATGCATTGATGCAATGCAAGGGCTGCGGTGGAGTAGGCTCTCAATGGGGAGACTATGTGAAGGATCAGAGATGTCAAGGCTAGATGAGTGGGAAGGCGCATACAGTGGGACAATGTCTGTGGTGTTTATCAAACTCTGACTTCAATGGTTTAGGAACTACCCAACATGCTGGGTCACAAAATAGCCCAGCAAGCCCGCTGAAGACCTTCTCTATGAAAAGGCTACAGTGCTGATGACCCCAAGTAACAGCCTTTATTAAGGTAGTTCCATCCAGCCTCTCACAGTAAAATGTTGCCCCATTTTTGGTAAGTGTTCAAGTCTCCATTTTAAAACATGCCTGGGTTCAAATAAAGCACCTGAGGTGAGTCTAATATCTCAGGCTTTCTTTAAATGGCCTATTGAGGTATGCAGCAGTTGTTGCAGTCCTGTTGGTCCAGGATATTAGACAGACAAGGTGGGTGAGGGGATATATTTTATTGGATCACCAATTTCTGATTTCTTACCTGATTTCCAGGTAACTTTCCTGATTTTTTTTTCTTCTGGTGCTGAGAGTTTGTGGTGATTTCTTGTTTGAGGGGGTCCCCTCTGTCCTAGGTGAGATGCAGTAAGTGGTTCCCCAGTTTCTCCCAAGTCCCTCTGCTCAGCATATTGGAGTTGTATGCAGTGCTCAGAGGGTTATAGGTGGCGCAAGCTCTGTGGGGCTGAGATTTTGTTTCTTGCATTGGCTCAGGAAGTAGCTGGCGCTGTTAAGTATTGCTTCCTTTTTGTTCATGTTGGAGCGTTTCCATTTCAGCCCCGGGTCCAGTGGAAGATGTTACTGATCCGCCCTGTCTCTAAATGGCGGGAAGGGCCTTGCACGTGGGCCATTCAGGGCGCGCGGGCCAGCGGTGCCGGGTGTGGGGTAGTGATGCGGGGCAGTTTTGTTTGCAGCAAGGAGCTGGTGCGGTGTGAACCCGCCAGGGGCTGCCGAGGCACAGTCCCTCCGGCGTGTCAGCCAGCCACTGTACGCGGCGCTGGACAGTTTTCCGTCTGCCCCTCGCAGCCCGCGCCCAGCAGCTCTGAGCACAGCCCCATCCACGCTCCGCAGCGCGCTGGAGCCTGGCTTTGGTCAGGGCAGAATAAGCGCCCAACGGGCTTCTGCTGTTGACATCCAGTACCGGCCCCGCCAAATAACACCCCCCCACACACACACAGTCCCGAGCCGCCTCTGGCACAGCTTCCAGGCTCCTGACAAGACCATCCCGGGGCTGCCCCCTTCGGAGCTGTGGGGATCTCCAGGGGGAAGCCAGCCCCACACTCACTCCCCTGGGAACGTCAGGAAGAAAGGAGGGGCTGGGCTCCTGCAGGGCCGAGAGACCCCCGTGAGACTTGGCCGTGCTCAGGATCGGGTCCAGCAGCGCCTGTGCAAACTCAGGGTCACTGTTATTTCCGCCTTCTTTCTTTTGCTTGCAATAACAGAACATAAGCGCTGGAGCGCTCCTGTTCCGCTCAGTGTGAGCCCTGACCACAAGCCAAGGGACCGAGCCCATTAATAGCTGTGCATAGGTGACCCTCGTTGGCTTTAGCCCTGTTAGTTAGATCCCTGGATATAGGATCCTGCTGGCACGAAAGTAAAAGGGCGTTTGGTCACTGGTGTCAGGACTGGGCCCTTCGTGGCGTGCATGTAACGACAGTTTGTGTATGTGTGTGTTGGGGGGGGGGGGCATGAAGGACAGAGCAAAAGGCCTTAATGATCTATTTCTCTGGGTTTATAACTTTAAATCTCCTATGTTAGTACTGTTTGTGTGTGTAATGCAAGTTTTGATTAAATAACGTGTGTCAAGTATTCAAAGGCATCACCAACAAAATCAAAAATGGTCTCATATTGTAAGAGAATAATTACAAATGAGCTAGGAGGCAAAAGCGACTAAAGGACAAACTGGAGTTAGGGGAAAGAGTATGCAGTTTTCCTTGTCGGATAACCAAGCACAATCTTGCGTTAGGAAGATCAAAGTGCCACTTTTGGAGAGTTTGAAATAGAAATGCTCCTCTTCTTTGGAGGCGCTGAAAAGTTTAAGAGAGATTTCCCAAGCAGCACATGACTTCTGCTCAAGGTTTTCTTCTTAGTCTGATCGGAGATATAACGTTGGAAATAAAGAAAAGAAAAAGCAAACATGTCTGAGTTAATATGCCATAACATTTTCAGCGCACCTCGGCCGCTGGCATACCCACTTTGCAGGCCTCTGTTCTACTCCTCCCCAGCCTTCTCTGTCAAACCGAACTTGGGCAACATCCTACCCTGGCTTGGGCTGAGCTGCAGAACTACAATTCTGTGGCAGAAAAGAACAAAATAAACAAGTCTAGTGGTGTAAAAACTTGTCTTGCGGGTGCCTGCAGCTGGTGGTTAACACAGACTGTAAGAGGATCGACTCCATCTCCGCTGGCGAAGGGAAGAAAAAAGAGGGGGAAAAAAAGACCTCACATTTGCTATTCACAGTTTAGTTAATTTGGATGATAACGGTTAGTTTTTTTAATCCCATTGTATGAGACTGAATATACTACAAGCGTCCAGAAACAATATCTACTGCAAACAGAGCACCACACTGGAGTCTCTGAGCTTGAATCTAGCCTGGCACACAAACATTTGGGAAGACGCAGTTAAAGAATAACTTCGACGTTTTAATACTGAACAGTTCTAAACTCTTCGCATGCGAAACTCAGGTTTGATCCTTGGACTTTCAGTCTGTTTGACTATATTGCACTAGGGGAGATGGTCACCATCGCTCAGATACAAGGACAAGAATCTGTATTCACAGTCAGTGCTACCCAGGTAACTTGTACCGAAAGATCAGATGGGTCAGATTTTCCACACTTCAACTACAAAGAAATAGTAGCAACACACTAAAAAGAAAAGAGAAGTGAATGTTTGGAAGAAATATCCTGGAGCTGATGGGACTGGAGTAAATGGGATCTTTATAATGTTTCTCTGGAGACTGCAATATTTCCCAGACGGGCAGAACTCAACACTGGAAATACAGCTCAGCCCCTAGCACACATCTCCTCAGTGAAAGTGATGTTTTTATTTCCTTCTGCGGGGTACAGTCACAATCCAGAGCTGCTGTTTAGTTAGTAAACGTGTAAAGTGGGCTACTTGGGGGCGGGGGGAGTCCCTATGCAAAAAGCAAGGGCGGTGGCAAGGAGACGTGAAAGAGCCATGGAAACGCGCTCAGAGGCACTGGAGACTAGGGGGTTCCCAGCCTCCTTTCAGCTAATTTCCTCTGGCTTCTGTTTGTGTGTTTTCGATATTTTCCTCTTAAACTCTTTAAAAAGAGAGAGATCAACTTCCCCAAACTCTCCCGTCTTCCCTTTCTCCCCCCCAGGGACAAACACTGCCATGCCCCCGAAAAGGAATCCTCTGCGCTCTCGAGGCGAGAAACGCGGCTGCCAGAACAGAGGCCATAAAAAAAAGTTAACAATGCTGTGAAAATATGTTTGCAGAAAATAGACAATTGTTGGATTAAACGTATTCAAGTATGAAATAATGCCTTTTTGTGTAAAAACTTCAGCAATGTGCGTCTACAAAAGTTCCCTGTGGCAGTTACTTGCTCCCTTTGTGAGCTGTGCGCTTTGGCGTCTCCACTTGGCGCATTTAACTCAGAGCCCTTTAAACGCGATTGTTTCTTTCTTTTTAATGACATTTACCGGATCAAAACATGCTGTTAATTCGATCAGAAAGCTTTGCCCTCCCGAACAATGCCACAATAATTTCTCCTGAAGTTTGTTAAATTGACCAAAATTAGGCAAATGAATAGGAGGTCTGTAGGCGACTCCTCTTGCAGGTGACACCGAATAATGCACTCTCAGACCAGCTGCGATCTCCTCTTTATTTGCCCTTCTTTTCTTTGACCCGCATTATTAAAATTTAGGCCCAATGAAACTATTCATACATTTCAATGGGACATTTTCCTATAGGATAATAGGCTACAAATTGAGCCTCTCCAAAGGGGGGAGTAGGGGAGTAAAACAACTACACACAGACACACACCACACAAAAAGAACCGTCGTGTGCCAAAGGCTCGCGGGAGCCTCCCTGGGCTGCAGAGGGGAGGAGGGGGGAAAAAAAGGGGGATCGTGTGCCAGCCCCCAGTCCCACACCTGCCGGGATGTCCCAGCACATAAAGCGATGTAAACAAAAACCCTCGCTGCCATCTCTCATAAAGATAGACGTGTCACCAAGTCGTGTGAGAAAAGCCTGAGAACAAACGGGGCCACTCCGTCTCCAAGGGCTCTCCCTTGAACTGGGCGGAACAGCCTATTAAGGGCTTACTTAATTACTTTAATGATTCTGGACAGGCTTTAAAATGCAGTCAGCGCTTGGACAGGGGAAGAAGGGGGGCTGCCTGGGATTTGTAAACAGGCGATCGTGTGAGAGACCAGGCGCTTGGAACTAAAGAAGAGAGCTTGTGTTCACACGCTGCTAGCGCGCCACTGCGCTCTGCTTGCTGCTCCCCTTAGTCCTGTTGCCATGCAAATATTATTCTGGGGGTGATCACGTGTCCTTTGAAGGTCCACGTGGAGTAATAAAGCTGATCTGCCCCCTGCTAGCCCCCTTGACTGAAAAAAAAATTTTTTTTACTCCTTGAAAACTGATCTTTAATGCATACATTCCCCAAACTGCTCTCCCTAATCCTAGGGAATCAAGCAGGCCATGAATACACCGAGTCTCCCCCCAGAAATGATCGCTTTATAAGCAGCCCTTTGGAGGCTAGAGGGCTGCAGTGCACCTGAGACTCGAGAAGACACAGGCGTTCCCTTCTGCTAGGCTTTCCCCAGTGGTGTGACTTCTCAGGATGGCCTCTAAACTAAAGGAACGGAAAGTAAGTTGGAGCTAATCCTTGCGCACTGGGGCTGCCGGCTGCTTGCCCAGCAGCGACAGAACGACGGTTTATTTGTAGGCTTTTCAAAAAAAGCCTGGGCTCGTGTTTGGTTTGGAAAACCAGAACTTAACACTCAGACCGATCCTCAGCAAGAGCACTGCTGTGGAGACCAGGGGCCTCCTCTGTGCAGTCAAGCAGGGCCGGAGGAGCGCTCGCTTCTGGGGCCAAAATTAACCTGGCTCTTTCAAAAAAATAATAGTAGAGGGAAACTGATATGCGAGCGGCTTAGTGAAGGTCAGATCAAATGTCTGACGTTAGAGTAACTTTTTTTAAAAGGTGAATATCTATGGATAAAACTAGAAACCAAAGGCTATGGGGAGTTTCTCTTTGCGTTTTGGGGTGATGTCTGCTCGTGTTTCAGACGCCTTGTTCCATGTGTGTGTTTGCACATTGTGTGTTATAGAGGACTCCAGTGTCTCACAAAGTGATTGAGAAAAGAAGGAGGGATCGGATCAATCGCTGCCTCAATGAATTGGGGAAGACCGTGCCAATGGCTTTGGCAAAGCAGGTATGCTCCAGCTGCTGGCTAGAGCCCTGGAAAGTGCGTGCCGTTGTTACCAAGGGGGACGTGACATACAGTGGCATGTTTAAGGATGAACATGACCTGCATGACTGCAATGACCTTCTTTGGTTTGGAATGACTCTTGTCAGGGAGGTGTATCTGGGAAGTAGCTGCCAGGCTCATACAGTCAGGAAAGGAAAGTGTCTTGTGTGCCAATGCTCCCTGGTGGTTTCTCCCTGGCCGGCTTTAGGATCCATGGGTTTGGTGAACTCAGCAAGAATAGTTCTGGCTCTGGTTTCCCTCAGGCGTTTTATGAGGGTTTTGTCTGTGTGTTTCAGAGCTCTGGGAAGTTAGAGAAAGCGGAGATCCTGGAAATGACTGTTCAGTATCTGCGAGCCTTGCATTCGGCAGATTTCCCCCGTGGCAGAGACAAGGGTAGGTACAACGCTTAGCGTCTTGGTGCTCGTGGTGATCCGTGCACGTTTGGCACACAGGGTTTGAAAATCTTCCTGCAACCACGGCTGGTTCTGCAAGCGCTCCAGGGACATCCCACCTTTTCACAGTGTAAATCACATTAGCTACGTCCAGAACTGCTGAGGAGTGGGTGGGTGGAGAATGAAATAATCCGCGTACCGGTTTAACTGGGCTGTGTTAACATTCAGTGTCTACATGTGCAGGTGTCAGTATCTCCAACACTCAGACAGACATTGTGGCCTGGAATTTTTAAAACTCCCTTAGGCAGAGGGCAGCGAGGTCAGGAACTGCCCCGTTATCTTGTTCCGTTTCTTCCCAGCAGAGCTTCTAGCTGAGTTCGCCAACTATTTTCACTATGGATACCACGAGTGCATGAAGAATCTAGTCCATTACCTGACCACAGTGGAACGGATGGAGACCAAAGACACCAAATATGCTCGGATCCTGGCTTTCCTGCAGTCCAAAGCTCGCTTTGTCACCGAACCTATCTTCACCACTCTGGGATCGCTCCCAGAACCGGACTTCTCCTACCAGCTTCACCCAGCTCCGGAGTGCCCGGCGCACAGTCCCAATGAGTCTGTGTTTCAGCAGGGATCCGGGGGTCCGTTTTCCTGGCATGGTCCTGCCAGAAGCCCCACCATCCCTTACCTTCCCAACGCAGCCATGCCCCTCCCTAACCCCGGGCAGCAACGCAACACTTTCTTGTCGTCAGTACAGGGTCTGGACAGACACTATTTCAACTTGATCGGCCGTTCCCACCCCAGCACCTTCAGCCTGCCCCACGGCCAGCATCCCCCCTCTGTGCTATAGAGACTCGGCCTGCGGGCTGCATATTTATATCGGGGGAAGAGTAAATTATCCACAGGCGCATACATTCACTTAGTAAGTGCTAGTGTACAAATGTAAATACATACGATTGTGAAGTTATAGCTCGGAATAAATGATCACTGGGAAAGGTTAAGGATGTTTCCAGCGTGAGATGCTTTTGCAATGCGTTATTTATCCAACCTACTAGCGTGTCCCTGCACGCTTCGGTTCTATGTGCAGGGCACAAACCACGTACAGCGCTTGGAATAAATGTGATATAAACTCTTTGGTCTGGTTTCCCATCGGCACTTCATTGGTGGAAGGAGGGAAGTAAAATCAACGGAAACGGCTGTGATAAAGGGTTTGGGGGACGCGCGTCTCCAAGCGTTGGGTCTAGCGCGCACTGTGCGCTCTGGCGCTAGAGTGTTTATAGGGTGCCGCGTAACTACGCGGAATTAAGCGAGCGAGAGAGGCAAACGCTACGGTGTTTCGGTGTTCAGGTAAACCTCACTTCGCCGCACACTCTTTTAAAATACAGCAGCGTTCATGTGTCTCCCAAAAGCCTTCTGCTTTATCAAGCGTCGATATTGCCCATGAAAACATATTCAGAAAAGTAGCATTGAAGTTGTGTGTGTATATACATGTGTTTATATAGAATCGGGGACGGTATGTGTATACACACTGTATGCGTGATCCCGAGAGGCAATGAGCGGGACCAGTGCATGCTTGTCTCACAAATATCCCTGTATGTAAATCCATGCCAGTCTCACATTGTTACAGTTACAATACAGCAGTATTGAGGCTGCAAACGAAACACCTTAGTGCAATTATGAGGATTCCCTGAGGCGAGCTAATAGGAAGGAACCAGCCTATCCATTTTCCGCAAGATGTACGGGTGACCTGAGGGTAAACAGAAAAGGAAAAATGTTCTTGTTGAAGTCGGAAGGAATATTTTAGGAGGAAGGGACGATTTCCCTTCTGTCTTATTCTGGAATTTCCTCATGGCCGTTTATCTCCTTAGGAGGAAAACAACAGGAAAAGCTGTGGCCTAAGGAACAAGGTGAGATTAGGCTCTGTAGCACTTGGCCTATCACAGACAGTAGTTTAACAGGTGGAAGACATACACACAGAAAAAAGCTCAGGAGGAGCCGAGCCTTTAACGTTGTCCCACAGACTCTGGCTTGTATAGTGGCCAACGCCAGATTTTTTTCTCATTCCATTCTTCAGTAAAATCGCAATTTCACTGCATCTGAGCTGAGTCCTCTGTTCAACACGGGAATATCAGGCGCGGTTTTAGGTGCTGCAGGGAGCGCTGAGTGACACTGCAAAGAGATATGCTTCCTTAGTGACGTGTATTTCTATGGAGCTCAACTTTTGTTACAGAAGCATCAGAACAGGAGAAGTGGAGAGGCAAACAAGCCTTTCAGCATGAGGAGCAAATCTACGGGTTTAATATCTAGAAGGGCAACATTAACAGCCAGGCAAACAAGAGTTTAGCTAATATTCCTTTGCCCAGCCATGCCTTCCTTTTGAGCTCTTCGGAAATTTCAGCAGTTTCAATTCTCCTACCTCGGCTGCGTCACTGAATAAGAACCGACCTCGTCTGTGCTCTGACAGCAAATGGTTTCTTACATGTGATTCCCGATGCTAGTTATTAGTCTTTTTCCTGTGGTTTGCACTCCCCGATCCGTTGACGAAGGTTAAATTAACTTATTCCATTGCACACTGCAGCCTTGAGGGAGATTTGACCCGGAGTGTTTACTGAGGTCATGGAATGGGCTGACCCACAATTTGTAAACCATCAACTCCTTTATTCAGAGACAGACAAAAAGATCTTCATTACAATGAGTGGAAAGTGTCATGTGTACCTTCCATTTAAACTGTAAATACAGAAAAGCCTTATGTTTCAGATTGACAAGAAAGAGGTCGTATTACAGGGTAAAAGGACGAGAAAGAAATTCTATTGCATTAGGATACATTTGGGACCTTAAATCCGAGAGCGGAAAGCAGGAAAATACCTCTTGCTAAATGTACGTGGGGCGATATGGGATAAACCAAATGTATTCAGCAGAAGAAGAATGGCTGGTGCCTATTATGAAAACACATGTCTTACACTCATTTGCACCAGCGCTTGATGCAGAAAATGAAGCAAGTCTTTCACGATTTTTATTCTGTGAGCATTAAGCCATTCTGAATCCGCTTTTGCACCGAAGCATTAAAGAGATAGTGTTACCCTGGAAATATAAATTATTAATATATGCAGTATTTTGGTCACTGTTAACCAAATTAGACAAAAACTTTCTTTTGCTAAGTAGATTTCCTCTCTGGGATTAGCACAGGGCCACCACGGTCAAAACTTTGGTAATCTACATATAATTTTGCAAACTTGCACTGGTCCATGACAGTCTTTGTACCCTGAATGTTGCTATTCTCGATCTTTTTTGTCCTTCTCGTTTTCATTTGACTGTGGAGGATAAATCCTGCTTTGGCTTGCCAATGACTTTAGGATAAAAGTCCCCCGCTTTCCCCCACTCCCTCTGCATCTAGTGCTCTCTGGAACCCCTCCCCGGTTTGTCAATCTTGGCCAAAAGTCGAAACTGAGCTGGTTTGACTTCCCATAAGATGAATAATGGCAGCTCACCCCAAGGAGGGAACTGACTGCAACCAGACTGTGAGCTAAACGTGTTTTGCCCTTGCCCACAATGCCTGGCTTCAGGGCCCCTCTTTCCCTGCACACTCCCTTTAAGTGAGTTGTATGCTTTCCAAGAGAGCCCCCAACAAAACCCAGCCAAAGCTTGTGGTGATGTGTGCTGGAGGTCACCCATTGTGGAGCCGCTGAAAGGGACAATCTCTTACTTCTTGGGTTTCATCCTTGAATGGGCAGGAATAAAAATAATCAGTGCCATGAAATCAAAGGGTCTCCATATAAGGGGGAACAAAGCTCCTTGCGGGAGCTGGGGCTCTGTCCCCTTTACTCTGCCTTGGCCGGCGGAGGAGCCCACCAAGTCACCTGGTTTGAGCGCCCCGCAGCCTCCTTAATACAGAGGTCACTTGTGGTTTCAAGCATCAATGAGCAAACAGAGCCCTGTGTTCCCTCCCCGCCTGCAAGCCCCACACCATGCCCCCAGCGGCTGGCCAGCCTGCACCTGCCCCTGCTGGCGGACTCAGCGGAGAGGAAGGCCAGCCAGGAGCCGCCACGACTGTGGCAGCTGCAAGCAGGGCCCAGGCAACCGCAGGAGATGATCGGCAGAGCAGATCCCCCCCCGGGACAGACCCCGGGCAAAAAGAGCAGACGGCGAGCGCACAGCGAGGCAGCTGGGGTAGCTGCCCCAAGCTAGTAGGAATCAGTTCCCTCCTCGGGTTGAGCTGACATTAACCAGCTCCTGGGAGGCCAGATAGCTCCCATTCAACTTGTGGCCAAGACCGGGGGCTTTGGAGACCGATTTCAGAGACACACAGGAAGATCCACTAACTCATCCCCCTTTGCACTCTGGATTTTCAATGGGTTACAGTAAGGGTGGGTTTGTGAACTGCCTTCTGCTATACACACAGGGTACCAGACACACATCCCCCCAGCACACATACAAGCCCTACACTGACACACACATTCCCATGACACAGAGAAGCCACACAGACACAAACACTCCAACAGCACACACGGAGGCATCCCATAAAACACACACAAACACCACACACATGCTTTCCCAGCACACACACAAATGCTACTGTGGCAAAGTACCTGCCTCTCCTTTTGTTAGCTCAGTCCTTCTTAGCCTCAGAGATACAGGCTTGGGAAAAATAAAAGAAAAAAAACCCCTTCCCAATCTCACAGGGTCTGGCTGATCCCTTCTCAGCCAGCTCCTTGCTCTAGTTTCCTCTCCTTCTGGGGAGACTGCAATCTGCCTTGCAAGAAGAGTCTCAGAGTTCAGCTGCCCCTATTTGCTGGCAGCTACTCTGCTTCTCTCTTCCTCTTCCCCCCCCCTTGCTTCCCTGCCAGGGAGGTTTTAAAAAGGTTTCCAGCAATTGGGGCCAGCTGAACCTAATTAGTTCCCTGCTAACCCCTGTTCGAGCTGAACCTTATTCCCCCAGGGCTAAGCTTTCCGGGGTCCAATTACTACCCATCTCCTGGTAGCTAATTGTCCTGAGTTTGCCACACTACCCAGACCCACATACTCCTGGGATACACAGTGGTGCAATGCAAACACACAGTTCTCCTGGCACACACAGATGCACACATTCCCCTGGCTCACAGAAATGCCACAGAGACCCACACATTCCCCTCGCACACACAAACACACACACACACAATTCTTCGGCGCACACAGTCCCAGACACACATTCCTTCAGCGCACACAGCCACAACCACACTCACCCAGAGCACCTTAACATCTCCCCACTTAGGCTTCCTCTTGTAGAAGACCATGCAGCAGTGGGTCCTTTAATGATGTGATGTCTTTCTCTCTCTAAATTAGTAAATGGCCCCATCACTGTAATATCAGCATGCCTTGTGACCATTAGTGATGTGATCCACACAACCCCTTCTGAATGAGGGAAGTGCTATCTGCACCATATAGGGGGGGAAACTGAACCAGAGAGGTTGAATGACTTGCCGAAAGTCCACAGAAACTTTGTGAAAACCCCCAAAATTGAACCCATATCTTCCTAGTCTCACACCAATGCCTTAACCACAAGACACATTTCCCCTCTGTAAAGCAAATGTTCATGAAGGGACACCTATCAACTGGCACCAATACAATAACAATGTAGCACTCTCTATTTTATACATTGAGAAGTAGGTATTATATTGTGATCTCCTGTGGTAATGTCGAACATTGCACAGAGAGCAAATCACTGACTCTATACACATGGAAACAATATGAGCGAGGACACCTCAGTCACATGCACAGTGCCCTTCCCTGTCTCAGGAAATGATCATGCTGCTGATGGTGTTTGCTGTTCCATAGAGCTCTCTCTAGACAAATTAGAGGATGGGGCCAAAAGAAATCTGATGAGGTTCAACAAGTGCAAGTGCAGAGTCCTGCACTTAGGACAGAAGAATCCCATGCATTGCTAAAGACTAGGGACCAAGTGGCTAGGCAGCAGTTCTGCAGAAAAGGACCTAGGAGTTACAGTGGATGAGAAGCTGGATATGAGTCAACAGTGTGCCCTTGTGCCAAGAAGCGCTAATGGCATTGGGAGCATGTATATGTAGGACGCATTGCGAGGCTGATCAAGGGATGTGCTCATTCTCCTCTATTTGGCATTGGTGAGGCCTCATCTGGAGGACAGTGCCCAGTTTGGGCCCCACACTACAAGAAAGATGTGGAAAAATTGGAAAGAGTTCCAGAGGAGGGCAACAAAAAATGATTAGGGGGCTGGAGCACATGATTTATGAGGAGAGGCTGAGGAAACTGGGATTGTAGCCTGCAGAAGAATGAGGGGGGGATTTGATAGCTGCTTTCAACTACCTGAAAGGGGGCATCAAACATCACAGCTTAAGGGTAGCATAAAAACCCTGCCTTACCCTGTAAAGGTTAATTCTCTCTTTACTTAAGGGGTTAAGAAGCTCAGCTAACCTGGTTGGCACCTGACCAAAGGACCAGTAAGGGGAGAAGATACGTTCAGATCTGTGGGGGAAGGTTTTTGTTTTGTGTTCCGTTGTTCTCCGGGTCACAAGGAACCAGGGTGTCCCTGCCAGCAGGATATGGTCTTGTTGGGAGCATTACCACACAGGTGGGGTGCAAAATAAACTTTATTAAGAAAATGCAAAAAACAGGAAAATTCAATAGTGAGGGGTTTGTTAAGGTAGACAATTGGGGAGGGGTTTCTTTTAGCAAATAGTATAGGGAGTTTCAATAGTGGGGTACAATACAGTTGGTAACCAATTTAACACTGAAGTATAATGTAACAGGTGCTAACAATTTCTATGTAAAGGGTGTGTCACAGCAGCATATAGCCAACAACAGATGGGTAAATGTGCCACAGTAGTGTAATATAAAATATGAGATGTGTGAGAGAGAAAAAGGGTAACCAATGGGGTTTTATGCTAGACTCAGTAATACAATTGAGGTTTGGGGGCAATAGGAGCAGGGTGAACACCCTGGAGGAAGGGATTAAAAAAGAGGAGAGAGAGAAAGGCAGGGTAGAGGATGAATTGCGGGATGGGGGAAGAGGAGCAGCTGAGCGAGGGAGGTATCCAGGAGACAGAGAGGAGCGCGGCTGCCAGGTTTAGCAGAGAGACTGAGGGTATGGGGTGACTAGAGAGTCGGAGGGGCAGCAGGACAGGCAGACTTAACCAGCAAACTATAACAGAACACAGCAAAATCTTATCTATGAGCCTAACTTCAGAAACAATTTAGAAGTAACAGAACAACTGCAGGCTTATGCAACAGATTTTTTAAACACCTAATTACAAAGAGCAACAATACACTAATTCTCAAAGTATAACCTTAATCCACACTTGCAGAGAATGAAATTACCCACTATATCTAGACTAAGAACCTAATTCATAATAGGTGCACACCGTTGAGCGAGGGCGCGGCAGGCGAGCTGGCGTCCAGGAGGCAGCTAGAGCATAGCAGCACAGGCTTATTTTAGCAGCACAAGTGCTGCGGAGTTAAGGAGGGTTTTAAGCACAGCCAAGGTTTGTAATGTATTTGGCTGCGTGGGGAACAGAGGCCGCTATAATAGAAGATGAAAGTATAAGGTTAATGGGAGTCTTACAGCCTAAAGCAAGCAGCAGAGGTAAAGCAGCAAGATCATCAGAAGGCTAGGTTACGGGCTCAATTAGGAGATCTCTCAGGCAGCAATTTCGTTCTTCGTGGGAGGGGTTTCAAAAAAATGGGCTACACTCAAAATAAAACCAAGAGCGGAGGAAAGGACCCCCAGAACCCCTTGGCGATCAGACCAGGCAGCAATGCCAGGAACCTTCTGACGGTCTTGATCAGAAAAGTCTGGTTTAGGGCAAACTTAGGCAGTCTCCCACAGTCTCTGATTGTCAGGAGGCAGGGGAAAGAGGGATAAAACAAACAAAAGGTGACACAGAGACATGTCTGGGCAGATCCTGTGCAGTAAGGTGACTCAATGGAGCACATTGAGCTATGACTCATGCCCCAGCGCCTTAAAAACACAATAGGCCTTGCTGTCTGACATGGCTACCCTACACTGAGCCCAGGTTAACAAGGTAGATAAACAGACTACACACTGTTGAACAAGGCAGTGGTCCCACTTAGCACCAGTGGCCCATCCCTTTGAGTAAGGGCAATGGCTCTTGGTAAACAACTTTAAGGGGGACCATTTCCAGCCCTATGTTATTAGAAAAGCTTTCACCTTACTCTGAGGACAGCAGTTTATGTCTCATTAGCTTGGACTGTCCCTTCCCCCATCAGTGGATGTACAGACCAAAAGTCCAATTTATGAACAAGGCGGACAAAATTGCTTTGACCATTTCCATAACTGGTGCCTGGCATTGTGCTTGTGATTCGTTATTCAAGCCAGAGAGAGGTAAAGGATGTATCTTAGTCTCATTTAACACAAAAAATCCTAATTTATTTATATATAGTGGTGGCTAGCAGGCCCTAAATTGCAGGCTAGCAAACCTACCACTTAGACAACCCTTCTTCCCTGCTACCCAAACTCCTGAGATAGGCAAACTAGAATTATTCAGATGTTGATAGTGCTGAGTGCCTGTCATAAACAGATAGCTAAGCGTTACTTGTTTTTACCTGAAAGGGTTAACAAAGGACCAAACGCTGACAAGAGAGACCCAACAGGAAACCGGGATTTTTCAAGCTTAAGCGAGGAATTTGGGGGTCTTTCTTGGCCTGGTTCTTTGTTCTGTTCTGGGCTCTCTCAGCTACGACGAGGAGATCTATTTCCAGTCCTTCTGATTTTTCTGTTTCCCAGTTGTAAGTTTACAGGCCTAGCAAAAGTATAGTCTTTTAAATGTTTTGCTGTATTTGGCATCTGTGTATCTGGCTGATGGCAGTCTTTATGTGGTATTTGGCTATAATACTTTAAATGTATTGTTTTGGGTAAGGCTTTTATCCCTTTCTATTGTTTATTATTTTCTATAAGTTGAAAGCCCTGTATCTGAACATCTAGGTACAGAGAACTGTTATTCTATTTCTTTCTTTCTGTTTTTTATTTAAAAGTTTTGCCCTTTTTTTTAAGGACCTGTGATTTTTGTTTCTAGTTGACCCACCAGGAAATTGGGGAAAAGAAAGACAGGGGGAGGGAAAAAGCTGCTCTCTGTGTTTAACTCTCTATATCCCAGGGGCACGAAGTAAGCTAAGGGGAAGAGAGAGGAGAATCTTTTCTGTTTCCTTGCTTTGGTTTGTCTCTTGTGGAAGATAGGAGACATGCTCTTGGTATTGTGATGTAAGAGGTTGCATCAGTAACTCTCAGGTATACCCAGAGAGGAAATTCTGGGTGGAGAGAGGGGGTGGCGAATCGTTTTATGTCCTGCTGTGCGTTAAGATTCAGAGCCTCTGAGTCTTGGGGTCCCCCAGGGAAGGTTTTGGGGAGACCAGAGGGAGCCAAAACCCTGGAATTTTTGGCTGATGGCAGCGAGATCAGATCTAAGCTGGTAAAAGCTTAGAGGGTTCATGCTAGCTTCTCAGTTTATGAACGCGAAGGTTCAAATCTGAGTAGGAAAGCTATGATACTGCCTCAAACATACCTACAATTAAATTAGATAGAGTGATCCCAGCACAGGAGGAAGCAGGGCCGGCTCCCGGCCCCAACGTGCCAAGCGCATGCTTGGGGCAGCATGCCACGGGGGGCGCTCTGCCGGTTGCCAGGAGGGCCGCAGGCAGCTCCGGTGGACCTCCTGCAGGCGTCCCTGTGGAGGGTCCGCTGGTCCCGCGGCTCCGGTGGACCTCCCGCAGGCGTCCCTGCGGAGGGTCCGCTGGTCGCGCAGCTCCAGTGGACGTCCCGGAGGCGTGCCTGCGGATGCTCCACCAGAGCCGCGGGACCAGCAGACCCTCCACAGGGATGCCTGCAGGAGGTCCACCGGAGCCGCAGGACCGGCGAGCGGCAGAGCGCCCCCCACGGTGTGCCACCATGCTTAAGGTGGTGAAATGGCTAGAGCAGGCCCTCGGAGGAAGAGGCCAACTGCTTCTTTGTGACTATCCAGGAAGAGTCTGCACCATAGACATAGACTCTTGGAGACTGAAATATACTTGGTTGGCCTCTCCTCCTGAAGGCAGGCTGCTAGATATGGACTTTTTGGTGGATAACTTCGCTATTCATAGGATAGCAGCTTCAGAACCTGATCTCAGTGTCCAGATTCAGCTTGTCTGGGTCAAATGGGGATAGATTTCTTCCCTGGTTTGAGTGGTGATGCATCGATATAAACTAACCTTACAGAACTGGTAAGAGAATCAAGTCCTAAGGCTGTCTCAGAAACAACATTCCTTCCCCCTTTTTATTAGATAACATGTAACAATGGCAAAATGTACCAGATGTATTTTCAGAGTCACATGGGCAAAGTAGAGTATGGCATAGCACATGTTGACCTACATACCACCCTGTAATGAAAGGATTGAGAGAAAGATAGCAACTGGATGAAACTGAAAGTTCATATGTAAAAAAAAGAGACTTTTATTTGGAAAGTTCAACGTGACTGAGACCGAAAATGTTAAATCCAGGTTCATTCTGAAATTAAACCCTGTAATGCTAACTTTGAAATTACAGCAATACAAAATGTTTAAACATGCATGATATTTCATCACCTCTATTAAGATTAGTGCAGTTAGCTTAACAATAAATGCTTTTTTGTTAACAGAAATGTGTATTTTTTGCTTGTTCAGTGAAACGTTGAAAGGTAGCTTCATTATTCATTACTGTAACAATATAAAAGCTTACAGGGCAGTTCTAATTCACACTAGGTACAGAAAAGCAGGCACCATCCTGCCGGTGCTTCATACAAATGCAGGAAGCTCAGTGATGAATCAGGGCCTTAATTCAACAAATATCCTCAGCTGGTGTAAATTGTCATAGCTTCATTGTCATAGATCCATTGACTTTAATAGAGCTATGACAATTTACACCAGTTGAGGATCTGCCTCATGCTGGGTAATCAGAGTTACACCTGCTCTCTGTTGTAAAAATAATTTTTTTTTAACTGCTTCTTACTCCTGTTGGCATTGCAGAGTCCTCACAACTGCTGGGGAATGAGCTGCTTTCTCTTCCTGCTCATACCAGGGCCAAAACTCATTTGTACTTATTTACAGCTGTGCAATCCCATCAAGGTAAATTAGAGATACTACCAGCCCATTGGACACAATAGGGTTATACTGGTATAGCTGAGGGTAGGTTTGATGTACACTATGAGATAGCAAGCAGGGGAAAGAATTTGGAAAAGGAGCTATGGCAGGAATTAATCTTTTCCTCTATGATTCCCAAAATACATAGACAGCAAAGATCCTGCAGAACAACACATCACAGGATAATAATGAATATTTTTATTTATGATGGATTTCAAGTGAGTAGCTGCAAGGGAAGAGTGTGTGCAAAGCAAACCATAAAGAACTCCTCACTCATGGCAATACCTTGCGTAGACATGCCTGGCCAGATCCTCAGCTAACGTAAATCAGCAAAGCTTCACTGAAACCGGTGGAACTATATTTCTATACATAAGAAGCCACTTTAGTGGAATTGCACCAGCAGTGAATTTGGTCCTATGTACTGAATAGACAAAAGACACATATTTAAGTGAATTCAGATATTTATTTAACCAAACCAACTATGCATTTACATGTCTATGAAAATGTATTTGTACTACAAAATAACAGATAACTAACATGGGTCTAAACATACAACTGCTTCGAGCATGGAATGTTCAGTGAAGTCATGTGCAGAGCTGCTGCAGAATCGGGCCCTCTGCCTGTTGTACTCTATGGAGAAAATATATTTGTAAGAAAAAAGAAACGATAATGAAGCATGAAAATGTATGTTTATATTAAGGGCCAAATTCTGGCTAACACCTACAAAGGACCTGATCCAACTCTCAGTGAAATCAAAGGGACTCATTGTCATTGCATCCTAAACAGCAAAAATCCACCTGGTACCTTCACTGAAAGTTTTATTTTCTCTCTAAGATCCATCCTTGCCTCTGCTTTTCAGAATATTAGTTTCCTTAGTAACAGCTTGGATCAGGTTTTAAATATAGTACAGCATGTGTTTAATATTCAGCTGCACTCTCTGCTTTCACAGTTTTTATTATCCCCCTACAAAACAACTGGTAATACAGTGGGCAACTCATGAGTAGCCAAAAGACACAAAGCAGAGATCCACACTCCAAAGAGAAGCAAATGACTTAGCTGGAAGCATAAGCAGCTGGGAGCAGGCAGATACAATTCTTCCTCTTCGACTCACAAGAATATTCTACATTATTTTATTGTGGGTTTGCAGGAGATTTTTTGACTGTACGTGGTTAGCCTTTTTTGCAAGTTTCTTCCAAAAAGGACTTGTAATCAATTCGCCCATCCAGGTTGGGATCAAATTTAGATAGAATGTGGTAAACCTCATCCTCATCTAGCAGAAGGTTACAGAGCTTCAGTACAGATCTGAATTCTGGCAAAGAAAGGTGGCCACTGCTGTCAATATCCAGCTTCTTAAAGGCTCTTCGAAGGGTCTTCCAGTCCCCTCGTAACTACAGCCAGAAAGAAAACAATTGGGATGTTGAATTACCCCAGTGAAATAACAACCAAACCATTATGTGTTGTGAGGCACAATGCCCCTCTTAATATTTCACCTGAACTACCAAATTGTGAGGTATGCAGTAGCATGCTTTGCTGTACGTACCTGTGCACTCACACAGATCAGCACACTGGCAAGGTTCACATAATATAATTTGAACTTTGATTGCTTTCTTTCCCCCAAGGGCCTCAAATTGCTTTATAAACATTAAAGCAAAAATTTTCAAAAATGGCTGCCTGAAGTTATGCTTCTATGCCCATAGTTAGAAGCCTAAATAAGTGACCCAATTTTCAAAAATCTAACTGAAGGCAGTGGCAGTTTGACAAATCAGGTCACTTATCTAGGCATCTTACATGGATTTACCAGTCTAACTTTAGGCACCCAAGTTTGAAAATCTTGGCCTCCAGGAAGAGCTGTGGCTGGCTTTTGTAAGAGCACAATGCTCGGGGTGGGGAGGCGGAAGTGGACAGCGCCAAGGAGACTTCCCCCCCTTTTGCTCCTGAACCTGGGCTAGGTACAATTCCTGAAAAATGTTTTATTGATTGGCCTTTACTGGAGATAGATCTAGTCCTGCCCCTTCCAGAACTCATCCATGTGGTATTTTCTTTCAAGGATTCTTCCTTATCATCATTTCATTCTTGACAAGTGGAAGTTCCTGGAAGTTATCATACAGGATCTCAACATCATACCACAAGAAAAAATATGCTCTGTACTTGGACAATAGTGGCAAGACCTCAAACACTGCAAGGGTCTGCCTAAAAGTAAAGTATTATGTATGCACAGGCATGGGTTATCTGTGGTTGCCTGCTAAGTATTCTAATTCATCTACCTCAGATTTTCAAAGGCACCACCAATGTCCATGATAAAATATAAAGTGCAACATCAAATCGAGACAAATTAAATACAGCTCCTACTGCCTCAGCCAAAGTAAAGCTCCTACTTCATCTCATCTGATAGAGCCACTTTCCATGGACAATAAGGATCTGCCTCATTTGTAAACAAATGCAAACTGCAGACATAGCAAGTTCTGCCACTGACCAGAGAACTTTGATGATTGTTCTAGTATCTGGCTACCAGCTGGGAGATCAAGCCAGTACATTATGAGTTCTAGCACAGCTAATCACTGGACTTTTAGATCTGATAGCTAAGCAATTTAAAATGGATAAGAATTCACATTTAAAAGTAAAGCCACTAGCCATGACAGCCATCATACCTTTTTTCGTAGTCTAGTTGTCAGACCACCCAGCTCTGCAGTCTCTGTTCCCTTGTGGGATTGGTCTCTCTCATCCTGAGATGCCTGCATAACAGCAGCCATGTTATTCCCATTCTTCCATCTTTGTCTACTTAAAGCAAAGGGCTTCAGAAACTCCAGGTATGAAACACTTAAAGAAAAAATATGTTCATAAGTTTCTACAAAACTACCTACATGGTATCTTAATTCATCTTCTCCATTTGAATACTGTGTTCCAAATTTTCTATCATCCTCAAAATCTGTGTACTTAAATCTTGTGAATGTGATCATTTCCATGCATAATCTCCATATGTGTCCATGCAAATCAAGTAGTTGGATACCTAGCCACCTTTTCTGCATTACTAAACATGGGATTCTGTGGCTGCCTATATAAAGTCCATCTTGTAACATTGGACTGTAAGGAACACATTTACATCTGCTTAGATTATTATTTTTTATTTTAACAGGACCCAAAATGTGAAGAGGCTTCATCCAATACAGATAAAGGACATCTCTGCCCTGCAGAACTTACAAATTAATTTCAGACAAGATGCAATGAAGGGTAAGAAGAGAATAAAGAAGGGAAGGGGAGGAAAGTCAGGGGCAACATTATTAAGATTAAGCAGTTATTATGCAAAAGCAAGTGCACAGCATGGTGAAGCAAGTAATACTTTAAAGAGGGACATGTGGATAGAATTAAGGAGAAGGCTAATTACCTGGCAAATTTCTTGCAAGCATTATGAAAGAAGTGGGTTTTCAAGAGGGATGTAAAAAAGGAGAGGCAGTGGCTGTGCAGACCAGGTCCAGAAGGGCATTCCATAAGTTTGGGGCTATGTGGAAGAAAGCATGGAGACAGTTGTGGGAGAAGCAGATGGAAAGGCTGGCAATACTGGTGAAGTGAAGCGTAGATGAGGGGAGCAAGGCACACAAAAAGATGAGGTCAGATATGTAGTGAGGGGCAGAAGCATGTCGAGTAAAGAGTTGGTCCTCAAGGATGGAGAAACCAGGACATTCTTGTACTGTGCAGGGACGGAAATAGAAGAGAGTGTGAGGTAACGACAGAAGGAAATGCATTAGGAAAAAACCTAGAGTGAAATCCTAGCTCCATTGAACTCAGTGGGAGTTTTGCCATTAACTTCAGTGGAGCTAGGATTTTACCCCTAACTTTTTAAAAAGCATACAGCCTGTCAGTGTCTAGCCCACAGCTAACTGCATTTACTTACTGACTTATGACCTTTGTGATGGGGCAAGGCCAGATGGCTACAGTAAAGTACTGAGAAACAAGTATGTTAGCCCCAGGCTAAACAAATCCCTAGGACCATGGTAACCAAATGGCAGTTGCTCCAGGTTAATCAAGGCACCTGGAGCCAATTAAGACCTTTCTAGAAGGCAGTGGAGATCGCTACTTTAATTAGAACACCTGCAGCCAATCAGCGGCAAGGGCTATCAGGAACGCACCTGGAAGTTAAAAAAAGAAGCTATACCCCCACGCAGTCAGGCAGGTAGGAGCCAGAGAAGAAGGAGCATGCGTGTGAAGGAGCTGAGGACAGAAGGCAAGGAGCATAGAGTGAGAGTGAGAAGTGAAGAGTGAGAGTGTAAACGCTGAGAGAGTTGAGGAAGGAAACAAGCGTATCAGACACACGAGGAGAGAAGGTCCTGAGGCAGTGAGAAGAGGTGTTATGGACGAGGACCGTTGGGGAAAGTAGCCCAAAGGGAGTTCGTAGTAGCTGTCAAATACAGCTGTTACAAGGAAGGCACTATAGACAGCTCGCGATCGACCACAGGCCTGGGGCTGAACCCTGGAGTAGAGGGCGGGCCCGGGTTCCGCACCCAAACCTCTCCAACTCCTGACCCTACAACATAGGCAGGAGCCAATAGACCGTCAGACCTGTGGTTCACAACAAGAAGGGAAGATCACTGAGGTGAACAAATCCACCAATAAGCGCAGGACCCACCAAGGTGGAGGAGGAACTTTGTCACACCTTATATTAAGGTTATTGTTTATATTCAGTGCAAAACCCAACAACAAGAAACTTGAAGTTCTGATTTTAAACACACGAAATCTCCAGAAGTCCAGCATGAAATTGCATTTATGTTAGACTTCCCAATGTTATGTGATTAAGTAATGAAAGACCTTCAAATAATGGATATTATTTGATGTTAATTCCCTGGAAATCAGGTAATCACGCAGATTTTACTGTTTTTTTTTCCAGACTCTAAGCTTATGTTTATATATAGAAAATTAAGTTACTGGTTATTGTCACAGCCAGAAGAACAAGGAGAATGTGAACAATGTTCCCTCTAATTTTTGACAGGCTGTGTGTGCAAAAAAAATTTTCTGTGCAAATTTTTGAAGCAGAGTTCAAATTTGTGTGCCAGGAGGCAAATGAGCCCAAGTGAGTAAAATGCGTATACGTTTAAAAAGTTTTAATTTGCAATTTGTGATAATAATAGTTTTATACCATGTTATTTTATAAATGTCATTTTTAAATACTTAGCAAAAGGAAATTTAACCATTCTTCATGAAGCAGAAGTTAGTTTTAAGCATTACGCTTTATGATCTTTTTTTATAGACAATCATAAGCATATATCAAGCACATATTAATCATGATCATGATTAATCCATAGGCTTCTGCCCGTTGGTATCCACTTTCACCTTTCATTCTATACATTTGTCGGAAAAGATTTTGATAAACATATAATAAAGACAATTTAATAAGTATGCCATTGTGTCAGTTTATATGGGTTTTCAGATAGTAAAAAAGAAAAACAAGAGTTTGTGTTTTAAATTTAAAATTTCCCTAAAAAGTATCAATAAATTATTATCAGCCAAGAATAAGATATGTAATGACAAATGCACTTTAATTTCCTTATTGGTTGAAATATAAAGGGCTGCTAAACTAACATTACTGTTTTTCCCTGTGATCTTTTTCATTTGCCCATTCAATATAAACTCTGTCCAGATCTATCCGTCCTCCATCCAGCTGGTAATGCTTAACAAACATCAGCATGTCCAAATGATCTACTTGTAAATGATTCCGCAGTTTGTTTTTCAGAGTGTTTGTTAATCTAAAGCCACACTCACAGTCTGCACTTGATGCTAGGAATGTTCCTCCAATATCCATCAACTTTGCAAGATCCTGAAACTGTTCGTTCTGGTGAGCAAATGTCACCATATCCAGGAAATTTAAAACCAATTGGCTTTTGATTCTTTCGGCTACTGTAAACTTGAAGTCATTGTACTGACTGACTATAACAATCTCTTCAGCAAGAAACTCTTCATATTTTGAACATAAGGATTTGACCTGATGAATTCCAAAATTGAAGTCACACTTAATTATTGATGCACAATCAAAAGTGGACCACTTCTGGACTTCATCCTCTGGAAACCTGTCTGTCAAATGTCGCACAAGATGTTTATGAAAGTTATTATGGAACTGGTATAAATTTAATTATTTTCTTGAGAGCTTATATCTAAGAGAGCCTTAACTTTGTCACTCCATAAGACTGAATCTCCAAGGTACTGTCTTCTGATCTTGCTCAGTTTACCTTGGACAAGGTGAAACGCTTCAAGAGGTGTAAGGCTCCGTTTCTAGAGCAGCATAGATAGTGAAGCCAGCTCTGACAAAACATCATTCAAAACTTCTAATGTTATTCAGTATTCATCTTTTTGTGGCAGTATTTAGAAACTGGATCAGTATCTTTGTCTTGCTCAAAATATTCCAGAAGAGGATTATAGTTGTGAATAATTGCTCAAAGTGCAAAGTGCCTAGATAACCAGCGCACTTCATTGAGTGGCCTGAAAGCCACTGACTAACATTCAGAAGCATCCACTATTTCCTGAAATTTGCATTTTCTCCTGGATGACCAACAGAACACTGTGTAGACAGTTCTAATTAAGGTTTCGATGTCTCTTATCAGCTTGACCTCTTTCCATGCATCGGAAATCCCCAAGTCTTCCTGGTGTGCAACCCAATGTTGCTGGACTAAGTGTGGAATATCACGTTTCAGCTGAGCTGCCCCATCATTGAGTTTGCCCAACATCACGGAGGCACCATCAGATGTGAACAACACCATTTTCATTAGATCAAGCTAGTGTTTTTTATAAAACGCTTTGATTGCAGACACTATTGAAATAGCATCACATTCTTGCAATCGTAATAGTCCACCAAACAAAGTTTTATAGTCTGCAGAATTTATGGATCTATATTTAAAGTAGAGTATCAAGTATCTGTTAATGGATATATCAGTGCTTTCATCAACAGCTAGAGTATGAAATATTGCCAATGCTATTTCATGCATGAGGTCATTTTGGACAATGGAGTTGATAATTTCAAGAAATTCAAAAGCATAATTTTCACTTCTCCAGCTCACTGGTATGTGCACATATTTTTCCATATGGTCATTAATATCCTGAACAGAAAGCATCGAGCTGTTCATTTTAATAGCCAACAACACACTATCAGTAAGTGCCATGATTTCTTCCAGGTTTGAGCACTTGTGTTCAAGATTAATTTGCCTCCTTTGCTTTTCAGCTGGACTTTCAAGAATCATGCTAAGCAATTCGCTCTGTAAGGAAGGGTTTTTGTTTCTAAGTCTTGTTACACCATCTCTGTTCAATATCTTCATCAATGACTTAGATGTTGGCATAGAAAGTACGCTTATTAAGTTTGCAGACGATAAAATTGGAAGGGATTGCAACTGCTTTGGAGGACAGGGTCAAAATTCAAAATGATCTGGACAAATTGGAGAAATGGTCTGAGGTAAACCGGATGAAGTTCAATAAAGAACAAATTCAAAAGTTTGCTCCACTTAGGAGAAATCAGTTTCACACCTACAGAAATGGGGAAAGACGTTCCCCTAGGAAGGATAATGGCAAGGCAGAGATCCTAGGGGTTTCATAGTGGACCACAAGCTGAATCTAAGTTTCAACAGTGTGACTACTGTTGCATAAAAAAGCCAAACTGTGAATTTCTGGATTGCACCTTACAGTGTGTGAAACAAAGACACAAGAAGTCATTCTTCTGCTTACGCTGTTCTGGTAGCCTCAACTGAGTAATTGCGTCCAGTTTCTGGCACCGCTTCGGCCATTTCGAAGAAAGATGTGGAGAAACTGGAGAGGGTCCACGAGAAGAACAATTACAAGACTGAATTAGAAAGGTCTTGAGAACCTTTTATGAAAAGGAACGTAATGAGAAGGAAGAAGCTGAAAGAATTTGGGTTTGTTTAGTATTGGAAAAGAAGAAGACTGGAAAGGACCATGAGTAAGCAAGTTTTCCAGGTATCTAATAAGGTGTCATCCACCAGGAGGAGGGAGAAAAACTTTGTTTCTTACCTCTACATGATAGGAAAAGAAGCAAATGGGGCTTAAACTGCAGGCAAGGAGAATATAGGTTGGACTATTAGGAATAATTCTAAACTGGTCAGGGGTATTAAATAACTGGATATAAATTGCGCCTAGGGAGGTTATTGGAAAAACTCCATCATGCTGGAGACTATTTAAAGGTTAGGGTTAGATAAATGTCTATCAGGGATGGTCTAGACAGTATTTGGTCCTGCCATGAGGGCAGGGGACTGGACTCGATGACCTCTCGAGGTCCCTTCCAGTCCCAGAGTCTATGAATCTATATGAGACTTACTTGATAGATGCTTTAAAAAAATCCAACTTCCATACATCATTCCACATTCTTCCTGTTGAAAATTCTCCCAAAGCTCTGGTATCTCGACAATATACACAAACCACTCCGTTGTCCTCATCATATGTGAATATTTCACGAAGTTTAACAAGCATTACATTATGTGACTTTGGTGTAACCGTCTCTATAGTTTCATCCAGCCATCCAGATTTAAATGAAGTCACTGTTCTTTTACACTGTAGACCTCTGGACAGTGACATTTTGAGACTGATTTTTTACCAGATTGGTTTATTTAAAATTAATACTTTTATTATATGGCTATTTCAATGCGCTTAACAGCGTGACTCGACAAAAGCGCAAACGGGAGATCATTCAGATCAGGATACCGGAAGTTTGTGCATAGCAAAAAAACACGGTAAAACATCACGAGTAAATGTATGAAGTCCAATGCCTTTGAAAGATTTCAGTCACAAAAACATTTACCTTTGTTCATTTCTGGGAAATCTTTGCACTTCCTTAGCAACTACAGCCAGGCATTTTGACTTATTGCACATACTTGAGTTTGTACACAGCCAAATGAACAGACTACAAGGAGATGTGTGGATCCTGACCGTCCCAATGTGATCAATGTTCCAAGTTCGAAATGCTAGTGAGGATGGGTACAAATGATTCATTGCCCTCCATTCCCTTTCCCCCCCTTGTCAGCTAGTAGAATCTGGCTGTGTTGATAGATGGCGGGTGAACAAAGTCAAAAGTCGCCCGTAAATGATATTTTGGCCTGGCTCCAATGTAGTATTTCATTTTTTGTGAGCGCGGTGTTTCGCCATGTGCTCAGGGTTTAGGATCTGTGTGCACATACACACGCACAGCTTAGAGGGAACAGTGAATGTAAACCAATGGGTGTTGTTGAGTCTGCAGTCAGAGTTTGAAATAATACTAGGCCAAGTCTACATTAAAATCTTTTGCCAGTATAGCAATGCTGGTTAGAGATGTGTTTATTTTTTTTTACAACATTACTATACTGGCAAAAGCCCTACTGTAGATGTGCTTATACCAGCATAAAAGTGCTTTTGCAGGTACAGCTCACTTTCCTCAGGGAGCTGGTATAAACTATACCAGCAAAAGCCAGTATAGTTACACCCTAAGGGCTAGACCAGGAAACCTTTTCTAGTGTAGTCTAAGCTTTAAAAAACTATGAACTTCCTATGTCACTGTTATGGAATGTTAACCCTGAAACGTCACTGAGAGGAACAGTGATTCTTTGCACACAGGAAATCTGAATTTTTGTACCAATACAAAGGCAGAAGTTTATTTTGTACCTGGAGGAGGGGAAATATGGGTTAGAAATTTAGATTCTTAGGCTTATTTTATTAAAGTCAAGGCTCATGTTAGCTCTGATTTTAAGATTACTGTAGGCCTTGGTTTGGAGGCTCATTATCTTTCTCATTCAGGGGGATGCATTCGGAAGGTAGGGCAGCCATGTGACAGATGGGTCACAAAAACTTTAGTTCTGAAAGAAAATTATTTGTTAGTTTTTAAAATTTAATTGTGACTGGTTTGGATGCATTTTGCTGCTCATAAAAGCAATGCACTAATAACTTTCTCGAGAGCTTAGCCACCATACAGATAGTGCAGGTGATGTGAAAATTTACTAACACAACTCTTCCAGTGCAATTGAAACCTGACTTGCTAAACCCATTCTGTTCCAGACCTGATAGTCTTTTGAGTAGAGACTTGCAAATTCAGTGACACTAAGAGTCTTAATTTTTGTGATTTGGACAAAATGTCCAGCTGAGAATAGAACAGGAAAATCAAATGACCTAAGCAAGAATTTGAATTCCCGTCTTCAAAAAAGTGCATTAACCTGTTGTGCCACTTAGAGTATCTAAGACCCACTATTGTTTGTTCAGTGTTATAGACTTCCATTTAGATATCATATAAATGTTTATAGACCAACTTACTTCTAACTCTTTTTCCAAGTTTAACTTACCATCCATCTCCATTGCTTTCAAATTTCTGTCCCAGCATTTCACACTCATATTCATTAAGATGCACACACAGCTCAGTCAAAATATCTTTAAATTCCTTCTTGCTTACAAAGCCTGTATGGTAGGGGTCGAACTCTTCAAATTCGTTCTTGAGATCATCCCACAAATATTCCACCTACAAGAAACAAACCACATAAAATCCTGTAGTGTTTAGGATGTACACCCAATCCTCTGACTAACACTGCAGTGTATACTCCTCATGCAGTAACCAGAATGTAGCATCCCTGCTCTAATCCTCATGGATCTAGAGGCTTATTTTTTTCTAAGGAAATGGGTGGACAGATTCTGGAGGTATGGAGTCAATAGGACAGATTTTCTGCTTTTAGTGACAACTCTGTACATCCAGAATAACTGCATTAACCTCTGTAGGGTTATGTTAGATTTACCAGTGAGGGTAGCCAATAGGTCTTTTGCCCTCAGCGAGATAGGGAAACTGCCTTTCTCTAGCATGCAAAGATTGTTCCAGTGGACTAGGCTGAGGAAATCAATTTGTGATTCAATGGCCATGCAGGTGGTTCAGCAAGGTGCTGTGGGGCACAAAGAGCATGACAAGGCATGGAAGGTGTCACAGTCCCTAGCTGCAGCTAAGGAAGTCCCCAGCCGTAACGATTCTTTGTGCTGTTGGAATCTGGCTTCCACAGCCAAGAGAGTGGGACTGTCCCTGTGCAACAGCTTTCTCAATTAAAAATTTCCCACACAGGTTTTCGCTTAACTCTCATCCCATTAACATGTTATCAAATCTCATCATTATCAGCAGTAGTGACTGGAGAGATGTGATACGACGACATGGAGTGGGAAAGATGAACAGCAACACACTCCTCCTTTTGGGTAAATGTGCAGAACACAGTCTGCTCATCACTAACACAATCTTTAGGCAAAATGATAAGTATAAAATGGCATGGATGCACCCAGGGTCCAAACAATGGCACCTGATTGACTATGTTATCACCCGCCAATGAGACATCTGCAATGTCGGTCAGTGGCATGTATGAGAATAAAATCTGTTCCAGTGACATTTCTATTGTTAGCAAACCTACAAATCTAATATTTAAAAGTGAGATCTTCATCTGAACTTGATGAGTGAAGGTCAAATTCTGCTCTTAGTTACACCTGTGTTTTTGTCCTCCTCTCGGGAAAAAACATGAATGGAAAGTTTTTTAAAGTTAAATTTGATTTGAGAGAGAGATATATAGAGAGAGGACAAAAATGAAAGAGCCGTCGTCCAGTCACTCGAGGCGAAAGTGCTCCTGGTCAATTTCTTAACCAAATAGTCCTTTCAGTGGAATAAAAAAAGCAGGGAGCTTTGGAAACTGAGGCCAGGTCTACACTGCGACTTTAAATCGGTTAATGCCCGATTACCGATTTAACGCTGTATCCGTTCAACACGAGTCGTCATTAATATCGATTTAACCGCCTCCTTAAATCGATTTCGGAACTCCTCTCAACGAGAGGAGTAGCGCTAAATTCGATAGTGATAACTCGGATTAGGGTTCGTGTGGACGGAAAATCGACGTTATGGGCCTCCGGGCGGCATCCCAGAGTGCTGCAGTGACCGCTCTGGACAGCAATCTGAACTCGGATGCAGCGGGCAGGTAAACAGGAAAAGCCCGCGAACTTTTGAATACATTTCTGCTTGTTCAGCGTGAGCTCTGATCACACGGCTGGCGATGCAGTCTCAAATCCAAAAGAGCTCCAGCATGGACCGTACGGGAGATACTAGGTCTGATCGCTGTATGGGAGACAAATCTTTTGTATCCAGCTCCGTTACAGAACACAGAAATGCCAAGCGTTTGAATAAAAACTGCAGGATACACAGCGCTGCGTGACAAGCGTAACGGGAAGCCAGAGACTCAAATGAACGCTCATGAAGGAGGAGAGGGGGTACTGAGGACTCCAGCTATCCCACAGTCCACAGCAGTCTGAAAATTATTTGCATTATTAGGAGAGCTCCCAATTGTCTGTAGGGTCAACACAGTGTCTGGCGTGGTTCAGGAAAGCTCCTCAGTTTCTTTCCCCGCCCAAACGTGAAAAAAAGGGTAAGAAATCATTCCTTGACTACTTTCTATGTCACCCTATGTGTACTGAATGCTGCTGGTAGACGGACGCTACAGCACTGAAGCAGTATCGCTCCTCCACTCCTCCTCTCTGGTGGTAGCGGTGCTGCAGACCTCCCCATCCAGGAGAACCGCCTAAATGCTCAACATCGAGGGCAACATTGCTACCGCTAGCAGTAGATAGGACAGAAACGGCTAAATAACAAGCTAATCATTGAAACTTGGGGCTGAAATTTTTGCAATCACATTTGGGATTGACTTGCTTGGCAATGAGTCAATTCCTCCCTTAGGTGTCTAAAAATAGAGTCATTCTGCCTGGACTGTCATTAGCCCCGGGAGGCTGCCTCCAAGTGCCTCCCCCCGACATCATTTTCTCTCACTAACAAGTCTCTGTTTCTTATTCTGGTATTCCTTAATACTTCATGACACAAACGGGGAGGGCACTGACACGGGTAGCCCGGAAGGTTGAGGGAGGAGGAAAGCAACGGTGCGCTTCTTTGCAGGGCAACCCCTGTGAATACTGACACGGAGCACCTGTATCTCTGATACACTGGATCTCTGTTACACTTGCCTATTATTCTAGGCAGGACAGTGCACCACTGACCGCTCTGGTCCGCAATCCGAACTCGGATGCGGAGTGCCGGTAAACAGGGAAATCCCGAGAGCTTAACAGTGACATTTCCTGCTTTCACGTGTCCAGCTCTGATCACCACGGGTGGCGATGCAGTTCAAATGCAAAAAGTATCTCCTGCATTGAACTACGGTGAGATAGCAGATGTCATCGCTGTATGGTGAGACAAATCTCTTTTATCAGAGCTCCGTTAAAGAACAGGAAATGCCAAAGCCTTTGAAATAAAACTACAGGATACACAGCGGCGTGACAACAGTAACGGGAAAGCCAGACACTCACGGATGGTCATGGAGGGAGGGGAGGGGTAATGAGACTACAGCTACCAGTCTCCACAGCGGTCTCTGAAAATATTTGCATTTTTGGCTGCGCGCACATGTCTGCAGCTAAACCGGTGTCTTGCTGTTTACGGAAAGCTCGTCAGTTTTTTCCCTCTCCAGCACGGTAAAAAAAAGTGAAATAAATAATTCCTTGAGTACTGTAAATGTCAACCCTCTGTGTACGATGCTGCTGGAGACGCGATGCTGCTGCGTGAAGAGCGTATCCGCTCCTTTGCCTCCCCAGGGGTAGACGGCCCGCCCAGTGGAAGTGCTCCTTGGCTGAGTGTGGCCGGGGTCTCGGGGTGAAAATGGGAATGGACTCCCTTTTTCTGACGTGGATGGTACAGAACGCCTGGTAACTGTCTTCATCTTATCCCTGGGGGCTGAGCTTCATCAGACCCCTTCCTCTCTGTGCGTAAGAAAGATTCTGAAGTGCATGGACTGTCATAGCCCATGGTGGCTCCCTCCCTCTTTGATCTCAGTAACTACTCTGTGATTCTTATTCATGCATTCTTCATAATATCTGCCAACAATGGGTGGGGGGGCACTGCTGTGGTAGGCCAGGTAGTGGGAAGCAATGGTTGCCGTTACTTGCAGCGGCTCCCTCTGTGAATACTGACACGGAGCAGCTGCCCTGTGCTACACTGATTTAATACACTGTATCCATACTTGTCTGAGCGCTATTTTTTATACCGTAAAGGCAGGATTGACTCAGTCCCAAGTGAGTTAATCCCCATTTTTTCCTTTCAAAAAATTACACAAGGGTTATTATCCGTTTCTGTCCCTTTACTGGTGAGTGTAACAAAAAGAGATGACAGGTAACAGTTTCTGCTGGTCTACAGTAGTACTGTACCATCACACCAGGAAGGGGAGAGGAGCGGATTTTCAAGTAGCATATCAACCCTCAGATTCACTTCAATTGCTTATGATACTGCCACTGTGCAAAGCTCTAATGCTCTTCAGTGCTGCAGATTCGCCTCTATCAGTACCATTCAGTACAAAGAGGGTGACTGACATTGTAAGTTACTTCGCTTTATTTAACTTTCATTTCTCGTGCTGGGGTAGGGGAAGGAAACTGAATAGCTGTTCCGTGAACCATAAAAGACACCGTGTTGTAAGCTACAGACACTGGGCGCTAAGCCAAGAATGCAAATAGTTTTACGAGACTGCTGAAGACTGTGGGATAGCGGGAGTCCTCAGCCCCCCGTTCCGTCCTCCATGATCCCCGGCCCCTGATGCTAATGTTAATGGTCGCGGGGGGGGGGTTCTGGGTAAATGTCGTCAGTCATTCCTTGCTCCGGGAAACATCAGCAGACAGTCCTTTCGCACATTTTTCTCCTGGATTGCCCTTGCAGAAACAATAGCACGGCAGCACTAGAGACCGTCGGCTTTTTGTTTTTCCCGTCACCATTTGTGTGTACTAGATGCCGTGGAGAACAGAGGCGACACTCGAGCGCTACACACCAGCATTCAATTGCTTTTGCAATGATAGCAGAGATGGTTACCAGTCGTTCTGTACCGATCTACTGCCAGAGAAAACTGGCAATGACATGACGGTTATCTCTCCTTCTCTGAACTGTCCGCTGCTATCATGAGTGCCCCTGGCTAAATCAGCCGGGGGCGCAACGCAAAAGCAAACTTGGGATTGACTCACTGGCCACTGAGTCAATCCTCCCTTATGCTGTCTAAAAATAGAGTCAGTCCTGACTACAAGAAGAGTCAAAGCAGCAGAGAATCCTGTGGCACCTTATAGACTAACAGATGTCTGTTAGTCTATAAAGTGCCACAGGATTCTCTGCTGCTTTTACAGATCCAGACTAACACGGCTACTCCTCTGAAGGAAGAGTCAAGTGTATTAGAAAGAGCGCAGCTACTCCGTGGCTGTATTAACAGGGGTTTCCCCTGCAACCACAACCACAACCATTGCTTCACCTCTCTCCCAACCCTCCGCAGCTACTGTGGCAGGGCCCACCCCCCAATTTCTGTCATGCAGTCGTGAGGAATACAAGAATAAGAAACATAGACTTATTCGTGACATAAACCGGGGGGGGGGGCACTTGGAGGCAGGCAGTCGTGGCTATGACAGTCCAGGCAGGACATACTCAATTTTTAGAAACCAGAAGGGAGCGATTTGACTCTGCCCCAAGTGAGCCACTCCCAATTTGGGTTTCAGAACCATTGTCACAGGGGCACTCATGATAGCATCGGACACTAAAACTGTGATGCACTGGCCAGGTAAACAGGAAAAAAGCCTGAATCCCCGCGAACTTTTGAATTCCATTTCCTGATTGTCCACCGTGAGGGTCAGCACACACACAGGTGACCACACAGAGCTCATTTGCACTCGTCACAATGCAGTCTCCTGATAATTCGAAGAAGAGCGCCAGCTTGGACCACACAGGAGGTTCTGGATCTGATCGCTATCTGGGTGAGGACTCAGTGCTCACAGCACTGCGTTCCAAAAGACGAAATGAAAAAGTTTTTGAAAGAATTTCAAAGTCTATGGCTGATAAAGGGCACAGCAGAGACTCCCTTCAGTGCCGAGTGAAAAGTGAAGGAACTTAGACAGGGTTACCAGAAAGCCAGAGAAGCAAACGGAAGGTCAGGCTCTGAGCCGAAAACATGCCGCTTCTATGCTGAACTACATGCAATTTGGGGTTCAGCGCTACCAGTGCCCCAACCCCTGTCCGTGGATTCAGACTTTGGGATTGAAATATCAAGTGTTTCTGAGGATGTAGCCGAGGGGGAAGATGGAGACGAATTTTGGAGGATGAAGATGAGCGTGGTGATAGCACACAGCAGTCCGTAAACCCCAACAGCCAGGATCTTTTTGAGACCCAAGAATTACAGTCCCTGCGCTCCCAAGCGAGAAGCCCAGACAGTGAAGCCATGGAAGCGACCTCCGGTAAGTGTCCCTTCATTCTGTACCAAACACGGATTAAAACAAGACGTTTTTTAGATCGCATTGACACCAGGGCTTTTGCTGCAGTCGCAGCCATTACTGTTACAGGAAAATTTCGTTAACATGTCTGGGGATGGAGCGAAAATCCTCCAAATTAATCTCCATGAATCGATCGTGGAGGAACTCAAAAACCCTTATGCTATATGAGAACATTTCTGGCCAAGACAGCCTTCTCCGTCCCCCATAGTAGGTAACTTTTCAACGCCATGCATTTTGCAAGACATTTTGGGTACTGCAGGCATTGAAGGCATTGCACTGAAGGCATTGCATAAACAAACGATCTGCCTCCTGCGGTGCTATTGTCAGGAGAGAGATATCATCCATTGTTACCTTGTAGAACATCAGGAATGTAAATAGGGGGCAGACATGGCGATTTTGCTACTGGCCAGAGCGGGGATGGGAGGAGGAGATAGCGACGAGTTTTCAGCGACAAATATCTGGCAAGCAGGATTCTTCCCTGCTACCAGCAACGCGCTGCGGGGGTGATGTAGGGTGATCACTAGCAGCGATCGTATACGATAGGAGCCATGCGCTGTTGTGGATGTGAAAGAGGGGGGTTTGGCTTTGCAGGTTCCTCTTAATAGGAGCAAGGCATCATATAGATCACTGTGTATATGAACGGCGGAGAAGTCAAAATTTAAAGCCTCACTTACCATCGTCGCGTGGACGTACGGTTGGCCGTACCTGCGTCTGTGTGTGTGCCACACCAGTCACACAGACACTGAATATTTAAACGATACAAAATGCGACCTTGTATAGAGATCACATGTGCTCTGTAAGGTGGATAGTGTTCTATGTGAAAGAGTACTGTCATTGCTCTGTAAAAGGTATCTTTCCACATACTTATCACCCTGGTTTGCCTTCCCATGCAGCTGCACATTTCTCTGAAGTCCCTATGCCATCACGAGGGCGTGCTGTGATATACGGCGGAGGAAGAAGAAGACGCGAGATGAAATGTTCACAGAAATTATTGAAGTAACACGCAATGAGAGGGATAAACAGAATGATTGGAAGGATGTGGTAGCAAAGTACAGGAAAGATGCCAGTGAACGATCTGAGAGGGCTAGGCAGGAAGACCAGCGTGGAGAGAAGCAACGCTGGATCTGCTGCGTTCTCAAACTGAAATCCTCCAACGCATGGTGGAGCTTCAGGAAGAGCAGCACAGTAGCAGAGTGCCACTGCAGCCCCTGTATAACCTCCCTGCAAGCCCACGTCCCATATCTCCCTCACCCAGACGTGTAAGAACGCGTGGTGGAAGGCTTTCTGCACCCGCCTACTCCTCCACACCCCCTGCAGAGTTCAAGGAAAAGGCTGTAATTACGCTACAATGTGCTTAGTAGCCTTTCCCTTCCCCCTCCTTCCAAAGCACAGCAGTCAGGGACACCTTCCTAATTCTCTGCCTTTTTTATAGTTCCTTTGTAATACAGAATACATCGAAAGGGGGAGGGTGGGTTGCTTACAGGGAAATCTAGTAAGGAAAAACTCATGATTTTAACAGATGCATAATTACTTTTAATGAATAATAAAATGATTTTTAAACGATACAGAATTTATTTCCTTCGCCAACCTGTAATGAAAAGGGGAGGGTGGGTTGCTTACACTGAATAAGTCCATCAAGTGCGGAGGGTTCATCAAGGGGAAGCAAACAGAGTCACACCGTACCCTGGCCGTGCTGAAACTCGTTTTCAAGGCTTCTCTGATGCGCAGCGCCTCCAGGTGTGCTCTTCTAATCGCCCTGGTCTCTGGCTGCTCGTACTCAGCGGCCAGGTGATTTGCCTCAGCCTCCCACCCAGCCATAAATGTCTCCCCCTTAGTCTCACAAAGATTGTGGAGCACACAGCAAGCAGCAATAGCAAGCGGGACATTGGTTTGGCTGAGGTCTGAGCGAGTAAGTAATGATCGCCAGCGACCCTTTAAACGGCCAAATGCACATTCTACCACCATCCGGCACTTGCTCAGCCTGTAGTTGAACAGCTCCTGACCACTGTCCAGGCTGCCAGTGTATGGCTTCATGAGCCATGGCATCAAGGGGTAGGCTGGGTCCCCAGGATAACTATAGGCATTTGAACATTCCCAACGGTTATTTTCTGGTCTGGGAAGTAATTCCCTTGCTGCAGCCGTTTAAACAGACTAGTGCTCCTGAAGACGCGAGCGTCATGAACCCTTCCTGGCCATCCCACGTGGATGTGGGTGAAACGTCCCTTGTGGTCCACCAGTGCTTGCAGCACCATTGAAAAGTACCCCTTGCGGTTCACGTACTGGGTGCCCTGGTGTTCTGGGGCCAAGATAGGGATATGGGTCCATCTATGGCCCCACCACAGTTCGGAAAAACCCATTGCAGCAAAGCCATCCACTATCACCTGCACGTTTCCCAGAGTCACAACCTTTCGTAGCAGCAGCTTAACGATTGCTTTGGCTACTTGCATCACTGCAGCCCCCACAGTAGATTTGCCCACTCCAAATTGATTTCCGACTGACCGGTAGCTGTCTGGCGTTGCAAGCTTCCAGAGGCTATTGCACTCGCTTCTCCACTGTGAGGGCTGCTCTCATGTTTGTATTACGGCGTTTCAGGGCAGGGGAAAGCATGTCACAAAGTTCTAAGAAAGTGCTCTTACGCATGCGAAAGTTTCGCAGCCACTGCGAATCGTCCCACACCGTCAAAACAATGCGGTCCCACCAGTCTGTGCTTGTTTCCCGTGCCCAAATTCGGCGTTCAATGGGTAGTAGATGCCCGTTAATAGCAGTAGCTCCAAAACGCTGGGGCCAGCGGTTATGGAGAATTCTGCCTCCATCTCGTCATCGCTGTCCTCGCCGCTCAGCAATAGCTGCCTCCTCCTCTCCTCCTGCCTTTGCAGTTCATTGTTCAGTATAGTCAGCACGAGAGTACGCGAGTGTTGACAACGGTCAGAATACCGTTTGTGATCTCAGGGTCCATGATTGCTGTGCTATGGCGTTTGCTCAATGCACTCCGCGCGAAAAAGGCGCCAAAGGGTTGTCTGCTGCCTTCACAAAGGGAGGGGTGAGGCTGTACCAGCACCACCCGGGGCAATGTTTTCTGCCCCATCAGGCACTGTGCTCTCAACACGGAAGTGGGAACTATGGGATAGCTGAGGAACAGCTACCCACAGTGCACCGCTCCTGAAATCGATGGTAGCCTTGGACCATGGACATAAGCAATCGATTTTTTGATCGCACTGTGGACGCGCGCAACAAAAAGAGGGTTATCCCATCCTCACCTATATGGACAGCTCAGTGCCTAATGGGTGCCAGGCTGGTAAACATTGATCCAGTCAGCTCAACTCCTTTAGCATATCTTTGTTCACATTATGGAGAGGGATTATTCAGGAAAGGCTTCCCTGTTTGAAGTGGTAAGGGCCCCAAGTGTTCACAACAATTTTGTACCGTGTCTTAGTGTTCGTCGTGTTGTGTGATGAAGCTGATGCATGCGCTGTTGCCATGAACTGCTGCCAGTCTTAACATTTACGAGCTCTCATACTCTAGCAGCTATTGGAAGCTATATTGTTTGTGTACAATCTAACAATACGGTTGACCATCGCGAATTCCTACGTCTTCTCTCGTGTGATGTGTTAGTAGGAAGAATTTATGGATCTATGACCTCACTGTCCTGTGCTGCATTTGCTTCAAGTCAATGATTGGCTAGATCTCTAAGTTGGATGCGTACCTGTTCAATTGGTTTCGCCAGCTCATTCCCTCTCTGATCAGTAGGCAGAAAGAGCAGGTGATGGGCCTACGGATATGTGGTCGGGCGAGATGCGTGATGGGTGAAAGTAATTGAGATGGGGGTATGTTGGCCTTGCCTTTAGCATAGAGAGGAAGCTCCCCCTTTAAAGTTGATTCTGTTGGCAAAATTGTAATCACTGTCTTAAATGATGCCACTAGACATTTGACCTGCTCCGTGATTAGCTCCTTAATGCATGATCATGTCCCCACTCATCGGCTCACTCCAGTGTTTCGTGTTCCTATTCTTCAGCCACGTTGCTTAAGCCGTCTCTTTCGTTGGTCTGTTGGTTGCAGAGCGGGATCGGCTCCTCTTTGACGCTTTCGATCATCTGTTTTGTGCGTGTGCTAGGAGCTTGGTGATGAAGCGTAGGCTGTGAGTTTGTTCGATGACTTGCTTCTGACTGTAGGCAAGTGGCACACGAATCTTACAGGCGGGTTGTAGGGTGGGCTGGAAGGGGTGGATCCTATTACCTTCGGTTTGACAATTCGCTTTTGGTGTTGCTCGTTGCCTGTCTTTGTGTGCAGAGCTAGGCGGTTTATCCTTGTTAGGCGGTGGTCCATACTTCCCCCTCTCTTCGGACAGTTAGCTCAAATCGTTTAGGCCGCGTCGAGTGTAGTCGAGGCGCCTGGTAGTTGAGGCTGCCTTACTTAATGCAGGGTTGCTGCAGAGAGTAGATATTAACTATTTGAGAGAGTCGCCTATGAGGCTCCAGAGCCACAGGTTGGCACCCCTGCGAGTATGAGCTATTGCATATATGTGTGACCATGTGGCGCGAGTCTGACCGCATGACTTCTGATCTTTTTTGGTTTAGTCCAGGCTCCAGAGCCACAGGTTGGCCACCCCTGCACTAAGAAATAGTGTGAATGGGCAGTCTTCACCCCAGTCCCAACACATACCCCTTAGAGTAGTATCCAATACTCAGTCCCAGCTTTACCTCACCATTCCTGGATTTTCTTTATTCTTAACTTAAATACACACAAACAAACCATAGCCCAAGCTTCCTCCTGAGTTGGCTCTTTCTAGAGTTTGACCTCGCGAGACCTCTTGTCCCACCTTTAGCTCCTCTCTTGCCTTGAAAATTGTTCACCTTGCGTTTTCCTAAGTTAAAGATAATGAAACCTATCTGGTCTGGCTCCCAGCATTTGCCAGCACAGCATCTCTGCAGTTCCATGCAGGTACCTGAAAGCTGATTTCGCATCACAAATAGATACTGTGCACACAGACACAATCCATTTGCAACCTGTCCCACACAAATATTTTGTTTCCTTTTATTAGAAAAAAAGTTCTCGGCTGTGCTTTCCTTAAACACATCATCATTCTGTTTGGTTGGTGGGTAGTGTTAATTCTATAAATTTTTCTCAGTACACATAAAACTCAACATCATGCATTTCAAAGAAAAAAGTTTGCAGATTTCTGATCATGCACTAGATGCCTACTTTGGAATTTAAGTCACAATTTACCAATCTTCTTTATATTTTAGGAATAAGGTAACTACATACACATTGCTGGAATTTAGTCTCAGCAGGCATTACTTCTTTAAACTAGAATAGCTTACTTTTGCTCGCACCCTGTCCACCAGTATGTCAGAATCACAGCTGAGCTTTTTAGAACACAGCCTGAAGTTACTGTCCCCTTTTCTGGGTGGACTAATCTTGGCATTGGGGAAACACAAAGAGCTGGGGGAGTATCCAAAGTGTCTCACGAACTCCATGAAGTCAAGGGTATTGTCCTGATTTGTAATTAAAGTTTCCCACAGCTTGCGGATTTCACCTCGAGTTATTTCAGGTCGGATGTCAAACCTTGCATCAGAACATTGAAAGAGACAAATGTAATGACACTAACAACAATAGTTTGATCACTAGTAAGAGGAAAAGCAGAAAGTTATTCTGTGTACTGGCCAAATCTCAAAAGTGCTTACTTAGCAAACTTCCAGTGCGGTCACTGACGCTACTGGGAGTTTTGCTGAGGAAGGACTTCAGCTCTACACCAAGAGATAGCAGAATGGTAAAATGATGAAAGATTGTTATTGCTTGCTGGAAAAAAAACCCTCTTGGTACAGGGGCTGAAACTAGAGGTGCAGGGGGTGCTGCAGCACCCCCTGCTTTGAAGTGGTTTCCATTATGTAGGGTTTTCAGTTTGGTTCAATGGCTCTCAGCACCCCCACTATACACATTGTTCCAGCATCCCTGCCTCTGGGCCAGGTCTTCAGCTGGTGGAAATGAGTGTAACTTCATGGAAGTCACCATCACCCAAGGATCTAGCCTCAAGTCTTCCCAGAAGCCTCAGAAACCAGTCTTCTTACCGCTTCAAGAGAAGGTACATAGTCTCCCGAGTGAGGCGCCGAGAGTTCATGTCATCTAAATCTTCAAACTCTTTCTCTATTGCTTGGTAGCGTTTATTTAGCAAGCTTTTAATAATCTTGAACAGCTTGGGGGGAAAAAGGAGATAGGTGTGAACATTTATAAACAGAGAGACTTTTTTTGTAATTATCTTAACACAAATGTCTTCTGGAGTTCTTCTTTCAAAACAAGGAACTCTCTAGTAATTGGTGAAATCATGCTGTTGTGAGACCGTAGTCACTACTCTCTCCAGAGTTCATAGGAATTATGTTATTAGACAGGATGCAGCCTCAGGACTTTTCCACTGAGCATGGAAACCCAAGTACAATTAAGAGTTACATGAATTTTAAAGCTATTCAGCTGGCAAATATCTTAACAGCTACACAAATACCCACTCCAACTGCTTAGCAGCTAGAGCAGGCTGCTGTTGAATGGGAAATCTTGGTTTAAATTGGACTGTGCATTCTATACTCCTATACATTTGTTACTTTAGTAATTGTCCCATATCTCCAGTTTTGTTTCTAATTTTCATGTATGATAACTTTATGATATCCCTTGGAGAGCTCTAGGTAAATTATGTCTACAGCTTTCCAGCACTAATTATTTTCTCTCTCACTCCCTCATTCATTCTATCAAATTAAAGTGACACAGGTCTCAGTTCAGCAAACATTTACATTAGAATTTATTTCCTTCATTTTATTTATGGACTAATCCCCTCAACTTCAGTCTGTGGTATTTTTCTCTGTATTCTGGCTGGCCATGAGTTCCCATACAGATGACTTGTGCCAGGAGCAACATATTACAAACTGTGCTCCTGATCTTGCAAACACTTACCCCAGTGGTTTTCAACCTTTTTTTCATTTGCGGACCATTAAAACATTTCAAATGGACATACGGACCCCTTTGGAAATCTTAGACATAGTCTGCAGACGCCCAGAGATTCGTGGACCACAGGTTGAAAACTACTGACTTACACACCTACTTAACTTTATGCACATGAGTTGCTTAATTTTATTCATGAGAATATTTGTAAGTGTTTATAGGATCAGGGGTTAGCAGGATGCACTGTAGCTGTGTCTTTATCAGAGAGTCTGTGGTAAAATGTGGATCACAACCTCCTACTTTCCCCCTACCCCACAACACCATTTCAATGTGCAGAGGAGGTTCTGTAGAATGTCTGCTTTTATTATTATTTATATAGTACCATAGGTGCATATGGCATTTTACAGGCAAATAAAATGGGGCCTACATTTTGCTTTCATTTGCATGGCTATAAATCCAGGCGTACACCACTGATTCCAGGGAAATTACTGCAGGATTAATACCTCTGCATCTCGAGCACATTTTGGCCCATTAGAAATGGCAGCTCTGTGTAGGCACATTCCTGTGTGGGTAACTGAATCTATTGTCACCATCATAAAGACAGGATGGAAGAAACTCGCCCGCAATGCTCAGTCTGCAGTGAAACTAAGGAAACCTAAGGACAAAACAGTGGGTTTCATAAGCCCAGTGAGGAGGCTAGACTATGCCTCTGAAGTTGGGACAACTAGGACAGGTGGTCCTGGGCTGCCATCCAGAATACGGGTCACAGGCTTCTTGCAGAATTTTGATCAAGAAGGGATCAGATCAGGATGAGCATCGGTTAATTACTGACTTCTTGAGGGCCCTTCCAGCCCTACGTTTCTATGATTCTATAAGGTGCTCTCCAGAGGGGCGGGGGGGAAGTAGGGTTACAATAACGGGCTGTGTGTGTGTTACCTGTACCTGCCTTGGAGTTCTTCCACAGGTATATTTCACTTTCTGGTTAGAGATATTTTCTTTCTGTTTCTGCACATCTTTGTCTTCGTTAGGCTCAAACACAGAATTTCTTACAGATTTCTCGTCAAAGAGACTAGGCAACCCTCTGCTGAAAGAAAAGACTGTTCATTTAGCCTGCCTCTTGCCATATCATCCACTGGTGGCTTAGAAGAAAGTTAACCCTAGTGCCCTGCCTGTCCCCTTGTCAGTGTATCAAAATCCAGGAAAATGTCCAACGAGGGGGAGCAAGAACAACTATTTCACAGTACTACCCGCCTGTATGGCTTCATGCTATGTTGTTCTTAAAGGGGTAAATATAAAAGTGCATTGGTGTATATTTCACTGTATGGTCTTCATGGATAATACAGTTGGCCAAATGTCGCCCCTGATTTGCACCATGTATAAGCCTGGGAGAGTGCCTGCTACCCCTGCAGGGCACACACTAGGGCAAAGTCCACATTCAGTGTACCTGGAAGGGGTAACTTGTGCTTTATACTTTCCAGGAGGTGTTGAGCATTTAGCCTCACGCAGCCACTGCTCTTAGCCAAGCACAAGGACTGCATGGGGGTTTGGCCCCTGTACTGGGATCAATAGGGCAGGGCATAATCTAACCCAGACTAGGTGCATTTCAAAGTGAGGTGCAGGGTTTTAGCCATGCAAATCCCCTTGGCTTTAACAGGAGTTACGTGACTAAAACTCAGATACAAAAAGCTTTCAGAAAAATAAATCCCAAAGTGAAAAATGCTGAGAGTCGAGACAGAACCTCCACCAGTGACTGGCAACCCATCCTGACTTTCTAACTGTGCAGTGTCATCTTCACAGAGTGCATTTCTCAAAATGTGTGTCATTTACCACATAGCAGGCAGTAAAATAGATTTTAAAAACATCAAGATTTTCAAGACAGTTTAGAACACAGAAATATAGGCAACCTACATGGTGAGCACAGCTACACCAGCAGGGTTAAAGGGGAGACAGTCCAAAATAATCCAAGACCTGCAAATCTTGACATACGTAAACCCTACATACATTAGTTAAAGAGGCCAGAAAGAAAGGTGCCCCCTAATGAGTTTTTTTTGCGCTTGGGTGAGCGAAAGGGCTGCTTCAGGAGGCTAATAACTGAAAACCTTCCAGGCTTTTGTCCAGAGAAATGGCAGGCACTTTCCATCCCTTTGAAAAAAATAAGGCTTTTCGGAGTCTTCACGAGAGGTGTGGATTTTAGGGGCGACCTTAGGTCATACAGAACTAATCAAGCGAAAACAATAAGAAAATTAGCCTGACAGTCAGCAAGTATCTGAGGACTTTATCAAAAAGAATTAGGAATGGACAAATTCACTGGGAGCAAAGGATCAAATCTGCAAGGTGGCATTGTGTGGTGGGATTAAATTACTTATTCATTGTTAATTTATTTATTTATGTATGTGCAAATGACCTAGCTGCTGCAGGTGCTGAGGAGTTTCTGAAAAGGCCCAGTTTTAGAGCCAAGGCTAGAATATTGGTCCATTTAACTCATTCTTTTCCTTAAGGCGATCAAACAGTGACTTTTATCTAGGAGATAGAGGAGGAAAAACCATATGTGTACTTGGAATGATGCGGCGTCTGAGAAGCACAAAGTACCCAAGTATTTCAGTCTCTTTCAAGAGTGCTGGGGGAGGCTCCGTGCAGTTTAATGTCCAGCAGATTAGCAAATGAATGCTTATGTCAATATGTGAAAAATCCCTAGCTGATTTAAACCGATAAAAAGCCTCTTCGGAAATAACAGAAAATGCAGGCTTTTTCTTTTTTCAAGAGAGAGAAACAGTACTTAATAAGTTTTACAGAAACTTACAATAGTTGCAGGAAACAACAGTTGTTTACATGGATGCTTATATATGCATGAAATATTTCTAGTGCTGCCATTAGAAGAAATATAAGAAGCCTTTGCCAGCTCCTCTTCAGATAATATGTTTACTATTTGGAAGAAATCAGCTACAATCTGTGAAAGATACAGAGCCAGCTCAGATGTCATCCTTGCTACCACTCTCTTAAAGGCACAGGCGGTCTAAAGACTTGAAGCAGGTCAGTCTTTATATTCCACCCTGCCTCCTGTAAGATGAAATCTGAAGATGTAATAGATAGGAATCTTATTTTTCTCCAAATTTAGACAAGTAATAATAAAGGGTGAAAATTGTCATCTCATGTTGCTGTTGACCCAGAAGAGCAAAGTCACAGTGGGGATTCTGTGTAGGACATGACCCTTGGGAAAAAAGGAACACAAGAACTCAGCATGGGGGTTGAAGGCAAGAAGTTACACATATTGAAAACGATAGCATCACATCAGTTAATGCCCTGTGATGGGAAGGCCTGCTGGTTTTGTGTCCTTCTGTAGATAAATATTTGGAGTTTGAATGTATCTGGTAAGTAAATCTCTTAATTAAATCCCCCAAGAGTTGAAGGTACTAATAAGAGATGGCTCATCACAACAAATGTCAATAGCTGGTGTCAGAGTTTGTAAAACTGCACTGCCCAACAAGAACTGAAATCTCACCTGAGTTTAAGTAGAGATGCAGCCTTATAAAGAGCACCGAGGCATACAACACATTTGCCTGCTTCTCTCAAAATATTTCCCATGTTTTGGTCATTCTCAGAGCTTTCATCCTCATCCCAAAATAAATGTCTCTACGTCAAACTAAGAGGAATAGATGGTAATGAGGCCACTAACCAGTGTGATATTTTCCCAAACTATTAAATATTAAATTTAAGGCTCATGGCCAAAATTTCCAGAACTCACCTGAAAACCTTGGGCATCCAAGAGCCTTGCTTATCACTAAAATATTAACTCAACATTTTATTTGAGGGATTGAATTAAATCAGTAAAAATGTCAATAGTCATATTGCTATTTGTCTTCTGAAACCCTTGAAATCTGTCAAGGAGCCTTCTGAGATGTGATACTATTATATACACTGTCAGAGTACCGTGCACTAAATGGTGCATTGCAGAACCTGTTGAGCTTGTGCCAGATTTTCTGTAATATGCTTTGACGTGATATTGTGTATAGCAGGATAACTACTTCTCATTCATCAAACGTATTCTGTTAGAGCCAAATCCTAGCCCTTATTTAACAGCCTTTTGTTACCAAAACTTCCACACATTCAACATACAGACTACAGGATTTAGCCATTAATGAACATTAACAACACTCCGCATTGCATCCTAGGAAACTGTCTTGATATTACGATACAAAATCCTACTGAAATCAATGGGACTTTGGGAGCCAATTTTTCAAACACGGGTGCCTGTGCTGCACCTCCAAAAAAAGGGCTACACCTACTGCATGTGCAAAAATTCACATTTCTGCATGGAAAATGGCTGATGCATGAGCCACAGATGCACATGAGTGTTTATGTGTATAACTTTGGCCTCCATGAGACTTGTAATCATTATTACAGGTCACTAATAATAGGTAAAGTTTATTAACCAGCATTATGAAACGGAGCTATAATACCTACACAGTAGACATTTTTCAAAGGCAAACAAACTCTGCCATGCAGTTATTTAGAAGGGTCTATTATATAAAAAGGATTCTCAAGTTCAACCCCAAGCTGCCCTATAGGCTTTAATTCAAACTGCTAGCAAGTTAAACACCAAGTTGCTGAGTCTTAACCGCTATTTTAACCCAAGTCAGCTAATACAGGTAGCTAACCCATTTTAAGAGTACATCTCTTTTCTGCAGTTCAGACATACCCTAAATTTGCAAAGCTCTGCATAAAAGTGGATTAATCCAAGAAACAAAATCAATTTCTTACAGCGCAGAAGCCTTATCTAGCAAAAGTCAGTTTTGAAATCTAACCTCATTTTCTGTTTGTACATGTCATTTATCCACCAGTAGTAAATATAAACACATGGTGAGCTGAGATATTAACTCTGCCAACGCCATTAGCATATTTTGGCTAATGGATGGTGCAATGAAATTATGGGCTTGAATTCTCAACACAGGACAAGAAGGAGATGGGGTTCAAAGCCAGATTTATGCCATCTTTGCAGCTCTCCAATACTAGAGTCAGCCCCTGGAACAGCATGGAACAAAGGAATCCCCAGACTTCAGTAGAGTTTTGCCCATTTACACTAGCAAACCGTTTGGCCTAAACAGTTCAACAGATGCTTTTCCAGCAACTGCAGATACTGAAGGCCCAGTCATAAAGAGGTTTTGTAAAATAGTGCTCATGTTCCAGAAATATGCTGATGTCAATGAAGTTGGAAATTCTGGGGTGTAAATTTACTAAAGGCATCCCCTCACCTTTAGCTACTCTTGGCAAGTGTAGACACCAGCACCTATTCACACACACTCAGGAGGCTAACATCTGCCCAATACAAGCTTTAGGATTTCACCCGCACAACCCACTAGTTTCAGTATGTTTTGCTGGTGACATTCTAATGCATGTGTGGGCTGGTCTTCACTACTGGGAAGATCGACGCTGCTGCAATCGATGCAGCGGGTACTGATTTAGCAGGTCTAGTGAAGATTCACTAACTCAACATCAGGGCATTCTCCAGTGGACCTCGGTACTCCAGCTCCCCTAGAAGAGTAAGAGAAGTTGATCGGAGAGCATCTCCCATTGAGACAGCATAGTAAGACATTGTGGTAAGACAGCTAAGCTACATCAACTCTAGCTACGTTATTCACATAGCTGGAGTAGCGTAATTTAGGTCAACTTATTCTAGGGTCTTCTTTGCGCTGCAACTGGAGAGCACTCTGCCATCGATTTAGTGGGCCTTCACTAGACCCAGTAAATTGACACCCGCTGCATCAATTGCAGCAGCGTCGATCTCCCCAATAGTGAAGACAAGCTCTAAGATTGGGCTCAAAATAGGTGCCCTGTAGGGTTCATTAGTATTAAACTCCAAATATCCTAGAACTTAATTTTTTGTTTCAATTCTTAATGATCTGTTTCTAGGGCAAGCAGTGTTGCCCAGGGGATAGGACACTGCCGTCGATTCAGGAGACCTGGACTTGAGCCATTGACTTCTGCGTGACCTTTTCTCTGCTTCAGCTTTCACATCTGTGAATGGGGATAATGATATTTACCTCCTTTGTACAACAATTTGAGATCTATTGATGATAAATGCTAGATAAAAGCTAAGTATTATTTATTTATAATTATTATTTTATATTTTCTATAGGAACAGCATTTGGAAATATAGTGATTGGTTTAATTCTGGCCTCACAGTGCTTGAAACAAGCCAGAACTCCACAGCCCAGGCCGTCAAAATTTAACAACACTGCACTTTTCTATAACATGAAAGGGAAAAGACAATACCAGAGGTGATCTGATCCTGGATTTGATATTAACTCACAAGGAAGTGGAACTAGAAGTCATGGGATATTTGGGAATGTTGTACTTGAAGTGAAATTTAATTAATCATTGGCTGGTGAATTAATAAAGTCTACACCTTAACTTGTGGCCACTTGTTCCTTGTGATGTATGTGAAAACTGCAAGAGTTAGGCTGAGTGCTGCAAAAACACTTACACACATGCTTAACTGTGCACGTGAATATCGTATTGACTTCAATGGTACTATATACATATGTAAAGTTAAAGCACAAGCTTAAGTGTCTGCAGAATTGAGTCCTTAATCTGTAGAAACCAGAAGACTGTAATAAGTAGATCACAAATATCTGGATTCTGAGTTCTGATGGGTTTGGAAGAAGACTCAGTTTGCTCATACAGTTTAAGTTAACGGAATTTTGGATAGGGAGAAAGGTTAAGTAGTGGGTTCTCATACTAAGACACTACCATTTTGTAAGACAAACATTAACATAAGGAAAATAAAAAGGAGGGTAAATGGGCAAAAGTACTAGCTGCAAGAAGACTGACAGGCATTTCAAAAGGACACAATACTAAGAGCCCAAAGCAGTGAGCTCCCAAGGAAAACTATTGGTAACAAAAGTTAGCAAGGAACTGAAACAGAAAACAGAATTATACAGGAAATGAAAAAAGGTGATGTTGAAAGAAGTAAATAAATCATAGCATACAAGTGATAGAGTAACTGAGACAAACAAGCCTAGGCAATTATGTTATCTTAAAGGAGTTAAAACAAAATAAGTTTCCTCCAAATAAATCCAGAGAAAAAGATAAGTAAGGAAAGAATCAGGAGTGCTATTTAGTAAGAAAGAAGAACAAACAATAAAAATCACTAAAATAGTATACAGATACTAACTCGGTTACTCAGTTTTCAACAAAAAGGCTAAAGGTAAAGAGGACACAATGCAAAGGACCGTGGGTGAGGTTCAAGAACACAGAGTTGTTACCAAAGAGGTGATGGAAGAATACCTCACAAAACTAAAGAGTTATTCCACATACCAATAAGTAAATAACCAAAACTACCCTCCTACATTTGGAGAATGTTCAGATTGCATGACTAGGCACTCAAAGAGCCAGGTAGCGACAACGTTCAGATTGCATGTACAAAACTAACTCATACCTTCGTTTTAATTTAATTTAAGTCTTTAATTTAACAATTAAAACCTATTTTTAAAATAATATATCATACATTTTTCTACAACCGTAGCTACATAGGTATTACTCAGTGGAATATGAATATTCCATAACAGTGATCAAAAAGGACACAGCAGTCTCAGCTAGCAGTAATTGTCATCTTGATAGAATGTCTTCTGGTGCAAACATAAGAACACAGCATCTCGTGACCACATATGAGTTTTCAAACACTACAGTATCATACACCTTTAGATACAGGGCAGGGGTTTGATATATTTAACATTTTCATGGTCAGAATGGTCCAATATACCTTTTTTGACTTTGATATTTTGGGCCAGACTTCGGATGCTTTGTGCCACTCTGCCAGTAGAAAGTGGCACTGAACCGACCCCACCTCCTCCCAACTGCTGGGGTCTGGGTGTGTGACAGGAGTGCTAGGAGTGAGTCGGTGAGCCTGCACTCTGATCACTTCAGTGCTGATCAGGGCTTCAGGAGAAGCTGATTGGGGGTAATTATCTTATCAGGCTGGTGTTCTGGATGGGGGTAAAAACTAACCCATTAGCCCAGGGCTGATAAGAGGCACAGGAAGGAAGGAAATAGGTGCAATCTGAACTGTCACTACCTGGCTCTTTGAGTGCTTAATCATACAAGCTGAACATTCTTCAAATGGAGGAGGGTTGTTCTGGTTATTTACCTGGGGTTCAGGTCTGGGCCTGTCTCTACTAATAAGGGGGCTAGCTGAGCCTTGTCATATTGAGGCCTCAGAGTAAGGAGACTCTGTTCCCCTTCTGAGAAGGCTTAAAGCTCAGCAAATATTGTAAACAGGGGAGAGCTTGGAGGACTGTGGTGATATTGGTGGAGGGAAATTTAAATAAACTTTCACTGAGGGTACACCAGGTGGTGTCTGGGAGGTTCCGGGAAGGAAGAGGATGGAGGCGGAGTCCTGACTCTGTTACAGGGTGTAGATGGGAAAAGAGGATTTGGACAGTTTGTGCAGTGTAAGGCAACCTTCAGCACAGGACCCATACAGAGGAGCATAAGGGGCACCTTTGCACCAACACCCTTCAGCTGTGCCAAGTACTCCTCAAGTTGCATCTGAGGATCTACCTCTCTGGAAGATAAAATACATACCTTAGAAGAAATATAACAACTTAGTCAGTAGCCATGTACTGTATGTTTTGTTTTTAATCCAGAAACACATAAGGTTCATTTTAGGGAAAGAAGCAGTGAATCAGAAAGCTAAGACTCATGCACAGTACAGGCTTCCTTTGATGGACTTTCCTAGCCTTTTTTAAGGAAAGACAGGAAAAAGAAATTCCATAAAAAGGAACCATTTGGCTGGACAACACCAGAACCTAAAAACCTGAAAAGGTCTGCAGGAGGAAGATTATTCTACAAGGAATCTATTAACCCCTGAAGTCAATGTGTGTTTGTTTAAAGAATACTCTAGCACAGTATAAAAGGCACATCAAGGAAATAATTTTTGGAAGGAAGGGCTTATTTGCAGAGATTTAACAAATAGTAATAAGCTAAAAGTAAAATATGAAAATGTTCACACTATTCAATAGGAAAATTTGCTTATCACAGTGTATGCATTAGAATAGACTAGGGTGTAAATGGAGATAACTGACTATCTCACTGGCTATTGAGATATTGTTGCTGAAGGTACTCAAGCCAGATTACATTAGACAGAGTGGGAATGTGCAATTAAATGTCCTGCACAATTCAGAAAATCACACTACATGACCCAAGAGGCCTTTTCTAGCCCTATCATCTGTGATTTTATGATCGCTGGAAGTCATTTTTACATAATACAAGAAGCTAGAGATCACACAGATAGATCTTAGTCACTTTCTCAGACTCAAACAACTAGAGCGAGATAACAACATAGCAGAAATCAGGTATCACATGCATTCTAGTGACATAGAATGTTCTTTTCTTCTCTATGAAACACTGAAAGCCTTGCTAGTGATTCAACATCAAGTTAACAAAACAGTATGAAATGAAGATAAATAAATGAAAACATATTTATTAAAAAGATCTAAACTATGCTCTGATGTTTTGAAACCAGAAAGTGAAAGTGATTAATTTAATGTTCCAAGCCAAGTGGAATTAAAAAAATTAACAGTGTCACTGGTGAAAATTAAATTTGATTTTAAAAATAATTGTCCATTTGTAATAATCTAAGCATTATCAGTGCCAAGCTAATTAATTGATTTTTAATAACTGGGGACAACTCCTCTTCCAAGTTACAAGGGTACCACTGTCAGTGACTTTGATGGGAGTTGTCCCCATGTAACTGAGAGCAGTTTTTGGCCGATAATATTTACATTTGTCATGTATTAACAGCTAAGGGAGTTAGTCACTGGCCTGATGATATTGAAGGAGTTAAGACACAGGAAGGCTAGAAGGGGGCATTGTCTTTCTGTGCAGCCTCCCTGCTGTGCCATACTTGTCTTTATACTTGTTTTCTTCAAGCAAAGCCAGAAAACACAATAATGTTAACAATGTCCCTTTAATTTTTTTGCACCAATTCATAAGCACCCTTTATTTGCCGACACTGGTTAACAGGATGTGGATAGGATCACCACGCTCTTAGATAGGGGTTAGTGACCAGGCAAATTTCTATACCATGAGAGGGGATTTTTCTTTACCTGGATTATCCATACTTGCTTTAGACTCTGGTTGGGTTGGTCTATGTTGAGGTAGCTGAAAATGAGGGGAAGTAGGTTGTAATTTGTAGGATTATTAGTAGACAAAGGCCCAGACCTGAACCGTGGGTAAATTATTAACACTCCAAAACTTTGCATAAACTCAAATCCAAAATCCTATTTTGATAATGGGCTGGATTAAAGCCAGAACTTTTCAGAACATTGGGGTTGTTTGGCTCCAGACCAGAACTTAGTGGCTCAGGTTTATTTCTAGTTTCAGATAATAGAAGGGCAGAGGAAAAGTGTTTGGGGAAGGTACACTGGAGAACAAGAGGTTCTGTTGTGTTTCTATTTCTCTATCAGACTTGCCTGACACATTTCACCAACCATTCCTAGCGTACTCAGACACTAGCACCCATTGACTCAGGAAAGCTAGCAGTGCAGGGCAATTTGGACAGCAGAACATTTCTGTCAGACTGTATGAGTAGAGGTTCTTGTGTAAAATAAGTTGTATTATTGGATAGAAGAGGGAAGTCACTGTTTTTATATCCTGATCTTCATTTTTAACCTGTTCTCACATTAGTCCTTAGTACATGGCAATAGATGTATGGGACCAGGTTCTCAGAGATGCCTGAGCCACACTACGCACACCTAAGGAAAGGGGTTAGGAGCTGCTATTTCTCCCCTCTGATCCTCAGGGCAGCCAGGGCCAAAACCAGCCTCTAGCACAAGTTATAGCAGGCTTAGGGCTGATCTAATTTTCGCTAGCTGAAACAGGGTCATTCCACCAGCCCACCACACTCATTGGAGCCCCACTCCATCTGGTCATTATCCCTTCAACTCCCAGTTATCTCCCTACTCTGGGGGAGAGAGGTTTGGGGGAAGGGTAGATGGCATAGAGCCAGTGATGCCAGCTTAGTCCATGTAAGAAATCTCCAGGGCAGCTTTCCAGCTGTTTTGCACTGCAAAATCTGGCTCATTATTTTTAACATCCGTGTCTTAGTTAAGATGAAGAGTTTTCAGTTAAATAAAAGATGGAAATTAAAAGTTAACAGCTGAGTGCCCCGGACGGCTGGTGAGAAGGACTCTTGTTTAAAGTTATCCTTAGACACATGATAGCTGGAATCTAAACACTTGGTAATGTCAATGTCAAAAGATTTGGCAGAGGAGAAGGCTGCTGTTACAACTGCAGTACTTTTAATAGATTACCTTACTTAGAAACAGATCTGGCTGAACTGCATATAATTTCTTTCACTGTTGAACGGACCATTGGCCCTCTCATGGAAAAGGTCCTCACAATGCTATTGTACTTCTCCAGAAACTCATCTTACAGATTAAGAACAGGTTGGAAAAGCAGTGCTGCTTCTGTTTGAATTCAAAAAAAGAGAAGAATTTCAAAAATAGTTAAATAAAACTATTCTTATCAAGTTGTGACATCCATTTCCACTTTGCAAGGGAAGTATCAGTATGTTATTCATGTCTGAAAGAGCTTTATGCTTGTCAGCCTCCATAGCTGTGTGGATCCATTTATAACTCTGACCAGGGTTTATTCTACAACTGGGAGTGTTGATGATTCATAGATGAATTATAAAAATGTAGTACCAAGATAACAGACTTGATTCTACCTTGCCAAACCACAACATTTACTAAACGCCAAGTCAAACCACAATGTTTTAGTCATCTGGCTGTAGAGGAGATATTGCACCGCCTGCAGCGAAATGCCCAGAAATTCAGTCTTTCACAATATTTCTTCAAAATTACAAACTAGCTACATATCTTGTAACTTCAACATCATTGCTTCTCCTATTAAAACTATGCCGCTTTTCCTCTCGGGCAATAACCAGCAGAATTTGATTTCATGGATTATGATATTTTTGTGTAGACAGAACTCTAGCCATACCTCCCCTTTGCTTCCGCTTTCATTCAGGCAAAAATAAGCGAATCTGAAATTGTTAACTTGGTCAAATCATCAGCAAAAAATTGCTCCTTGTGTGTTCTGTTGCACTTTAAATAACTTTTACAGGGTCACTGCATAACATTTCCTTACTCTGCAAAAAGAAGTTCATTGCACAGTATAAATAAAATGGAAAAAACGCCATTCAAATTTTTGCTTAAAACATACTATCAGTTTTTGTTTGGGGGTGAAGGGGGAAAAAGAGAAGACAAGGAGTAGGATTTGTAATTTATTTACCCAAGAAATCTCTGCTCAAATGCATCATCTGGTTTTCTGTAAGGGCCCTACTTTTCTACCTAGTTTTACAGCTGGTGTGACTGAGGTCAAGTGATATGTCACTCTGTCAGATCACACAGTGAGTCAGGGGCTCTTCCCGGATTAGAACTATTCCACACGGCCTTCTGAAAAGATTTCTAAGAAATGTCAGAGCTGACTGTCTGCTGTTTAAAGCATATGTTTAAAAGTCTTAGACATCTCAGTCAAAGGTATTGTAAATATAGGAACAAAGCTGGTAAATGCTTGACAGTGAAATTTTAATAATGGTGAACCAGACTCCAGTGCTAAAATAATTAAATGGATCAACACCAGCAATCCCATGGAATTGGGAGTTCTATTTTGGACCTATTTCAAGGCCAGGAAAGGAAGTTTTGAAGGCATCAGTTGTTACTGAAATGGCCAAGGAAGCTCTTAGTTCAGTGTAGCTTTGGCAAGGCCTGAGAGCCAAGTGCTGTGAAATTCACTTAAAATCAAAGTACTCTTACCTGTTGGAATCCCTGCCTGCAAGCTGACTTTGAATCCCTCTAATATAACAGAGAAGTGATGACTGAAATGGCCATTTTATTATGCATAGTACAGGAAAAAAGGCCTCATCATCTTATTTCTCTATTAACATCAGAATATTAGAACCTCCCTGGCAGAAACTGCATATGTACACGAACCAGTTGTCCCAGACAAACCCTCTTTATAAATGAAGTCCAAAGTTAACACACCCCTTTATATTCTCAGCTGTTTAGAAAGGGAGAAATGCCCCAGCTGTTTAAAAAGAAGTTAGCAAAAGGCCATGTATCACTCCAGTCCCACATACGTCCTATTTAAAGAGTTTTAGTGGGATTTAGGTAGTATATGGACCTACTGTTACGCTACACACAGGAATGAATTTGACCCAAAAAGAAAAAGCTTTTAGCTTAATTCTGTCACTCATCACAAAAACTTGCCAGACTAAGACAAAGTTGTTGTATGTGATTTTTAAGTCTTCCACATTGTGGGCCCAATTCTGAGCAAAAGGCTTCTGCTCTCATTTAACTTGTCTCTCTTTTGCCTTCTTCCATTCCACTCTTTATGCATGCAATGGCTTTCCTGAACTAATCTGTAAAGTCACTCCCATGTCCTACTTCAAATCCCTTTGCTGTGATGCCCCTTTTGCTGCTGTATTGTATATACAGCACATAGAGATTGTGTGTGTGTGTGTATACTGTATATGCTGTGTATGTACACACACACAAAACACACATACAAATATAGCTGCAAAGGGGGCCATCAGACCAAGGGGAGATATATCTATCTCGTGTGTGTGTGTGTGTGAGAGAGATATTTTGGAAATATCCAGTTTTATGCATAGCTACCTTATCTAACAACGAATTGTTATTGCGGTTACCCTTGTTCTCCATCCCCTTTTCCTTACTATTCTTACACTCACTTGTTACATCATCTTAAATTGGATTAAAAGCACTGGGGCAGGGCCTGTGTTTTACCAGGAGTTTGTGCAGTATCTAGCACAATGGGGCACAACTCTGGATGCTACCACAATACAAACATTTAATAATAAACGGAACCTCTCAGAATTAGGTGCTTAATAATCTGGAGAAAGGAAAGAATGAAAATGTAAACCTATTTTGGTGTGCTATGCTTACCTCACAATAGAGAAGGTCATGCACAAAAGAATCTTTAGGCATGTTACTGGGCCACTTGATCTAAATCAGGGGTGGCCAACCTGACCCTGAGAAGGCGCCAGAATTTACCAATGTACATTTCTAAAGAGCCACAGTAATACTTCAGCAGCCCCGGCATCAGCATCTCCCCTCTGCTCCCAGAGCCTCCCCCTCCCTCTCGATCAGTTGTTTCGTGGCATGCAGGAGGCTCTGGGGGGAGCGAGGGCATGGCAGGCTCAGAGGAGGG
>NC_133773.1:82930890-82945094 GCF_003597395.2 Chelonoidis abingdonii
TGAGTCTCATGTGTTCATGACTAGTTCTTAAATTGAATTACAGATCAATCTCTCTCACTTTCTCCTAAATCTGTGTATCTATGCATTATATAGGCTTTTCGATATTAACTCACCCACTCACTTGTAGCACACATATATTCAATACACTGAAAAAGACAATGATTGTAGTTGGATGCTTCAAAGTATGGATCACATAGTTATCTGTGTTTGATTTAGATTGTTCCTTGGAACAAGAGCTATCAGTACATCTTCTGTTTATACAGTGCCAAACATGCAGGCTATCCTCAGGTAATAAAAAATGAAAGAGAGAGAGAGTGCACTACATTTTCCTGCCACTTCTCATTTGTTTGCAATGTACCTATCCCCCCCTCTGTAACACTGTATGCTGCTGCCTCTCAGCTCCACTTCTGGTGAAATCTTCTCTATGTCCAGGACTGACTTTAAGAACGCTTGGACTGAACTTTTTTTAAAAAAGTAATTTTCTAGTCCTCTTTGTTGAATTCTGCCTTCAAAATGTAAATTGATCAGTTTGCCAGAGAGTATTTTCCTAAAGTTTGTGTGTTATTCATGGATCTCTCCTATAGCTGACCATAGCTGGACCTCGGGACCTATGAAACCACAGACTACCATTCCCTGATTATTGGTTGAGACCCCTGACTGATTTATGCCTGAGTCTGGGAATCATAGGAGGCTACTGTGCTAGGGCTACTGCAAGTGAGCTCCCAGTCACTGACCATCTCCCTGAAATTAACATGGCTCCTCTACTGAGCTACCAGTGCAACCACCCAGTAGAACAGGAAACAACTTTGTGGCAGAATTGGGTGAGCTGTAGGAAGCTGGTAGAAAGGAGGCCATCACATCTCCCCTCCCACTGATTAGAAAGGCCAATAAGCATTCCTGCACTCAGGCAGAACCAATTAGGGATACCTGCAGAACATGTGCCACCTGGAGAAAGGGAGCTTAAAAAAGTGAAACTTGCCACAGAAAGGGGCAGACACAGAGGCATCAACAAAATGGAAGGAGGAGGAAAGCTAGAAAAGGCACACTTTAAAGTTAATTAATCCTATTCCATTTATTTATGCGCCTGTGTGTTATGGTATTTCCCTGACAGACCATCTCAGATCTCTGTAAATTTTGGTGGAGGGCTGTTTTGATAAATTATGTAAACATTGATGGATATGCTGGAATCTGCAGTTAAATAAACTAAAATTCAGCAAAATGCACACAAAAGCCTCTAGCAGATAAAGACGTTCCAGCCCCAGGCTTCTGGTATATTTAAGACAACTCTCAGAGGATAAGTCTCCAGATATTAGCAAACATAGCATGAACCCTAGCTAGCCCAAGGAGGTCAGCCCTACTTCTCCTAGAGCAGAGAAAACTCGTGTTTTAAAGCGGCCCTGCTTATGACCTCTCCATATACCAGCCTTCTGGACTCCAGTGTGTGCAGAATGCTGTTGCCCAAATTCATATTTATAAAGAAGCATGACCACATCATTTTTATCCTCAAACATCTCTATTTGCTGCCTGCACACTTCAGGTTCCACTGAAAACTATCCTTAGATGTAAAATCCTTCATGACGTTACTCCAGCCTCTCTCATTGACCTGGTCTTCCTACTTCCCTCACTGCTCCCACATAATCTCTCCCCTGCGAGTGCATAAACTTCCTTCCTCCACAGTTCCTGATCCTTGGAACACTCTTGTGTGTCTTTTCTGCCTCAGCAAGTCTTCATCACACTTCAGATCACATTGGAAAACATCCTTCCACTTTTCTATCTAAAGTAATGCTATAATTGTATTGTTTAAATCCATGAACTCTTTGGAACCAGTTAAAAACAAATGAAAGATGTTGTAAATAAAGTTGTATTATGGTTGCCTGATACTTAGGCTCAGCAGAGACTGCAGAAGAGAGAAGGAACCAAAATTCATTGCAATGCTTGGCTCTGTGTGACTTACAAATCAGAAGCAGGAAATCCATGTGTGTGGGGACTGGTGGCAATCAGAATGTTCACTTCCTATTGGGGGGGTGGGGCTGAGTTCTAGGAAGGAGGAATGGGAATATACTTTAACTTATATCTGACCTCTAGTCTTAGCTCCTTCTCAGGCAGGGCTGAGAAAACTGAAATTTCTCCATTGTCCTGGTCATTCCCATCTCTTGTCACAGCAGGTCTCTGATTTCTAATGTGGCCCTTCGCTGCTGGTTGGATGCTACAAGGATTTAGCTAGATTGTAAATTCTTTGGGATAGGGGCTATTTTTGTGTCATCTCTGTCTATAGTCTTAACACAATGGGGCCCCAACCCTGACTGGTGCTACTTCAATACAATATATAAATAATAATGACATATCCATCCTTTAGCGGGACCAGTGGGTGAGGTAATATCTTTTACTGGATCAACCTCTGCTGGTGAAAAAGACAAGCTTTCGAGCTTACACAGAGCTCTTCTTCAGGTCTGGGAAATATACTCAGAGTGTCACAGCTAAATACTAGGTGGAACAGATTGTTTAGCATAAGTTGTTAACATGTACTTCAAGGATCATTCAAGGTGAAATGGCCCATTAACGCCCCTCTAGTCAGAGGGGGCATTGTTAGTGGGTCACAGATTGTAGTAATAAGCCATAAATCCAGTGTGTCTATTAGTCCATGATTTTTAGTGTCTAGCAAAGTTATGAATTTAAGCTCCCAGGCTCATCTTTTGAAAGTGTTGTGCCAGTTTCCTTTGAAAATGAGGACTAATAAGTAAGATATAGAGTGATCGCTTTGTGAAAACTGTTCATCCACAGGTGATGTGATGTTTTTGTCTTTTATCATTTTCCTGTGTGAGTTCATTCAAGAGTGTAGTAATTGTCTGGTTTCACCCACATATAGTTATTGGGGCATTTAGTGCACTGCATGAGGTGATAGGCAGGTGTAGGACCCATAGATCTTGAAAGGTGTGTTGTGGGAGGCATTGATCATTGTAGCATTGATATGTTTGCAGGTTTTGCATCTGTTGTTCTGGCAAGGTCTGATGCCACTTTGAGTTGGTGTGTTTTTCCTTTTCCCCCTGTGACTGGATGGGTGTCACATTGAATGGTTCCTTGAAATATGTAACTACTTGTGCTGAACAATCTGTTCCATCTTATATTTAGCTATGATACTGTGCGTACGTTTCCCAGACCTGAAGAAGAGCTCTGTGTCTTTCTCAGCAACACAAGCTTGTCCAGTATAAGATGTTACCTCACCCACCTTGTCCCTCTACCATTCTGAGACCAGTATGGTGACACCACCACTGCATATCCACCCTTTAAAATAACTCATCTGTGTGGCAAATTAATCAGTCTAAGGAGCAGTGCAGCAGCAACTAATTCATCAACATTTTAAGGAAGACTGCATTATATTCTATCTTTATATCATGTGGATAGAAATAAATTTGACAAGGCAAATCATTTAGGGTGGAAATTTTAAAAGCACTTATGGCCTAACTGTGCCCACTGAAGTGAATGGGAGTTTTACTATTGACTGCAATGACAGCAGAGCTATGCCAATGTTGAGCACTTTTGAAAATCCAACTCTAAATAATTTGCCCAGTCCTAGGCAAATTTATTTCTGTGCACACGGTATAAAGATAGACTATAGCACAATCTCTCAAAATATTACGCGTCAGTTTCAGCTGCGCTGCTCATTAGGAGACAGTGATACTGACTCACCACTGTGAAAGGCAGTTAGCTAAAACGACCATAAATAAATGTAAAATAATAAACCACAAACCATGGCCTAGATCCATTCCTCCACTAACTCAAGGGGAGGGGTGCAAGATCTGCGTAGGGAGCATGGAACAGGTGTAACAGTCATTGCCTCCATGGCCTAACACACCCTCCCTCCTTCGCCTTCAAAAGACCTTATGCCTGCAAAGTTGGGGATTTGCAGATTGAGACTGCACATATATGCCAGGGCTGTGAGGTGGCAGGGCCAGGGAAGCAGCTACTTTCTCTGGTATATTCTCTTCTGATACTGGTGTCCATCTACTGAGGAGTACATGCTACTCTAATGTAGCTAATTACTAGCTAATGATAAATATCAAATATACACATAATAATATATAATGCTGCACTGCTATACCTAACTTTGACATATTAGATCCTTAGCTACTTTTCAGTCTATATAGTGCACAAGCAATACACACTAATATCAAGTGTCATTATGGGGAGGTAAAAAAGACAGTTAGTTACAACTTTTCTTGCTACGTAACACCTTTATGTTCCATCTCCAACCAGGTGCTTGATTTCCCATTCCCCCCACTTCCCCATGGTGGCTATATCCCTCAGGTTCACATTTGACTATATTCTTGTATATATCACACTCTGAAATAATCCATTAAATTCTTCTCTCATTGCTAGCTATAGGACTGTTTTAACTGACAATTTCCAAATTGGGCTATTCTGAAGTTCACTCTGTTTGGGACTCATTGCACAGCTTATCAATGCCATAATTTTAGGGTTTGCATCAGGCATGCCTGGAACAATTGGGAAGCAATGGGGAGTGAAGGAGGGAAGCAGACAGGAGGAAAAATTCTAATGCAAAGCAGTTTTTCAGACAACCTAATACTAAAATTAATTAGAAAAAAATGTTCTTTTGGAAATAAAATCACATTGCATTGGAAAATATATAATTTAATTTGTAGTAAATTGAATTCCCAATGAAAATATTACTTGTACAAAAAAAAATCTACATTTCATAGAACTATTGAAAAATAGGGTCAGACGGGACCTCAAGGGTCATCTAGTCTAACCCCCTCATGTCAGCTTAACTTTTTCTAACTGCTTTTTTAACACAGAATTTAGTTACTTTAGTAAAAGCAGGTAACAAATGAAGATCCAGATCATCCCTTGCTGAGGGGAAACCTGCAGGAAAGAGCCACAGAGAGTATGTCTATGCTGCATTCTAAACCTGTGTCTGTAGGACCCGTGTTTGTGAACTTAGTATTTCCAAGCCCGCACTGCACTGTAAACCTAGGTTTACTATTGCTGGACCTGGGTCTCACAATCATGCTAATACGTCCAGGCTGTACTACACAGATCTTCTGACTCAGGTCTGCAGTGTGACCTACGTCCACACTGCAAAACAACGGGGCTTGGACCCCAACTTAGAGCGGAACTCGGGCTTGGAACCACCCTCCCAACTGGGTCTACCCTTCTGAATCCAAAGGGCTTTCTGGCCCAAGTCAGACTGATTTGTGTGTGGACGGAAGGGGGGCTTAGGCTTAAATCTGAGTCAGAGTCCATGCTTACTATGCAATGTATACATACCAGAAGAGGAAAGCTCTTTAAGGTTTTCCTAATGGAGTTTCCTTTAATTATCCCTTCAAGGGGGAAGAATCCAGAGAAAGCGAGGTGCCACAGATCTGTGGGGAAGGGACCCACCAGATGATTAAAGGCAAGAGTGTCTATGAGGATAGCTGCCCCTCTGCCCTGTGCCATGGCTGCTGCGCATTGGCAGGGTCCCCTTGTGCATGCTAAATAGCAGCTGCAGAAGGCACCCAGAGGGAGTTAATACTGTTTCAAGCAGCATTAACTCTTGCTAGGATATCAGCTTAGATATCTGTGCCACTAGTAAAGGATGGTGATATAGAGAGCAGGAAGTCTCTCACTATCCTCCCTCCTGCACCCTGTCCCTACAAAGTACCTTCTGCACAAAGCCACAGAAGAGAGGAATCCAATGTGTTACAGTGGGTACATGATCTGCAACTAGGATGAAAGAAGACCCCAGGGGATAACTGGAATGCCCCTCTGGCCAGGGGATCACCAGGTATTTTTATTTCATAGTAAATTATTTGCTTTCCTGAGGGAAAAGTCTCCTACTGAGGTAGAGGACTTTGTGTTCCTGATGCTGGTATTACTGCAAGAGGATCCTGGAGTGATCTGTTTGTGAACTAACTACTCTATTAAAAAGAACAGGAGAACTTGTGACACCTTAGAGACTAAAAAAAAAGAGGAGAGATGTCCACCTCAATGATTGGCTGAAAACCCCCGTCTCTAACGAGTCCACTTGTTCTAGCAGTCATCTGACAAGTGGAATCCTGTGCAGCTTAGACATCAATCGAGTATTTGCGGTATTCATGAAGTCTATGGGAGTCGTATCAGGAAAAAGAAGAGAGTGTTGGCACCTGAGCGCTAAAACAAATTTCGTGTGACGCAAGAGTTTTGTGTGGGCTACAAGCCACTGTCATTGAATGCACTAGATAGGAAACAGTAGCAGTAAGAAGTATGATTCTGTATCAAATAACGAGAAACTAGAAAAGGTGGAAGTACCCCATGCCAACTAAGTGAAGAGGCTAAAATTATAAGAAAGCTAGGATATCAGCAGGGAGAAAAACTTTTAAGTGAAATCAGATGTGCCCATTTCAGACAGGTTGACACGAAGGTGTGAGGTATGCTTTAATGGGGAAATAAACCCAATTATGTGATAATGATACCGAGCATGATTCCCAGTCTCTGTTCCAACCAAATCAAATGGAATCTACGTTTGCGTATTAATTCAGTTCAGTCAGCTCCTGGCTGGAGTCCTGGTTTGAAGCTTTTCCTGTTGCAAATTTGTCCACCTTAATACGTCTGTCAGAGTGATAGAGAGGTTTTTGAAGGTTATGATTCCTGAGTGCAGATTGTGTTGTCCTTTATTCTTTGCGTAGAGACTATCAGATTTGGCCAATATACATGGCAGAGGAGCATTTGCTGGACACAGGATGGCATATATCACATGGTTAGATTGAGCAGGTGAACAAGCCTTGATAGCGTGACTGATGTGATTAGGGCCTATGATGTGTCACTTGAATAATGTGTGGACAGAGTTGGCATCGGACTCTTTTGCAAGTAATAGATTCCTGGGTTAGTGTTTTTGTTGTATGGTGTGGGTTGCTGGTGAGTATTGCGGTCAGGTTGGAGGCTGCTGTAAGCGGAGGACTGCCGCTCCCAAGATCTGTGAGAGTGAGGGTCATCTTCAGAGGAATGTTGTTAAATCTTTGATGATGCACTAGAGAGGTTTGTTTGGGGTTGAAGGTGATGCTAGTGGCATTCGTTATTCTTCTTTGTTGGGCCTGTCCTGTAGTAGGTGACTTCTGAGGTATCTCTGGCTCGTCAATCTGTTGTTGTCACTACAGCAGGTGCGGTATGTATGTTTTAAGAAATGCTTGAGTAGAGATCTTGTAGGTATTTGTCTTCTGGCTGAGGGATGGGAACAAATGTATCTTAGAGCTTGGCTGTAGACATGATTGTGTGATGTGTCCTTGATGGAAGCTGGAGGCATGGAGGAAGTAAGCAGTCATAGGTGTCCAGTATAGGGTGCTGTTTATGAGACAATTGCTTATAGCCAGTATAGTGGCTTCAGAAAGGGACACTTGTGTGGACTGGTGCTGAGAGGTTTGATGGGGGATGGAAGGTTGAATATGATGGTGGAATTCTCAAGGGCTTCTTTTCCATGGTCAGATTGATGAATATCATCAATGTAGCGCAAGTAGAGTAGGGGCGTTAGGGGGTGAGAGCAAAAGGAAACGGTGTTCTAAGTCAGCCATAAAAATGTTGGCAAGACTGTGGGGCCATGCGGGACCCACACAGTGCCGCTGACTTGAACAGTATACATTGTCCCCAAATGTGAATAGGGTGAGGACAAAATCACAAAGTTCAGCCACCATGTTTGCCGTGAACGTCTTAATTAATTAGCCTCTTACAGTTGGCATGGGTACTTCCACCTTTTCATGTTCTCTGTATTTATAAATATCTTCTTACTGTATGTTCCATTCTATGCATTCAATGAAGTGGGCTGTAGCCCACAAAAACTTATGCTCAAATAAATTTGTTAGCCTCTAAGGTGCCACAAGTTCTCTTCTTTTTCCTGATACAGACTAACACAGCTGCTACTCTGAAACCTGTAAATACTCGATTGATGTCTAAGCTGCACAGGATTCAACTTGTACAGATGACTGCTAGGAACAGTGGATCTGCTTAGAGACGGGGGTTTTTCAGCAAATCCATTAGTGGCACAAGTCACTGACAGCCACAAGATCCAAATGAATTTTGTTCAAAGGATTTTTACCCCCTAAGGCTTTGACTTTTTTGGATAACTTCAGATATGTTCATTCTTATGTCCCCTCGTAGCACGGGTCCAGTAAGCTCCCAGGCATCTGGATCAGGGTAATACTTTTAAGGTTACCTTCTGTCTAATAACTCAATGGGGAAAGCCAGTGAAGGCTGGGGTGGGGGGGTCTTCCTTCACTGTTAAATGTAAATACGGCAAAATCTTGTCCCACTCTTTAACCTCAAATTCTTCATTCTTCCTAAAATGGTTTTAAGGATTCTGTTAAAACGTTCCACCAGTTCATCAGCCTGGGAGTGGCACATCCGTTCCTGGGTCATTCCACATATCCAGACAGAGTTCTGTGTGGCATCTACTGACTCCTTGGATTCCTTTGCAGAGCAGTGAACATTGTCTAGGGCTCTCTGCTCAGTGTCCCCATCTCGTACCCTGGTTTTACCCTCACTTTCATTTTGTTTTTTTTTCTCTTGTCCCACAGAATCACTTGATTCCCAGTCCTGGAACACCTCTCCCCCTCAACTGAGGGGAGGGGCTTTGAGTTCCTGGCAGGCTCTGCCCACCCTTTTGGAATATCAAATAGCTGGGTATGGCAGACTGAAGTTTGCACAGGCTTGATTTTCAGCAGGTACAAAAACTGTCAGAATAAGTGTCATATAAATTTAGCATCCTGGGCTGTAAGACTCTGAGAGGGCAATCCCACTGGATAAGATACCTGAATTAATTCTCTAGCTATGTTTCTTGCTGTGGTGGCTTGTAGTGGGATGGCTTTAAGATATTGTATAGCATAATCTGTTATTACTAAAAAATAATATTCTTCTTTACTGGCCCTACTACATCCATCTCAACCTTTTCAAGGGTTATTGTGGTTACGTCCATGGGGCTACCTTCAAGAGGTAACAGAAGATGGTGGTTTCTTGGTCAATGCCAGGCCAGTAAAACTGCAGAAGCAGCCTTTCAAGGGCCACTTCCCTTCCAAAGTGTCCAGCTGACAGTATGGCTTAGGTAAGCCTGGAAGTAGCTTCTGTGGTGGTTTAGGCACCAACACCTAGACTCAGAGTTTCCCTGCTGACTGCAGATTACCTTGTTATAAAATTACATTCCGTTAACTCAGAATGGAGAAACTAAGTAACTATCTCTGAGCTCTGACCCTGTTTACGACTGCCAATATGCTTCCTAGTGTTCCTCATCTTCACTGATCCACAACCATGCCATACAAATTCCCTGGTTCTGAAGCACAGAATGTGTCAGAAAGCCTTGATCTCTTGGACCTAGAGGATGACTGATTCAAATTGCTCTCATCTCCTGTGGCTCAGAGAGCCTGTGTGGGCTAGGAGAGACTGTCTGACTTTCCTCCTCTGAGTTCCATTCGAGATGGGTCAAACTTTCTCCACTTTTATCTCATTTAGACTTGAGAAACATCGAAGAAGTCTCAAAGAAGTCAGAGCAGACCATGGGGAAGAGCTCCCAGGCATCCTCAGCATTCCTTCTCCAGCTTCCCTTGCTCTCCTAGACACAATTTGCCAAGCTGTGTCTCCAGAAGGGCTCAGAAGTGTTTCCAATCCCACGCTATGACAGCTTGTCCACAACTCCCAACCAAACCCAATCTATCCCACTCTCAGCGGGTGAATGCAATTCCAGCAACTAATCAAGTCCAAAATATGAACAGGATGGTGAGCTCACAAGGACTCAGTGGGGATCAGATCCTACTTGACCAGGGTCTAACCACATCCAAATCCTACAAGTCCCGTCACCCTCTGCCCTCTTCTTCGGCTCATTACCACAAATCTCCCAGGACTACGATTCTTCTGGACCTGAGAAACACCACAAATCTTAGCAACACTGAAACCAAGGTAGTCATATCCCAGTTGGGGAATAATCTTTTGATGTGCTTCAGTTTCCCACATTAGAAGCAGAGAATTGAGACTTGCCCTGTAACACCTGGAAACTTTCTGTGAAGGTAAAAAGGGAAGGGAAAAAAAATGCAATTAGAGAGACACTCTAGAGATGTCAGGTAACTGATTGATAGCTTAGCCCCCCTCTCAACAGAGGGGACAAAGCGAGGTGATGATCTATTAAGCATCCAGTCCTTATAAGTAGACAGAGGGAGCTCAGCGAGGGAAAAGACTGCAGAGGAGGCTGGATTCTCCTGCTTAGAAGGCCCAGCAGCAGGCTGGCTGTGGCTGGAGAACTGACCCACAGTAATAGAGCTAATTCCTGTAGTGGGCCCCTGGAGTCGTGGTCTGGAGACAAGCCAGTCAGAGCCAGGAGTTAGGAATCAGGAGTTCGGAGGCAGGCAGGGACTAGAGTTAGACAGGAAGCAGGTCTGGTGCAGCTTTGGGCATGGAAACCACTGAGCAGCCACTATGCTGCTGTTGCTACAGGGCTCAAATGATGATCTGTTGGCTCTTGTGATCAATCAGGGAGCATAGTCACTTAGTGTGAGTTTATTGGGCCCAGCTGAATTCAGTGAGTTACTAGGCAACCAAGACCATTGAGAGATCCTCCTAGGGGCCTTCGACCCTAATTTGTCACAGCACCTTTCGTGAAATTCCTACAGGAGATCAGAAAGGTGAACATTTCTTTCTGGTTCTCTTCTGGCCCATACTCCTTTTAGTCTATTAGAAACTGGGGCTTCCCCCAATGCGTTAAGAGTTGAGGACCTGATGGACTACATATTCCCCCTGCCTATGGATGATTACTAGGGGGAGAGGCGGATCTACCCAGTTGAGAAAAGGGTTGTCAACAAATGATTTGAGAAGAGAAACATAAAAGATGGGGTGAATCTTGAGTGATTTTGGGAATCGAAGCTTGTAGGCCGCTGGGTTTATTTGTTCAGTGATCCAAAAAGGACCCAGGCATTGATAGTCAAGCTTGGATCACATATTGTCTGGTTTCAGGTTTTGAGCCGAGAGGCAAACCTTGACCCCAAATATAAGGAAGGCTGGCGAGGGCTTGTTGCTTTCTCTTGGCGTAGTGCTTATGTGTTTCTTTAGCGGCAAGTAAATGCTCTTTGAGCTCCTGGTGCATTTGCTGGATATGCCATACCAGTTCCATGGCCCCCTGGTATGGCTGAACCTTTGAGCAGCTCCAGATGGAATTAGGGGTGAAAACCAAAGTTTGCAAAGAATGGAGTCCATTCAGTTAAAGTGTGGCTTGAACTGTTGCACACAAACTCCGATAAATGTTTCAATCATCCTGATGGAAATTCAGGCAACAGCAAAGGTATTGCTCCAGGATCTGACTGACCCTTTCAGTGTGGCCAACTGTCTGCAGATGATAGGCTGTTGAGGTGAGGGGAGAAAAAATCTTGCCAGAACCGAACTGGGGACTTGATCTGAAATGATGCATGTGCTGATTCTGTGCTCCAGGAAGGCTTATGTGGTTTCACAGGCAGATGGAACAGTGAGCCAGGGAATAAAATGGACCACCTTGGTCAGGAGGTCCACTATTGTCAGGATAACTGAGTGCCTTTGGGAGCACAGTAACGCAACAATAAAGTCCATTGAGAAGTCTGAGAAGGTGAGGCCTTTCTAGAGGGGAACTCCCTGTCGTGAGGCAAAGTCCTCTCTTATCTTCTAGTGAACTCCACAAACTGTCCCACACGAAGGTGTAGGCAGTGCAACCTAGTGGTTAGAGCAGAAGTCTTGCTTAGTGGTCAGAGTAGAATGAGAGGACCGAAACTGAGGAACGGTCAAGAGACAAGCCCAGGGTTAGAGCCAGGAGTCAGAACAGAGCCAAAGGGCAAAGCCACAGCTGTGGTCAGGAGACAAGCCAAGAGTCAGAGCCACGAGTTAGGAATCAGGAGTTCAGAGGCAGGCAGGGATTAGGGCTGGAGCAGAGCAGGCAAGTGCTCGAGCAAGGGCTGGGCAGGCTGCAGGTCTGGTACACCTGGGGTATGGAACGCATTGTGCAGCCACTGTGCTGCTGTTGCTACAAGGCTGAAATGATGATCTGTTGGCTCTTCTGATCAATCAGGGAGCACAGTCATTTACTGTGAGTTTATTGGGCCCAGCTGACCCCGGAGGCAGTTGACTTCCTGACAAGCTCAAGAAGAACTGTGAGCTGAGCCCAGGACGGGCAAAAGACCTTTTGTTTATGTTGGGACTTTAGTACCCCACTGTCAGGAAGTCCCATTATCAGACAGTTTCATGGCTCACAGGGCAGCTAGTGCCCATTTGAGCTACTGCTGACAATTCTTTTCATATGCGAGATCTAGCCTTACCCAAACCAATTCTTGCTCTTCTTTTGCTGCCTCTTCTGTTTTCTGTTGTGAGGCTTTCACTTCTTCCAGCTCCCGTCCTTGTTTGCCTTGTGTAACTGTGTCTCCAAGGTTTGTAAGCTAACTTGACATCTTCTGTTCAACTCTCTCAACCAGTTCCATCTGACCCATCCTTCTCACCACAGGGCCACCCAGCCAAACACAATGTCCCGGCGAGGGTTGCCTTATGGCCAGCTAGGTCAGGCATTACCTTTTCTCATAATGGGGCTGGGAAATTAGGCCAGCCACTGCCTACAGTTATGGGCCAGAGAAGGTCTCTCACCACATCAACCCTCAGCTTGCTCGTCCATCCTTTTTGTTCTATTTCTATCTTCGCTGTTGAGTAGACCCATGTCTCTCCATGTACACACAAAACATACACCAGCAAATGCTGATCTCTTCTCACCGAGAGGCTACTCCCCTGAACTAGCATTTGTCTGCACCCAGAGTTAATTAGTTCTCTCATTTCCCATCCAACTACAGCAGTTACCTGATAGGCTGGAGTGCATCCCTACCAAGGGAACATCCCAAGTCAGACTTGACTGAAGCAGCAGTCCAAATAACTGCACTCCATTCTTATATGAACCAGTTGGCCAGGTCGGAAACACACAATTGGTTTCTCCTGACTGTCATAAACAGATAGCTAAGGGTTAATGTTTCTTTTACCTGTAAAGGGTTAACAAAGGGAACCAAACACCTGACCAGAGGACCAATCAGGAAACCGGATTTTTCATAAAGTGAGGGAGGGAACTTCTGGGTGTGTTTTGTCTTTGTTCTGCTGTTTGTTTTCTCTCGCTATGAGGGAAGAGCTTTTTTTTTTCTATCTCCAAGCTTCTTTCTACCCTTCTGTTCCCAATTTGTGAGTACAAAAGGAAAAGATAGTTTATATTGTATTTTGTATTTACATGGGTGGAGTTGCTGATGTTTAAATTGGATATCTTTTTGAATAAGGCTGATTATTCATATTTTCTTTTAAGCAATAGCCCTGTGTTATGTCATCTTGATGCAGTGATCATGTCATTGTTTTTTTTTCTTTTTTATATAAAGCTTTCTTTTTAAAACTTGTTGGATTTTCTTTTCCTAGTTAAGGCAAGGGGATAGGAATCTCTGTGCTCAGGAGTACTGTCTCTCTCAGGGAAAGATGGGAGGGGGAGAAGAAGGAAGGGGTAAGGTAAATCGTCCTCTCTGTTTTGTGTTTCAAGGGATTGAAGCAGGGAAATCTCCTAGTATCCCAGGGCGGGAAAATCTGGGAGGAAGTAAGAGCAGGAACGGAAGTGGGGTATTTCCCTTTTGGTTGAGGCTCAGGGCATCTGATTCCTTGGGGGTCCCCACGGGAAAGGTTTGGGGAGACCAGAGAGTTTATCAAGTACTACAGAATCCTGATTGGTGGCAGAGAGATAAGATCCAAGCTGGTAATTAAGCTGGAGTTCATGCTAAGCACCCAGATTTTTGGGACGCTAAGTCCAGATTTGGACAGAGGATTATTACATGGTTGGCAGCGGTGGGTAGATAGAAGCCAGTAGAATATTGCTTTTCTTTTTCTCTGTAGGGCTTTTTAGCAGAGAGAAAGGGTTTGGGTTTAGGCAGCCAGAGAGAAATCTTTTTTTTTTTCTGCTGCTTTGAGGCTTGCATATTAAGCAAGGAACGATTAAGGGACATTAAGGGTCTATTGTTAAGCAATAGATTTCCAATTGGAATCAGTACCCAGAAACCACACAAGGTAAATAAAGTGGCTTTTGTTTGGTTATTTACATATCAAAGAGTAGCAAGAAGAAGAAAAAACGAGTTGCTAGGCAGAACCCAGGAGACAACGGAGAGCCAGCAGTTCAGACAATAACCACCAGGGCACCCCAACACAAGAAAAAGAAACCATGAGTTCCA
>NC_133773.1:82948289-82968598 GCF_003597395.2 Chelonoidis abingdonii
GGACTGAACAGGCATACCACTCCATTGACACAGGTAATGCTCACCCAGTTAGAACACCACCCTACCGGGTGTCCCCTCACGCACAAGCTGCTATAGAATGGGAGATCCAGAACATGCTACAGATGGGTATAAAGCAGCAGTCCAAATAACTGCACTCCATTCTTATATGAACCAGTTGGCCAGGTCGGAAACACACAATTGGTTTCTCCTGACCAACTCCCAGGTGCCTGTCCCAGGTACCCAGTAGCAACTGAGATGCCACTATCTCCTCTGTTCTCCTAGTTACAGAACTATCTAAGAATTTATCTCTTGGTGTGTCCCTTTTTCCATTGCTGTGTCAGACTTCTCTGTCACTTTGCTTTCCTCAGAGTGGTCCCTTTGATCCAATCCTCTTTCAGGTGGTTCAGCACCATCAGCTTCATAAAGGCGTCCACCCTCCCTCAGCCTGATCAATAGAAGTTGGCAGAAACATTCGGACCCAATTTTGGGCTCTGGTAGGCAAGACCCTTAGGAACTGTTCTAGGATTATAAGGTTCACCATCTTGTCTAATGAGTTTGTGTCAGGCTGCAACTATCTTGTTACTAGATCTCATAAACGTAGTGCTACTGCTATGGGACACTCCATCTCTGAGAAAAGATCTGTCCTAACTGATGGCAGTATGCTTCTGGGGTCATCCCAGAATAGCCTCTTTTACAATTCTGCAGGACGATGCCCACTCACTGGACAAAGCTTGGTAGGCTGCCTGAGTTTCTCCCAAGAGGAACAGGGCCATTTGAGCTGCCCAGGAGGATTTGGTCCACCTTACTGCAGTCTCTGCCCTCTTGAAGGTATGCAAAATGCCTCAGGGTCATCACCTGGGCCCAATTTTGCCAGGTCTGGTACTGGTCTGCCAGAATTCTCTTCTCCTGAAACTATATGGGTTCCTGGGGTCCACTTCTTTAGGTACTGCAGGAGATGGTCCTATTGAACCTCTTACTGTTGTTGTTGCTGCCCTTGTAGTGGGTGCAACAACAGAACATGCATCTGCCCCTGTTGGGGCTGCCAGCATAAGGAACAAGTCCTCTATTTTCCCCCAAAAGTGAGTCAGTCCCTCTGAACCTCACCTTTAAGGTAGTTGGTATGTTCCTCCTTCCTCAGAAGGTCTCAAATCCCACTTCTAGTAGCATATATAATAGCTCATCTTTACCTCATCGATGCCCCCTTGTCTCTGGTGCCCTCCATGAGGCTCTCCCTTGGCCTTGAAATGGCCTTTCCCAGCCTTCACCTTCTCCCTCTGGGTGTTCCATGGCTTGGCCCTCCAGCCAAGTTAGATGAAAGTCTAAACCGCTTCAAGGATAACATGTACAAGTCCAAATGAAAGTCCAAATCTTCAAACTACCCCTTCTTCCCCTCTCAGGCTATGATGTAGTTCTCTGGTTGGCCCTACCTAAGGGCTCCCCTATAAGAGCCTAGCCTGCTCTTGTGGTAGTATTCTTCCATTGTTTTCTGACTGTTAAACCCTATTTTAGCCAGGGCATCTCTCCCCACCATAGAGACCTGCTCCTCTGCACTCCCAATCCAACTGAGCTCTCTCAGTCTACTTATAAGGCCTAGCTCCACCTCCTCTGGCCAGAAGAAAATGAGTTAATTACCCACCCAGATGCCTTGTAGGTGATAGGTGTTAAGACTATCACAGTGACCTTGGAAAAAGAGTTTTGGAGTCTGTTGGCTAAGGAATCTTGGGGCTGTAACCTAAGAATCTGCTCTTGAAAAATGAACAGGCTGTAGGATGTAAGGCCATGTGGGGAAACTTTTAAAAGGAGGCGGGGGACCTAGTCTGATTCCACAATCCTAGAAGAAAAAAGGGTACAAGCCCTAAACTGGATCAGTCTTGGGAGGGACCCTACACAACACTGACCCAAATAATTGAGGTGGTGTAAAAGATACAGTTGGGTCCCAGGACTAAACCCAAGGTTGTCCATAAGGACTATCTAAGGTAGCATAAGGGGAAGAGAATTTCAGCTTGGCTGCCCACTGAATCTGAGAATATAGCAATGGAAGTTGAGACTGGAAAAGCTGTTACAGAGATGAATTCATCACTCAGATAAGAATGGGCAGGGTCTGCCTCAGCCAGCAAATTCTACTGAAACAACAGATGCTCCTCAGAGCCTGATTGGTAAGTGAATGGAAACTCAGCAAGAGAAAAGTCCCAAAGGTATTTTGGTGTGAATAAAATTATTTTAGGTTGGTGATGTGAAATTATCATGATAGACTCACATATGTAAATAGTTAAACATTTGTCACATCTCTTTGGGATGGGTTATTGCCAATTTAGGTCTCATCAGGATGATGAGCAAAGCTGAGGTTGTTATAAGCTGGCAAAAACTTGTATAGGTTAAGTTAAAACCCTATTGAGATTGATAGGTGTGAACTCACCCCATGATCGTGAAGATGATGGACAGGGATCAGAAACAGGATTTGGTGAGAGCCTGGATGTGAGGAACAGAGCTGGGTGAAATTTTTCAGACCAAACTTTTTTTGTTTTTATTTTATTTTTTGGCCAAAAAATTCAGATTCACATTGTTCTGAAAATCTTTGTCAAAACATTTTGAGAATTCATATTAAATTCACTGTTTTGAGTGGAAAAAGGAATACTGAAAATTAAATGAATCAAGACATTTCATTTAGACATTTTTAAACAACGTTTTGATTTTTCAATTTGAAGCCATTTTTATTTTGAAAGTAATTTCAATTGTATTAAAAATATGTAAAAATATCAAACTTAAATGTTTCTTTTCAGGTTGAACATAATGTTTTACCTGACCCGAAATGAATGGGTTTTTTTACTTTTCAAATAACCCAGAATGTTTAAAAATCAGTTTATTTTTTTCCCCTATTTCTCTGTCTCTGTTAACAATACCACTCTCTTTCTAGCCACTTAAGCTACAACCTAGGGTCATCTTTGACTCTTAACTTTCCTCCACTCTTCACAAGAGCTGTCCAAATAATTGATTTTTTTTTCGGTTTGCTGGCCCTCCAAAAATTTAAAAAATAAATAAAGTATCTTTTTAGACATATTTAATTCCCCTGAGGAAATACCAAAGATATAAGAGGTGATAGAAGCGTAGATGGAGCAGGAGAAATCTGGAGTAGAGATATAGACTTGAGAGTCATGAACATGCAAGTGGAAACTAAAACAAGACTAGTACATCAATTCACACTAGAGGTAAACGAAGAGAAAGTATGAAAGAAAGACCACTAGGGGACAGCTACCAAAAGGGAAGGGAGGAAGGTGAGAAGGCAATGCTAATAGAGCAGGAAAATAAATAAATTAATTGAAAGAGGAGAACCAGGAGAGGCAAGAGTTCCAGAAATCTGGAAAGGAGACTTGAGGGGAAAGTGTTGGTCCACTGTATGAAAGACCTCAGAGATAACAAGGAGGATTAAAAATGAAGACGAGGCCTCTAGATGTCATTAAAAAGTGACCTTTAATTACTGTGGTGGGAAAAGATTCAGTGGAATGGCATGAACAGACACTAGACTGAAGGAAATATATGACTGGGAACTGGAGAGGAAGTCTTGGCAACAGGAGTAAACAACATGCTAAAGAATTTTTCTGTTGACCTAACTACCGACTCTTGAGGGGGTAAATTAACTACAGCAACAGAAAAAACCCTTTCGTCACTGCAGCAAGCATCCATACTATGGTGCTACAGTGGCACAGCTGCAGCACCATAGGTGTGCTGCTGTAGTGTCTATGGTGTAGACTTACTCTAAGTAGGGAGGAGGAGGTGGGATCAAAGAGATGTGAAAATTGGCCAAGTCTGCTGCGTATAAATTGCATTTTACAGTAAGATAAATTCTCACCAAAACCTTAGATCTAGCCTTCATGTGTATGTTCACAATACTGGGTGTATCCTGACTTGAACTTGAAGTATGCAGATGTAAACACCTGCTAAAATTTGAATAATAGGGCATTACTTTTAAATAGCTCTAACATATACACATGCATGCAAGTGTTAGAATTTTCACCTCCAAATCCCACAGCCTCAGTGGATATTGTGGGAACAAATTCTAATAATGGCCGTGCATATTTCAGATTATTTAAACGGCACACCCAGGTGTAAACACGCATGTAAATTTTTTGAAATGTGAGCACAAATGCCCAACATGTAATATGCGCAAGTGAGGTTGTCATTTATAAAGTTTACCCCCACATACACAACATTTCATAAAAAATATATGGGAAATACATATTTATTGTCTGAATATAAAAGGAACCTTTAATAATCAGCCCAGAATAGGGTCTCAATCCTGCAGACTTTGCACATCCAGAATTTAGGATTTTGATGTACACCAGGACTCCAGGATTGGATCTTAACCTTTTATGCAATTCATTGAAAATAAGTCTTGCTTTTCCCATCCTTAGAGTCAAGTTGTGGTCACTTTCTATCCAATTTAAGGATTAGTTCCTTCAAAACTTTACTTCAACAAGTAGTCCTCACTTGAGTAATCCCATTAATTTCTACAGTACTACTCACATGATTAATGGTTTTCAGGATCAGGCCCTAATTTTCAACAATAAAATATCACTGTATGTCTCAAAAGTCATTTTTAACCTAAACTTGATCCATACCTGGACCTTCAGAGGTTGAAAAGAAAAAGAAAAAAATCTCCATAAAGCAACTACCCCGCTCAAAAGCATTCCAAACTACATATAGTATCTGCAAATGCAACGTGTTCTTACGTAGGTATTAAAAGCATCTATGACTGTTTTTAGAAATCATTAGTTTGTACTTACAAGTTTATCATATTCCTTAGCACTACATATATCACATACAACTACTTACCTCAATGCCGTATTCTTCATAGTACAATAACTAATTAAGTATTTAAAGAGCATTTAAATTATAAATAAAATGTGATGATAGTATCATCTAGTCTTAAGTGTTATCAGCATATTATATATATGAAATACAAATGAATGAAATAAAGGAGCACATTTACGAAATCCAAGCCTGTTTAGCAATGTTATGTAAGCCTCTTAGATTAAACAAAAAAATCTACTAACAAATGAGAAATAAAATGTATAAGCTGAGTACCGAGAATCAAACATGGCCATGAACTGGGGGTATCTGACATTTCCATCTTCATCAAGGGGGATTCTGTCAAGTAGCAGCTCAAACTCTTCATCAGTAATCTCCACGCCAAACCTGAAACAAACAGCAGTTAGCAGCAGTCACTCGGAGTTCACATTTGGGTCAACAGTACCCACAATACCCTAAGCATATGGCTGCCATTAACTCTTTGTTATTGCTTCGGTCCTCAAGATCAAGAGCACCACGTGAATATCAGAGGTTAATCAGGGTTTTGATCGCTTCAGCTTTCTCAAAGAAAGAAATTCTACCACAGAATCCTGCATTGGTGGGGCACAGAAATAGAAATACTAGCATATTGAACTCTGTGCAATTGTCCTCTATAAAAAGTTATTCATTACACTAAAACACTGGTATTGCTTAAACTAGTTAACTCTGAAAGGCCTTTCATTTGGACTGTTTAGCATGAAAGAAAATGCAGAGAAAAAGTGGCTTTTTGAAAAACAGCTTCTTAATGCTTTTGGAAAGCATTTCATAATGGCTTTAAAGACATTTTGCATACAAATATTTAAAAAGTGGCAGTGTTTATTCATCAGCAAGAAAGTGTTTTCATCTCTTAAGAACAGTCAAAACATAATCCTTGAAATACTGGCATAAATAGGAATGACTTAAGCAATAGTAATGAACAAGGCATTCATTCATCATTTTGCAAAGCTGATAAGACACAGCTGACTTTTTGGGGGGATATACTTTCCTTTTGCAAAGGCAATGAAAGCATACACTAAACATAGCATTTATTTGTTGTTTTGATTTCCATCATCATCCTCTGCCACTTTACATACCCTCATTTCTTGAGATATCATTTGTTCTAAACTCCACAGAGCTTATTTTCAGGGAGTTCTGACTCACAAACATTTGGAGCAAGGAGAAAATGCACAGTACAAAATCAATCTATTTGACCTGGTTTATTTGTCAGGAAGTCTATGGAAAGGGGTAGAGTCAGTTGTTTCTTGCACTTGCTCTGAGAAGATTTAGTTTTTCTTTAGTGTCACTTAGTTTCATTTACACCTCAGTATTGTTGATGCAATGTCACTCTGAGAAAAAACAATGCACGCTCTTAGACTTTTTTCCAAATGAAACCTAACCTGGATAGGGTGCTTCAATAAACCAGCTTCCAGGGAATCCACTATTGTAGTTAAATAATGCTGCCATGCCATAAATTATTGGGCTATGTCAGTGGTCCCCAACCTTTTTGTGGCCAGTAGCACATTCATGTTTTCAGAAGAGTGTGGCGGGTGCCGACAAATTTTCAAGGCTTATTTTGTATTTGTACATTAAATAATAAGAAAAACATCATATTTAATATTGTATAATATATAAAGGGTAATTTTACATGTAAAAGGTATTAATTAAATTATTCGGCAATGACTCTTTCACCTTACCATGTGAATTTGCTCTTTTTTATCTACCTGTAAGAAAAATTAAGGAGTTTTTACAAAATAAATATCATAAACAGTTTTCATCTTATTTATTTAAAAAAAGTAAAACATCGTTGAACTGCTGGTCCAAATATATTTATTATTCTTACTTTAATATAGAATGAAGCCTGCAGCCCCAGAGTTCTCTGTCTCCAGCAGGGGCAGTGCCGCGAATTCTCTCCAGCTTCAAAGCCATGGCCCCGCCCCTGCCGGGGACAGAGAACTGTGCCTGCAGCATGCAGCCCTGGAGAAGCCAGAGAGAAGCCACAGCCCTGCGCCTGCCAGAGACAGAGAACACTGGTGCCTGCAGCCTGCGGCCCCGGAGTTCTCTGTCTCAGGCTGGCGCAGGGCCGCAGCTTCTCTTTCCTGCTGGGCACTACATGGGTGCACATAAATGCCCCAGCAGGCGCCAGGGTGCCCGCGGACACCGCGTTGTGGACCACTGGGCTATGTGATCAAAGGTAAGCATTGGTTGCTGCTGTGCCCACACACTAGGACTCCGTGGGGACCAAAGGTTGACCCGCAGGACTGAGAACTTAGTATATTTGTGTCACTACTTATTTAAAAGTGAAAACGAATCATCTTCAAGAAGATGGATAACCTCCAAACAAAACAAAACATACAAAATAACAAAGTCTGGTCCCCGCTGACTGAAGGGGGGGAGGGGGAAGAGAGAAATAGATCAGCTGTATCTCTTTTATCATTTTAGTGGGTGCTAAGATACTTCAGTAATGAGAGCCACACAAGATAAGACACAGACAGGCAGGCAGGAATGTCCCCCATTCAAGGCAGCACAGAGACACAAGGAGAGAAAGAACAGCAACTTTCCTGTAAAGTTGATATAGGAACTTATCCTACTTTACATAAGTGCATTACAGCTTTGGGAAAAGCAAAGTAGAATGCATAGTATTATTGAAGTCACCTAAGAAGCAGGACAACAAAACATCCATGATCTGTTCAAAATAAATGGTGAACAGAATCTCTCCACTTGGACTTTGTTAACAGCAGTGGAACAAACTGACTGTGGGTCAGTTAAAAAACTAGGAATGGTACTTGGCACTCCCTTTCCACAAGTGTAAAGTACTGCTGTGTTGGGGGTTCTCTTCTATGGCAGTTAGTGCCAAACTCCCATGCCTTGTCTTGGGGTGCGGAAACTTCCGACAGCCTTTGGGGAAGCAGGGATTCATCCAGAAATCAGTCCAGCCCCTTTGTCAGCAAACAAATATGCAAGAGCCCCTGAAACTTCAGTCCCTCAGTCATCAACCAGGGGCACCTCCTTCACTTTCAGTTCTGGTTGATTCTCATGTGCAGTGCAGCATGCTGCAAGCTCATAGTCCCCTGCAGACAGGCTACCCCCCGTCCTGAGCCCAGACTCTCTGCCTGCTGTGTCCCTGCTGGAATGCCATTCTCTCATGGAATCAGAGGATTGCTGGCAGCAGGAAGTGGCAATAGGATTTCCTTCCAGCTCTCTAGACAACCAGGGCTGTAGGCAGTGTTTAATTTGTAATGAAAGATGTGCTGGGGCTCAAGCAATTTTTTAATGTCATAACTGATGCAGCAAGCCTAGAGGTGCTGGGGCTCAGTCCTGCAAACCCTGGCACAAAGTAAGCACTGAAAGGCTGGCCCTCTCACACTGTTGAACCACTGGGTGGGGATGTCACGGTACACGACATACAACCTAAGCTGTTCTGTAGGGATGCTGTGCAGCTATTCATAGAACCACAGCCAGATCCTCAGATGGTGAAAACTGACTTCAGCTGAGCTACAACTGTTTATACAGGTTGAAGATCTGCAAAAATCAGGCCAACTATCCAAAATAATACTCCTGATATCAGTAGAGTTAGCCTGAATTTAGGCTTATGTAATTGAGATCAGAATAGTGTATACTGTGCAATGCATCAAAGACTGGAGGATATTGAGGGATGGATGGCTTGATGATTACCTGTTCTGCTCATTCCCTCTGAAGCACTTGACACTGGCCACTGTTGGAAGACAAGATACTGGGCTAGATGGACCATTGGTCTGATCCAGTATGGCTATTCTTATGTTTTTATGACTGGAGTTGGCACAAAAATATCTTTGGAAGATTTCTGGACCAGACAAACAACCACCCAGGGACACACACAAAAGATCTGTATCCATGTCTTCAGATGAACTGTGAAACCAGTCTCCAGAGTTCCTGCTGTTGCATGCAACTTAGAATAGCTCCAAGTTCCCTAAACATGACTGGACACAACGGAGCTGGTCCTGAACATCTGGCCTACTGATGTGTCCAGAGTTTTTCTTCTGATGAAGGAATTATGTGTTGTGTGTCTGACCCTAGAGGAGGAAGATGGGACTATGCAGGTTTCTGAAATGTGCCTTATCCTCCTGCCTTTAATGACTACATCTGAGAATTAAAGAACTATAAGAGAAAGGTCTGGAAAAAGCAAGCAATGGGAAAGAGGTGTAGTGATTCTGCATCAACATTGTATTCTGACATTGTGTCGCTTATTAAAATTTCAGAGACCTATTTAACATTACTGATCCAAGGACTTCAGGGAACATGCTGTGACTACATTACATCCTTTATGCCTATTGGTGCGGAAACAGAAAGAATCTTTATTGAAGTGGCCATTTTACATCTACCAAATTGTGCTAAATTACAATATTGTACCTTTTGTCCAAAAAAGATCCTGAATGTTTTACAAATTTAACCAATGCATACAAACCCAGTAAACACAGGGATCACATCATCCAGCACTCAAATGCAGCCACTATTTAGTAACACACAGCAGCACTGCACAACAGATGAATCACTGAATTCTCTGGGGCATATTTTCAAAGGCAGGTGCAATGGGCAGGTCTTGAGAAACAGATATCTGCTAGCTGGAGGGCTAAGCCCATTTAGATAGAAGCTGATAAAAAATCTGAGACTTGTTAACAGAGAGGTGAAGGGGAAATTATCAGGTAATGAATCATTCCTGAATTAGAGCCTAATTAAACCACACATTGTGATGAGTCATTCCTGTGCAAGGCTCCAGTCAATCCACAAGCCAGAAGCAGGTCTGGTGATATATGTCTGGCAGGAGAGAGGACAGGATCTTTCGAAGAGAGGGGGCATGGCTGGAGTGTGCTGCACTCTATCAATCTCCAGCTGGCAGAGAGGCTGTGGAGGGCATGATCTAAACTGATATGATCTAAACTGATATAGGTCAGGCTTAAACAGATGTAAGTGTCTCCATATAGAATTGCTCTGGTTCAACATCACATCTTTAGTTGAACCAATGAAACTTCTGTGTTTAGACAAACGCTAAGAATCTGACCACGAAAAAAGACCTGTTAGTGTATTTACTATCTCTTTCCCATTATACAGCAGTGTTCCTCATAGTACTTTTTATAGTGCTTTATCCAGCCTAGTTTTAAATGACTCAAGCGACTACACTTCACTTATTAGTTTGTTCTGCAACCTAATACATCTCGCTGGCAGGAAGTTTTGCCTGATAGCCTAAACTTTTCCTTTCCAAAGTTCATTCCATTGATATTAGTTATTCCCCCACATACCATATTAACCAATTCCTCTCCTTCCACGGTGTTTATACACTGAAATACTTGAAGGCTTGCTGTGTCCTCTGTTTAGAAGTTGAAAAGCTCCTTTAATCTTTCCTTGTCAGTTAATCCCTCTAGCCACCAGGTGATTTTGTTGCTCTTTTCATACTCCTTTCAGGTTGTCACCAACTCTCTGTCTAAAATAATGCACAGCTTGGTTGTATACTCACTCACTCACTCATGCCCGTCACCCCAATCGGGGTATGGGCCGCCAACCACAGATCTCCAGAGTCCTCTATCCTAGATAGGTACTTAACTCAATGCTCTGTGTGAGGTGATACCTTTGCAGCCCAAAACTGCATTAACCCTTTCTGCAACCAGATTACATTGGCCCTGTCTATTTAAAAAAAAAATTTAAAAAAAATTAAAAAAAGCTACTGCTTCACACTGTGCATGGGTGTGTGGAGTCCTTCAGTGTAGGCTCTTCACAGCCTGACATCAACCCCATCACAGAATTCAAGGCCTAACACAATGTGTAGGAGAGACCTCAATATTGATGCAAAAATTACATTAATAAAATTATTATAACTCAATGTCTTTTAAGTCATTACAAACTTGTTCGCACTTTTATTGAATACTAAGATATAGCTACAAGAATGTTATAGCCAGGATGCTTGGAAATATAACGATACATATGCTTAGCTAATTAGCTTACAAAATGTTAAAGCTATTCAGAGACATTTCATAAGGTTTCTGCTTCTGTCTTCCAAGGACAAGCAACCATCAAGCACTTTTAGGAAGAAGCCTGACTGTGAAAGGAATGCAGGGTTGTGTTATCAAAGCAATAAATATAGAGGTAAAGTGGCCTATACCAACCCCTCTAACCCCTTTGCAAAGAAAAACCTGAGTTTAAACCCACATAACCAATTTATTTTATCTCCAACTCATGTTTCCACTTAAGGGTGAAAACCTTCACTGTATCTCAAATGCTTAAGGCAGCATAACCTTCTTTCAGTATTTATATTAGCAAATATTTTGTATCTAAATATAAACCTTCATTTAATAACCGTCTGATATTATTGTTATACAAATAGTAAGGTGTGTTATATACAACTATAGCAACATCATTTGATGCTAAACTAATTACAAATGTAAGAAGTTATTTAAGTATAGAATATTTATATTAATGGGGAATTAATCAAATCACTGGTGTTGTAATAGCAAACCCTCTCTCCTAAAAGCAGGAAGACAAGAAAATCTTTGTTTCTAAAATTGTCAGGTAGAATCAAGAACTTAGGCTAAAGACTTTCTAAAAGCTGTTTAATTTTAAAAGACTGTTTTGAGAATTAAAGACTCATGTAAACAGGAATGTTTTGACTTTTCAAGAACAGAATTTCAGTTTCTGCCAAACGTTCATAGATGTTTAAAAAAAATCACAGAAAACGGACTGAATAAAAAGAAAAACTTTAAAGTTACTTTTAACGCTCTGGATCTTTCCTGCCACAAGAAAAACAAAGGCAAAGAAAGAAATGTTGCCTATTCATTAAACAGGCTGCATATTCAGGATTTGGAAGTGTCACCTAAGCCAACCCCAAAGGCAGGGAGCCAATGAAAGAGTGACAACAATCAATTTGAATCTAAACAAGCATGAAGGAGGTGTAATTCTCTATAATTAACTGAAACTAAGGTGAGCACCCCACATCGCACCCCCTGCTACTCTGCTAAGTCTGCTTAGACAGCAATCACTTCACAACTCATCCCAACCATTTCTACAAGCAAGCCACCACAGACAGATAAAAATAAGAAAAACAGAAGTCTTAAGAAAAAAAAAAAACAACCCAAGGAAACCTCCCCAAGACAGCAACATGGATTTGTGAGAGGTAGTTAACTAAAACACTGCCAAGGGACTGGATTAAAAACTCTTGTAATTATTTTGTTGAAATATATAAAAACAGTTGTAATTTAAAAGACCAATAATTTTGGGACACAATATAGTTGGATCTGAACTTACCAGATCCAACTATATTGTGTCCCACGCTCTCTGAGGTACAACCTCTGCTAAAAGCTCTCCACAGCGAGACATATAAAAGACAGTGTAATGGTTGTAACCAGTTTATCATTGGTGTTTGTGCTGTTTGTGTTGTTTTAATATTTTCTTTTCCTTTCTTAATAATAAAATAACCCTGGTTAAGAATTATTCTTATTTTGTTGCTTTTGATCATAGTGTCCCCTAATGGATGTAAAAGAACCCATGTGACTAGATAGTGGAGGTCACACCGCCAAGTTGGAAGTAAGAGAAACAATCCATAAGAGCTGACCTCTGGTTTCTTCTTTCTTGACATAAATACTCTTTGTAATTTTTAAAACAGAATTACTTGGCATCCAACAATTTACAACTACCCCTTTCAGCCCCACAACTGCTATTAAAGTCAATGGGAATAATTCCCTTGATTTTAAAAGGAGATGAATTGGGCCATAGGAATTATAATAACATATTTTACATATTGAAAAAGCCATTAGCTGGAAGTCAACTTATGCTATTTTCTATTACATCATAAATGTTCATTGCCTTTCGTCTATGTCTCAAACATTCACCTACAGATTCTAGGCAGTGAGATGGTTAACACAGAAAGGAAACCAAGAGTACATCTACACAGCAGTTGGGACATGCGATTCCCAGCATGGATAGGCATACATGTGCTAGTTTTGCTCAAGTTTGCATGTTAAAAACAGCAGCATGGCAATGGCTTGAGCTAGCCACTCAAGTCCAATCTCAGCTGATGCCCTGGGTATACACTCAGGAAGCTATCCCAAGCCTCCACCACACTGCTACTTTTAGACACTAGCAAGCAGAGCTAGTGTGAATCTGTCTACTCACACTGGGAAAAGACAGCTACCTTTTCCGTAACTGGGATTCTTTGAGATGTGTTGCTCAGCTCCATTCCATATTAGGTGTGTGTGCTCACCACATGCACCAGTGCTGGAAGTTTTTCCCTCAGTGGTATCCGTAGGGGACCGGCTCTGGCACCCCCTGGAGCGGTGTGCACATGCCGCAGTATAAGAGGTGATGCCGGCTCCCCTCCCCAGGTTCCTTCTTGCCAGAAACTCCATCAGTGGGGAAGGAGGTCAGGTTATGTATGTCCACAGTATTGAGGACCCAGTGGTCCAAAGTTATAGTGGTCCATGCGGGGAGAAAAAAAGAAAGACAGTTGGAAAACAGCAGGAAAATCGGATCTGGGGTATAGTCTGGTAGGTTGCCCTCGAGTGCACCCTCAAAATGCTTATTGCAGGTTGAGCCTGATTTAGCAGAGGGTGGAGTTGAGTGGCTCTTGTGGAGCTTGTAGCCCCTACTCTTCTTATGGGGAGGCTGCTGCCCAGGCTGGTTTCCTTGACCCTGAGATGGCTGCAATTTGAATCGCTTACAGGCTGAACCAGGGATGTACAGCCCTAGAGTTTTCAGGTAGTGCAGGAGTCCTTCAGTGCATGCAGTATACTGGCTGTCTGCTCTGCAAACAGGGCCTGGTTGCCGAAGGGGAAATCCTGCGTCCACTGCTGAGCCTCAGTCAACAGACCCAAAAGAAGCAGCCAGGATGCCCTCTGCATGGAAATGGCTGAGGCCATGGTCTAAGCCGCAGAATCTGCCACGTCCAAAGCTGCTTGGAGGACTGCTCTTCCTGCTGCTGTGCCCTCTTTGAGGAGCGCACGAAACTCCTCCCTGGACCCTTCGGGCAGTGAGACCTCAAATTTGGCTGTGGTCTGCCAGATGTTGTAGTCGCAGCGGCCAAGAAGGGCTTGGTGACTGGTCACTTTCAACTGAGGGTTGCAAGATGAATAAATTTTTCACCCATACGGATTCAGCCTCTTGAGTCTTTATTCTTGGGCGTAGTCCCGGGCTGACCCTGCCTCTCCCTCTGGTTAACGGCCTAAACTACGAGGGTGTTTGGGGCTGAGTGAGTATAGAGATACTCATGGCCTTTAGCTGGCACAAAATATTTGCACTCAGCCCCTTTAGAAATGGGTGGCAGTGAGGAGGGGGTTTGCCATAGGATATTAATAATTTTTGATACCACCTCACATAGGAGTAAAGCCACCCTGGTGGGTGCCATGGAACAAAGGACATCAAACAGTGAGTCTGACGGCTCCTCAACTTCCGCCTGAAGTCCCCGGTTAGAGGCGACCCTCTTCAAAAGCTCGTGATGAGCCTTGGTGTCATCTGGCAGAACTCTATGAAGGACCCATAATAGCTTCATCCAGCGATGATGAAGATGAAGCCAGTCCTGAGGGATCTCCCACATCCTCTGGTGGTCCAGCTGACTGCTCCCGTCAGTCCTCATGAGCCTGAGGAGTCTTCCCTTGTGGGTCCTCCACCTCTGGAGGAGGGTGGGATGCTGTGGCTGATGGCCTATCTGAGGCCTCTGACACTGACCGGGCAGCCTGTGAAGGCTGGGTAAACCCCCACAGGTTCCAGGGGTACCATGCCACCAGCCATCGGGCAGGGGTCCATGGGGTCAGTTGCAGTGTTGATGATCTTGATGGTACTGCCAGTGCCAGGGCTTGTCCCACCGACAAGGACTCTTGTTCAGTGCCAGAGTCATAAGTGGAGCGGTTGCTGCAGGGTGACTGTGACCAGCCGGATTGGTGGCCCTCCTCTGTGTGGTGTTGGCCACTGTGTCTTGATATTGACCTGTCTGAGATGAGTCCCTGACATGGGCCCTCGGGGATCTTCAGTGTTCGAAAGATCAGCGTCAGTAAACCGGTGATTTACGCCTCATGCTGTTTTACCAGCACCAGGATCCAGAGCGGGATTGGGAGCTGGAATGGGCCAGTCGTCAGGAGGATCTCACCGACTGTGGGGATTCATGTCTCAGCAACAGGTGCCGGTGTGCGGGTGATGAGTGGGTCCATTCAACTGATCGGTTGCGTGATCGGTACCAAGGCACCGGAGACATGAAGGGTCGGTCTCAATGCTCATGCTGGGGGGCATGTGCCGCTGCAGGTCTGTGCCAGGTTACCAGCAAGCTGCACCTTGAAGCCCCCGGTTGGTGCCCAGGGTCTGGAGACCAAAGAGGGCTTCTCTTAGTCTTCCTTCCTACTTTCAAGACATGACAGCTTCGTGTGGGCGAGCGCTGGAGGGACATTCCCCGTGATGAGGAGCAGTGCCACTGAGGCAGGGACATGGGGAATGGTCCCAAGGCAGGTTTACCCTTGGACTGAGTACTGCTGGAGCCGGTGTGGGCAGCACTGGTAACATCAGGTTCTCCTACGCTGCCTGCAGGGCCTCGAGTGTCGACAGGACTTCTAGCTGATGGAGGCCTTCGTTACTGTCCAGTGTGGCAGGCATAGTATGGGAGGGAAGACCACTTGCCTTGAGCTGGGGCTCAACTTCCTGACAGAGGCATTGAGCCACCCAGCACAGGTCTTGGCTCTCCTCCGGCTCTCTCCTTTCCCTTATGGGAAATGGGAAATCTTCCCCTCGCCGTCCTCGTGGGCTTCTTGGCCAGGCTGCGGAGGGAGATCGGTGATGGCTCATAGACAGCGCCAGCGGAACACTCTGAACCGATGCTGTGGTGCTTGGAGCCAAGTCAGATGTCTGCTCCAGTGCTGGGGTCAGTGCTGACTCCATCAGGAGTGTCCTGAGATGGATGTCTCTCTCCTTTTTGGTTTGGGGTTTGAATGATTTACAGATGTGACACTTGTCGCTTATATGTCCTTCAACTAGACACCTTAAACAACTAGTGGGTGGGTCGCTGATGGGCATAGGCCACTTACAACGATTGCCTGGCTTAAAGCCTGGGAACTGGGGCATGTCTGTCCCTAGGCTGAGTCCTGTGAAGGACCAACTACCTAGAAGTAACACTAAGGGTAACCTAATGATATACAACTATTTTACAGGAAAAAACGTTCGTGAGACACACTGAACGAAGCTAGAAAAGCTACCCAAACCAACAGACATTCAGCACTGTCACTGGTGGCAAGAAGGAACAGAGGGTGGGGGGAGCCAGTGGTGCCTGTTATACTGTGGCATGTGTGCGCCGCTCCAGGGGGTGTCACAGCCAGTCCCCTATGCATACCACCGAGGGAAAAACTTCTGGCACGGGTGAATGTGGCAAGCACACATGCCTAATATGGAATGGACTTGAGCAAGCACTCGAAGAAGAATTATACCTTCTAGATGCTGGGTAAATATATCCTAAATTTTAGTGTGATTGGCCTGGGACTCAGTTCAGAGACCGAAGGTTCTGCTGAGGCTTTGAGAGTCAGTGGTGAGTTGCAAGAGGGGAATGTCTGGAGATGCAACATATGAGCAGTAGCAGATGGAAGAAAGCAGGGTGTAGTGGCACTGGCTGGGGATGCGGGGTGTGTGTGTGTGTGGATGGGTGGTACAGAGGGACAATGCCCAAGCACCAGCCACCGGAGGCTTTCTGCCTACATGAGACAAAGGCACACGAACTTTCAATCAGGGTAAGGAAGCAGGCTCCAAAGCAGTATTACAGCATCATTTAAAAAGGTGATAGCATTCACTCTCCTAAATGTCAGCCTCCAGCTGTTAGCTAGTGTGAAGGTATCAAAAGCATCTTTCCCAAATCTGGACCTTAGCGTCCAAAAATCTGGGTGCCTAGCATGAACCCTTCTAAGCTTAATTACCAGCTTAGCTTTGATCTCGCTGCCACCATCCAAAAATTCCAGGGTTTTGGCCCCCTCTGGTCTCCCCAAAACCTTCCCTGGAGGGACCCCAAGACCCAGAAGCCCTGAGTCTTACCGCAAAGGGAAATAACCCACTTCCCTTCCCCCTCTCTCTCCCACCCAGACTTTCCTCTCTGGGCTAACCTGGGAGTACTGATGCAATCTCTTTACATCACAATACCAAGAAGCATGTCTCCTCTATTCCACAAAGAGACAAACCCCAAATACAAGGAAACAGAAGATTTCTACTCTCCCCCCCTCACAAATTCCCTGGTGCTGCAGAGTTTCACCCTCCGTAGATCTAACACAAAGAGAATTCCCTCCCTTTCGTTTCTTAGCCACCCAGAGAGAAAAAACTCAAACAAGTCTTAAAAAGAAAACTTTATATAAAAAGAAAGAAAAAAGACATAGAGAATGTAATCTCTGCATCAAGTGACAATACAGGGCTATTGCTTATAAGAAAAATATGAATAACAGTCTGATCCAAAAAGATATCCAATTTGAAACATTCCAGCAAGCTACACCATGTAAATACAACCAAAACAACTAAAAGCCTATATTGTTTTCTACCTGTACTTACAAGTTGGAAACAGAAGATTAGAAAGATAGAAAGAACCTTCCATAGCTGAGAACAGACAAAAGACTCAGACCCCAAAATTCCCTCCCCTGACTTTGAAAAATCCAGTTTCCTGATTGGTCCTCTGGTCAGGTGTTTGGTTCCCTTTGTTAACCCTTTACAGGTAAAAGAAACATTAACCCTTAGCTATCTATTTATGACAGAAGGATGATCAAGTCATGCCCTCTCTGGGATGAGCAGTAGCTCTGGCCCCCATTAGTCCTCCCTTTTTGGTATGAGTGTAACTTAGATCTTTCAGCTGCTCCACAGTGCTTGATATGGACTGATTTTAGGACTAGCCATAGCGCACAAGCTTAAAAAATAAAATATTTCTAGAAACACTACCATCTATTTAAAAAAAAACAAATGAATTTGCATACATATAAAACTTCACTGTGTTGCAAAAACATAATCCCCTGTGCTCAGTGACTTCAAGCACCAATAGTCTAGATAATTTTGCATGTGCAAGGTGGGTGAAAGAGTCACCTTGTACACTCCCTCCCAAGCACATTCATACAGTGTAGCCAGAATCTAGTCCTAAATTAAAATCAGGTTTGTTATGTTTTTGTTTCAGGGAGGATTATAGTCGATCCTGGGGGATCTAAACAGAATAGCTGGCATGTGATCTTGAATTCAAAGAGTCTCCCTTACTACTGTAACAGAAGGAGAGCAGCACAGAAATGCTGTGATCAGATTGAAATTATATTTGAACTGTTCAATACAGTGCAAGTGTCTTGTCATTTTTACTAATTAATAGTAACAAAAGCAATGAAAAATGCATTCCAGTGAAGCAGTGTGAAAAGAAAGGGATGAAGACGAGAGGATTTAGAGTCCCTTTGTATCCCCATTGGAAGGAATATAAACATTTAGCTTAGTATACAATAGTGTTGGGCTGGGGGAGGTGATGAGGCTCACAGAGACTATTGTATTTTGAGGCTAAACAAAAGACCATCAGATTTGTTTCTGTTGTATCCCTGTCTCAGTTTCAAACACAAATCCCTAGAGGCTCATAGTTCTCCGCAAAAACCATTAGTAACTTTGCGAGAGGACTTTTAAACATTCCTGGTAAAGATTTTTGGGACTCCTCATCCGATTTTTATTTTACTAAGAAAGAAAAACTTCAAATTAAAACACTTGCTTCACTGATGTTTCTATCACCTTTTTCCCCCACACAGATATTCAGACACGTTTGCTCACCAAATATTTGCAGAGAATAAAAATCTTGTGACTACTTGGCAACTATGTATTCACTCACAGGTGAATACCCAGAGTGTCTTGTTCAAGCCCTTCTTCCGTGTATTAAAGTTTCAGTTATTCAACCAAAGGAGCATGAACGATACCAGGAGACTAATCACACAGTGAGTACTCTAATGTACAGTCACAATCAACAGTTTGCAGGCTCATTGACAGGCTGAAAGTTATCAGTATTAAGGTCGGAGGGTACCCTCACGGCCATCTAGTCTGACCTCCAGATATGATTACATAAAACCATTCGCAGAATAATTTGGAATAATGAACATATCAATTTTTTTAAAATCATTCATTTTGTGAGTAATTCACAAACAGAAAAAAGGACAAACACACATACACACAAAAAACTTATGCAGTGCCCTCTCAAGAGCACCAGGAAGCTTTACAAAGTCCTTTATAGTTCAAGGCAGTCTCTAATAACAATGACAGCAGAAAACTTACTAATGGGAATCACACATTAGTTACTGAAAGTACAGGACCAGATCTTGAGCCCCCATTCCATCTCTTTGGAGCTGCTCCAGCAGCACAAAGCAAGTGGAAAGCCAGCTTAATAGGCCAGTAGGGGATTTGCTCAGAGCAGAGGAATCCCTGGACAGTGTAGAACTGGCAGAAATGACTTTGTCATCCTCCTTCACAGGCCTTGCATAGGGGGATTGTCTGGGATGCAGCCAGGGGAAGGTGAGTAGCTGGACCACTGCTGTGGCCCAGAGATCCCCAGCGGACAGGAAGGCCAGTTGCAGGCAGTTACTAATCAGCATGATTTAAAGTAGACTTGAGGCCCTGAGAGCTGAACTGGCCCCCACCAAGAGTGCCATGGGTGGAAATGCACCCCACAATCATCCCCAAGGCGAAAAACGAGGCAGGAAAGCATGTTCTCACAAGGAATGAGAAATACTTGTTGAGAGTGGAATCCCCTTAAGGAACAATTTCCAAAACCAGTAAGAATTTCTGGGTTTGCCAGCCGAAGCTTGCAGTAGGGATCATTTCCACTAACTTGAGGAAGCAATAGCAGAGGGTTTGGGTGGGGTTTTAACACTTAGACCTAGGAATACACTGTAGTTATGGGATACACAGATAATTAGGAAACAAGGGGTATGCTCACAGATAGCAAAGCTGAGGAGCCACACAAAAGACAGGCAAAGGAAAGGATTTTGCCCTGTGAAAAAAGTGTTTTCTCTGGAAAAGGATTGAAAAAATTAAATTACTTGCCTGACTTTATTTATGGTCGTGATAGGCAGGAGTATGATATAATATGGACTAAAGCTTGCAGGTGCACAAGGCAGAAAATATGGCAACAAGCAAAAAAACAGTCCAATAGCCAAAGTGCATGTGGTGCAGGCAGCCTGAGCGAATTTCACCCTGGCACAATTGACTGTGCTAGTGGATACATCCTGCCAATGAGAACAGATGTGTGCCATTCCCACAAAGGGTGTGTGTTTCCAGGACCATGGGCAGGGCTGAGACAAAATTATTATTAATTATTGTGACAGACCCAGACCAGTGGGGTACAGGAGTCTGGTCCTATTGGCATCCCAGGGGTGGGTGGGCAAAGCCCGCCCACTTCTAAAGGACCTCCCCCCAGCCTAAGGGGAGGATCCACAGGTCTAGAACACCAAGTAATTCCGGGAGACAACTAATGAAAAAAGCAGGAGCGGGAGTGAAGTCATAGGGCTAAA
>NC_133773.1:82972937-83089668 GCF_003597395.2 Chelonoidis abingdonii
GATCGGTGCCATGAGGAGGGCTGGGGGGGATCCTCGCCAGCAGACACGCCCACAGCCTCCGGCAGGCCGCGCAGCAATCCGTGACCTACCCCATAGGTGAGTAAAGAGTCACGGAAGAGGCGGATCCGCTGGTAGGCCACGGCGGCCTGCTTCCCAGTCCTCTTACCCTCCCCCATGAGGGCCCTCGAGGCCTGGAGGATCTGATGGAAATCCCCCCACCGCCAGAGCGCAAGCTGGACTTTGTTACGGGAGCCACGGACGTCCTCGAGGAACTCCCGCAGCTCCTCCCTCAGCGCATGGGGGGGTGGGGTCACTGATCGATGACTGTCCCCCAGTGGGGCCCCCGTCACAGCCCCGTGGCCCACCAAGGCGGGCAGGCAGGGGGCAGACCCCCGACGTGGCGTCCGATGGGCTGACGCCACGCGATCCGCCCCACTCCCCAGTTCAACAAGGGGTGGCGGAAGGAGAACAGCAGCCCCCGGTGGGTCGGGACAAGAGAAAACTAGTGAAGCTGCACCCTGGGAGGCATTCCCAGGGGCGGCACTGGCATCACAGGAGGTTGGGGGGACAAGGACAGGGCTAACAGCAGTAGGACAGGGATCAGGGAGAGAATCTGAGAAGGGGGCAGAGGCAGGATCCTGAGCCCCTATAGGTGAGCCACTGGACAGTGGCTCCTCCTGGCCAGGCTCAGGGATCTGGGAAGTGGGAAGGGGACCCCTAATGATGTGGCACGTGTGGCAGCCTCGGCATCCAGAGATAGATGTTCGTCAATGGGGTCCCCGCCTAGGAAGGAGGGCGGGTCCTCCACACCCAAGAGAGACACCCCCTGGGAACTGGACCTTGGCAGCGGGGCACTGGCCGTCGCCCCAAGGGGCTCGGCGGCCGTCAACAGGGTGCCACCCGCAGCCGGGTTGATGGAAGAATCCAGGGGACCCTCAGAGGCGGGAGCAGAAGGATCGGTCAGGGGGAAGGGAACTCGGGGACAGGGGGACCGAGGTGAGGTCGCCCAGATCGAGGCCCGCTGGCAGAGGGATGCCGCAGCCGGAAGTGGGGCAGCGGCAGCGGGAGCAGTTTCCGCCATGGAGGGCCTGGCCTTTTTAGCGGGGCCCTTACCCTTCTTCCCACCCCGACCCTTCCCACCGGTTGGGGGGGTTCCCCCTGAATCGGAAGGGGGGAGGGACGTGGCAGCAGTGGAGGTCTCCCCAGTACTCGCTGCCGCCAGTGCCCCAGCAGGGGCGGAGGTAGGTGGATCGGCAGCGGAGTCGAGGTGAGGTGGGGCGTGGACGGGGCAGTGGAGAGGGGCAATTGGGAGCATGCGGTGGTCCGCGCGGTCCGCATAAGAAGCGAGGGGAACAAACAGAGAGGGGTAGGGAAGAGAGGAGCAACAACCTCGTAGGCTGCAAGCAGGGGAGGAGGGTCAGAAGGGAAGTGCTAGGGCGTGGAGCACAGGGATAGGAGTGGAGGGTTCAGGCAACAAAGCGAGGGATTCGGCCTCGTTGCACTATGGGATAGGGGGGGAACAACGGCGGGGGGTGGGGCATGACTAGGGGAACAAATGGGAAGGGCAGCATGGAGGGGCGTGGGAACGAGGGGGGGACAATCAGGCTGGGGGGCAGGTGGGGGGAAGGGTAGCTGGAATGGTAGAAGGACGACAGGCACACCTGAAGGGCTGGGGCAAAACTACAGGGAAGAGGAAACAGTGGGCAGATAAAAAAGGATAGGGCTAGTCCAAAGGGGGGCGGAGGCGAGGTGGTGCGCCAAACTCTGCACAAAAGTCAAATGGTGGCTGCTGTGCTGCGGCCAAACAATGGAAGTGGCGTGTGGGGTCAGGCGAGCAGCTCAGCCAAGGAAGGATGTTCTAAAACAGTAGGAAACAGCCATAGCAGTGGTGCGGGGCAACGATGTGGTGGGAGCGAAAGGGGAACCAAGGCCGGGGGACTCCACGCCACACCCGGTGTACAACAACCAGTCAACCCACAACAGACTCAGTCGCAGAATAACCCTCCACATGGTTTCACGTGTCTCCACAGCGGGTGGTCTCCTTCCCGTTCCTCTCTCTCTGGCCTCCAACAGTCTCGCAGATGCACAAGCAGCCAGCAGTCCAGGTGGTGGTGTCTGGTGTCCAGGGCAGGAGGGACCGCTCGAAGGTGTCCTAGCAACAAGAGCGGATCTCAATCCCCTCTGGGCAGCAGGCAGCAGCCCCTTCCCCTCAGGGCTGTAGAATGGAGTAACAGCAGGAACCGAGGGGGGGGGGAATGTACTCCGCAGCCAGCTAGCAGATAGCAAGAGAGGGGTTGGGAGTGGTGTCTACGCCGCAGGGAGCAGCAGAAAGCAGAAAGGCAGCAGCAGCAAGGGGGCCATCACGCCAGCAGGAACAGCAGCAGCAGCAGCCCTCTCCCTCCTTCCTCTGCAGCGGAGCGGTCGAAGGGAGAGCTACTCCTGGCCCCAGGAGAAGCAGGGTTCTGTTCCCTGAGTGACCAGAGCAGGGGCTGCAGTAGAGTAATTAGGAACCTGCTAGAACCAATTAAGGCAGACAGGCTGATTAGATCACCTGCAACCAATCAAGGCACCTGGGTTTAAAAAGGAGCTCACTCCAGTCAGGCGGGGGGAGTTAGAGGAGAGGAAGTGTGTGTGAGGAAGAGGCACAAGGAGCTAAGAGTGAGAGGGGGTGCTGCTGGAGGACTAAGGAGTACAAGTATTATCAGACACCAGGAGGGTGGTCCTGTGGTGAGGATAAAGAAGGTGTTTGGAGGAGGCCATGGGGAAGTAACCCAGGGAGTTGTAGCTGTCATGCAGCTGTTACAGGAGGCACTATAGACAGCTGCAATCCATAGGGCCCTGGGCTGGAACCTGGAGTAGAGGGTGGGCCCGGGTTTCCCCCAAACCTCCCAACTCCTGATCCAACACAGGAGGAGTTGATCCAGACTGTGGGGAAGATCACTGAGGTGAGCAAATCTGCCAATAAGCGCAGGACCCACCAAGGGAGAGGAGGAAATTTGTCATATTATTGACACAACAGTGATGCCTAAAGACCCCAATCATGATCCAACAAGTGTGTATGCTGCCATCCCTAACAAGATCAAGCTGGTAGCGATTACTATGAGCAGGCTGCTCCTGAAGAAGGGAGCAGCAAACAGCATTGCACAAATTGTGCCATGGGTGATACTGTAAGATGCAATAGAAGGAACTCCCTGGCACCATAAATGTGTTACAGTGTAACTCACCATGCAATGCTATCTAGCTTTCCCACTCACCCATTATAAACAGGATTTGCCCCTGTATAATTTAGTACAGACCAACATTAAAAGAAGAATGAATAATGTGATGGAGCAAAATTACTTACATGTTTTATAAAATTTAGTGCAATTTTTTAGCTAATTATGTTCAGTTGATTTTTCAAGTCCTCAGAAAATGACTTTGCAAAGTGTTGAGGCCTCAAAATAAAAGTTTTTCCAGCACTGTGTTTTTGTCTTCCAAAATTTTGTGTATTCAAAATGCTCATGGAGAAGTGCATCAGCAGAAAGCTTGGGCAACTTCAGCTTGTGGAGAGAATACAGGGAGGGACAGAGAACAACAGTCACACACTCACTGACAATCAGAGCAGGTCAAAACTTTTTGCATGAAAAATTTCTCCAAAAATAGCCTCTCTTCTCAAACAAAACATTTTCAAAAAGAGTTGATGTTACTGAATTTTTTTTTTTACAGTTTTTTCTACCCCACTTTAAAAAAAAAATCAAAATAATTTTTAAATTATTATCAACATTTTTCATTTACCAGACACCTAATTTTCAGTAAAAAGAAAAAAATCGCCTGTATTTTGGTAACTTGAACATGTTGACCATGATTTTGTTAGAAAGTTTCATTAAATATTGTTTAAAAATGGTTAAAATGCCACGAAAAGTTTAGTAAAAAAATGGGAACTGGGCCCATTTTAAACCCTGCAAAATAGATACTTCAAAATGTTGAAATCTTTCTCCTGTTTTTTTGAACAGCTGTATTTGGAATGTTACATGCCCAGACAAAATCTTTGTTAATTTTTACACATGCTTTTTAAGGGAGCCAACTCTTTGGTACCTAAACATTAGACTTCCAAAAACATACAAGTACAGAAGTTTGGAAATTTCTAGTTAAGGTTGTCTACCTAGAGGTAAAATTCTGATCCCACTAAAGTCAATGGCAAAATTCCCAGAGACTTCAGTTTTGTGTGCATTTCACCCTTGATTCCCATTCAGTTACAGTTTCAACAATTAAAAATATGATGCCTACAAAATCACAGCGCAGCCATTTACACCTGGTTAGAGTCAGTCACAGTGGACTTGTAATGCTACCAATTCACAATGGAGATGTTTTACATCCACTTTGCACAGCTGTACATAAGTCACAAGGCAGTGAAGAATCCTTCCTACTCCTTAACAGCCTTAAGACTCCATAATAACCCCAACAAATGTACCCCAACATAGATCAGGTCTTGGGGCCTGATTCTCCACATGATTATATCAGTTTTACACCAGTGCTACAGTACTGAAATCAGTGGAGGTACAGTCAGGTGAAACTGATGTAACCAAATTGAGAATCAGACCCATTGCCTCTTTTGAGAGGTTAACAGGGTCTTTAGACTGAGCAGAAATTGCCAGTATAAAGTATCCTGGGTCAAATTCAGAAGTCTTCACTTAGCCCAGTACTCAAAACTTTTCTCTCCTCTTTATCTGAAGGCCTGATGAAGTATTTCAGGATTTGGTGTAGTTTGTGTGGGTTGTGCACCGGAGCAATGATTCTCTGAAGAAATCGCAGCCACTGAGTTGTGATTTAGTTGCAGTCAAAATGGATCCAGTTTTTCTTCTGTTTAAACTTTATTATCTATGTCAAACTCTATCTCTCATCCTTTTATAAGCTGAATTCAGTTAAGATATCTATTGCGCTAGGGAATATTTAAGGTAAAAATACATGTTAGCACTGTTGAAGAGCTATATACTTTCTGACAGTACTCTTTACCCTCTCTTCACTCAAGCAAATCAGTGGGAATTTTGCCTGATTGAGCATAGATAAGGAACGCTGAATCCAGCCAAACATTTGCAAGCAAGACTATGGCTTCCAAACAAAGGGTACTCCGCCATCTAGTGGCAAAATGTTTCAACATTAACAAAACTTGCTTTAAAAAAATCAAATTGAAACCTTTGCACATATGACTCATTGTGGTTCATTTCTCAAAGACAATTACAGTGAAGCAGCAATATTATCCTGGTGATGGACACAGTATAAAAACCTAGTGAAATGGAATATAAATATCTCTGAGTCCATAACCCACATTAATTTTCTGGCCACAGTTATGTCTCTCTTTCTCCCAATGAGAGGATCATGGAGCACATCTTCAGAGAACCAAAGACTAGCCATGTTGTTTTTCACATAAACGTTCCCTTTCCATCATTTTGTTTAGAAGAAGCAGACCATATGCCCAATGATAACAGAATTTAATTTAGAAGCAAATAAGTAGAACTAAAGGAGAAACCATGGTATCTAAGAACTGTCAAATAAAATCAAGGGATAATCAACAACAAACCACCTGGTCTATTTTCAATACACTATGAATTGTGACTGATCATTTCAAGGCACAAGTCATGTTTGTTTGGCCTGTTGGGAGTGATTTTATACTACGGATTGGAGATTCTGTTAAAGCCTGATCCTGTGAGAAGCCAAGTACCTCACTCCCATTGACTTCAGTGAGAAATGAAGGTGCTCAGACCTTTCAGGATCAGGCCTTTGTTTTCTCATTCATCAGTTTGAATTGGTGCAAGGCACCAAGAGGGCCTGATTCTCTGCTCCATTACACTAGTTTTACAGTGGTGCCACTCCACTGAAAACACCGGGGTTCCACTAGCATAAAACCAATGGAACAGAGTGGAGAGTCAGATCCAGTTATTTTGTATGTAACACACCCCCTTTTTTCTATCTTAAGAAGAAAACTGCTCTTTTCACACAATTGTAGTTTAAACGAGAAAAAAAAAACTGACTGAAAAAATCCATTATTTCCCTGCCTTCTCAACACCTTTGGTCATTTCACATGGCCTCACCAACACTGAAATGCAATGTGTTCATGACACGGACACATGCAGCAGCAGGCAATGTGAAAAGCTGAGTATTAAGGAAACATCCCTATGAAATTAAAACTTGTCTACAACAACTTCATGATCATAAATGAAGGGAACAAAAGAAACTCATTCTTACCGGCTCTCAACTGCTGCTTGAAACTCCTGCTGACTAATGACCTCTCTCTGCAACCTGTCAATTTTTCTGAGAAATACAGAAAAAGGGATCAGACCCCATGACGTTCAGAAAACATATTTTCCTGCATATTGAAAACAAGTGAGCCCTAGATTAGTGAAAGGACACAGCTAGATCATTCTGGGCCATTCCAAGGTTTCTTCTATGTCATCTACCTTGTGCGATAAGGGTCAAACCTTGCCTCTTCTTCCACAAGTGTGCAAGGCCCTGCCACAGGAGAAGTGGTCTGGCTGCACTGGTCAGGGAGGGTGCAGGCACCAGGAAAACTACTCCCCATGTGAGGCTATATGGGAGAATTCCTATTTCCTTTGCCCCTCAGCTCTCAAGGAATTCCCTGATGCATATTCAGACTAGTCTGACTTTGCTGGAGACAGGATTTAGGACAATGACTACTTTTCATGTATAGTTGAGGTAGTCAGTTATTTTTTTGTCAAGGTCCAAATTTCATGGTCAAGGTATAGTCAAGGGTCAGACACCACAGGAAAAAACCCCAATAATAATGATAATAATAAGTAAATAAAAAGATTTTGGGGTTCAAAAGCATCTGGCTATCTGGATTTGTTCCGTAGTCTGTCTATTGATTACCCGAGTATATGGCATATCAGTTGCAAACCTTCAATGACTTGGATCTTAACAGAATGCACCAGTGAATCATTTAAAAGGCGCACTGTCAAGAGTTACAGGCTAAACTGTGATTTTAATGGTCTGTCTATGACTGAAAACAAATCCATCAGCTCCCTCAAAACTCAAGGGCTGTAACACTGAGAGAGTCCCAGTTTCTAGCTGAGTTCCTGCAGCAATAAATGCAGGGCCTGGGATCTATTTGTAGCTGTGGGCAAATCCCGAGGGACACCACAACCTCACGTAGCTAAGGAGAGAGTGGGCACAGTTGGCTTTTCAGCACCCTCCTTGACCCTAGGGGCCACCAGCACAAGTTCTAGCAGCCTGAGGGAGTAATAGGAAAAGCTCTTCAGAACACAGAGCACTCCAGCCACACACCCTATAGCAGGGGTGCCAGGAATCAGTGATGCATAGCCAGCTAGCCCAGTTCTACACCACCCAGGGGTTCACCTCCATAAAGAGCATCCCCAGCTGGCTATTTAAGCCACCTTTCTGTCATCTTTACCCTGCAGGAGCAGGCAAAGGTGACAAAGTGGGGCTGAGGATCTGGCACTTCAGGTTTGCCTGCTGTCATGGGGACTGAGGGCACTCTGCACTTTGCAGGGTCAGGGCCTATGGAACAACTCTCACTATGAGGCAGAAAGGTCTACCAAATATATGTTTTAATGAAATAAACTAATAGTGGTCATTTTTTCACAATCACTCACACTTCTCTGAAAAGGAGGTTGGTGATGATGCCATCTTCTCAATAATACAGAGGCTACTGAGGGGTCATTGGCTTTTAATGAGATCTTGATTAGTCTCTGGAACCCTTGCTAAGGTTCCAGGCCTGCAAAGGGATCTTATCTGTACAGAACCTCACTAAAGAGTCCAACAGAAATCAACCTATTCAACAACAATGGAACTCTGCAGGGGGATCCACACAGTTCCACCCCACCACAGGATCAGGGCCTAAAACAGGGGTCGGCAACCCATGGCACGCGTGCCAAAGACGGCACGCGAGCCAATTTTTAATGGCACGCTGGAGCCTGCCGGGACTCCAGCATGCCACTAAAAATCCTGCCCAGCCCGGCGCGCTCTCCTCTGCCCTCCACTTCCCCCGCGGGGGCAGGGAGCAGAAGCATAGCCATGTGCATGGGGTGGGCAAATGGCCCCACTCTCCCGGCATGGCAAGCTGTGGGGTCCGCGATCCCAGGCCGGAACGCGGGGCTGAGAGTAGCAAGCTGCCAGCCCCTCCCCCACCTTATCCCCTCCCCTGGAGCCCTGCCGCCACGCACAGCGCTCTGGGGGTCGGGGCTGCGCGTTCCCGAGGGCAGAGTTTTGGCTCCGTGGGGAGGCAGACATGCTCCCTGCTCAACCGGAGGGACGGGGCTGTGTGCTCCCGCAGAGCAGCGTATGTAGCTCTGTGTGGAGCCTCATGGTAAGGGACCTAGGGCTGGGGGGTTGGACAAGGGGTGGGGGCAGGGAGCAGGGCAGATTGGATAGGAGGGTGGGATTCCAGGGGGTGTTTAGGGATGAGGGGGGGTTGGATGGGGCATGGGAGTCCCGGGGTTTGTGAGGGGGCAGGGGGTGAATAGGGGTCAAGGCAGTCAGGGGACCGGGAGCAAGGAGGGTCCTGGGGGGGAAGTTAGGGTTGGGGGTCTCTGTAGGGGGTGGTCAGGGGACAAGGAGCTGGGGGGTTGTACGAGTTGGGAGTTCTGGGGGTCCTGTCAAGAGGCAGGGGTGTGGAAAGGGATTGGGGCAGGCAGGGAGTGGGGTGGGGGTTGGATGGGTCGGGAGTTCTGAGAGTCCTGTCAGGAGATGGAGTGGTTGGATAGGCATGGGGGTTCCCGGGGTCTGGCTGGGGACAAGGGTGTGGATGAGGGTCGGGGCAGTCAGGGGACAGGTAGGAGGTAGAGTCCAGTCTGGGGACAAGGAACAGGGAGGCTTAGATAGGGGGTGGGGTCCTGGGGGGCAGTTGGGGGCAAAGGTCCCAGGAGGGGGTAGTCAGGGGACAAGGAGCAGCGGGGTTGAGAGTTTTTAGGGGGGCAGTCACCTAGCACTCTCCCCCGATTCCTGACCCCCCCACACACACACACCACGCCCTCTGCCCTGAGCCCCGCACCCTCCCAGGCCCCTGCCCTGAGCCTTGTACCTCCCTCATACATACCCAGCCCTCTACTTGACTCTTTCATCCCACCCCACCCACAACCCTAGCCCTGACTCTGGCACCCCCACCCATACCCAGCACCCCCTCTGCCCTGATACCTACTCCCCCTCACATACCCAGCCCCCAGCCCTGACTCCAGCCCTCTGCCCCCAACCCTCTGGGTCCTGTCCGCCAGCCCCGCACAGCCCACTGCTGGTCTGGGGTTCTGGCTGATGGACCCTTGCCAGCCTGGGTCCCGGCCACAGGCCCCGCTCAGCCTGCTGCCAGCCTAGGTGAACAGAACCCCAGACCAGCAGCGGGCTGAGCGCGCCGGCAGGATAAGATCAACATTTTAATTTCATTTTAAATGAAGCTTCTTAAACATTTTGAAAACCCTGTTTATTTTACAATACAACACTAGTTTAGTTATATAATATATAGACTTATAGAGAGAGACCTTCTAAAAAACATTAAAATGTATTACCGGCACACAAAACCTTAAATTAGAATGAATAAATGAAGACTCGGCACACCACGTCTGAAAGGTTGTCAACTCCTGCCCTAAAACATTGTCTCCTGCAAAAACTCCTTTTCTTTCATTCTAAATTTGTATTTCCAGTGTTCGTGGAGTCTCTCTATTTTAGCACCTTCAATAGTTCTAGCTCACAATCTGTCATAAACAGAACAAGAAAAAATTTCATCAGACACTTACTGGAAAGTGGCCAAGAGTGAAAGGAATTCAGATTGAAACAAATTTGCCAACTTTGCCTCAATTGCAGTCAGAGTGGAAGCTGGGCTGATGCTCCCTTCACGATTAAATCTACAAAGGATGCAATTTAAAAGCAAGGATTAGTACAGATATCACACATACCTTCTCTATTCTATTGATATTCTTGTGCTGCAGCTAGAGCTGGTCAAGAGATTTCTGACAGAACAGTGTTCCACCCAAAAATCCAGATTCAAGGGAACGAAAATGTTCGCTGACTAGCTGGTTCTCAGCTCTGGAAGGTGCCGAGAGAGAATAAACATGGAACAACACAGTGCCATAACTACAGTCACTTTCCAAAGTATAACCACGCTTTTGAAAATAATGTACTAGCTCGCATCTCTCCACACACGTTATGGCTAGACGGTTGGGTCTGTGCTATTGTTCAGAAACTCGCTGCGGATATGAAACACTACAAACACACCCTTGGTGTGCTTTATAATAACTCCATTTCAACAGCTTACAGGCTACCATTACTAGGATACCATCAGCAACAGACCACCGATGGATGGTCTGTTGGAATGTTATTTCTAGATGTTAGTTGGAGAAGCAGAAGATAAGATACTCCTCTGTGCTCAGGCTCTCCTGCACACCCGCGGGTTCTCTAAATCATGCTAACATCATTTTAGTGATGGCCTTCTGCAGCGTGCATGACTGAGGAACAGAAAGCAAGACAACAATTACAAAAGTTATACAAGACAATCTTGTTTTAAGAGAAAAATATTAAGACCAAATCCTGGCCTTACTATGATGATGTGCATTCTTAGGTAGGTGAGTGATGATGGCTAAACAAAGAGCCCTGAAGTCATTATGCTAAAGCAGAGCAAAATGGGATTAGTACAATGGGCTTAAACCAAATCCCACTGACATCAGAGAGAGTTTTTCCATTTACTTCCATGAGCTTTGGATCAGCCCAGGGTGCTCAGCTATGCCCCCTACTACTGTTACAAAGCAGAGTCATGTGCACTTTTCTCAATGCCCGCTGACAGGGTGTGCGCCTGTGCAAGGGCCCAGGCTCCATGCCATGCTCCTATTCTAGTAGACCACACCATTTTAGGTCTATGGAGTGCCTCCAGACATGTCAGCCTACTCCTTCAGCTGCTCATAGAAATACTAGCTGTCTTCTGTCCTGCTCCTGCACAGGTGAGAATAAGGTCACCAGTTCTCTTCCCGCACCCAGTGCTCCAACACAACAAGACATCAGAATTTTGCTCTGAGCAACAGAACATGACAGTACCTTTCTAAGAATTTATACAAACTTCAGATGAATCTGATGCAAGGACCAAAGGCCCAAGTGTTCGTAACCAATAAGAAGAGTAATATCTCCACATGATGAAACAATACAGAATAAAATCTGAATTAACTATGGTAGCTCCTTCCTATGGGTCTCCAACATACCTTGTCTTATTTGTTTATATTTTAGCTTGTAACATCTCTGGGCCACAGCATCAAGCATATTATTGGTCTGCTTAGCAAATAATGAACAACTGTAATGACAGCATTGGCCACATTATTTTGTTGTAAATACAAAATGGCCTTGAAGACCTTTTAAAAATATGAAGATTTGAAAAGAAAAATGGTATTATCTATTTCTGAGAAATAAACATTATTTCAATGGATTAAGTATTTCATTAAATAGGATCGTGAAATAATTCATTTACTCGTGGACTGTTACTTTTCTGTTCACATTTCGTTAATGTTCAGCTGAATTTTGTGACAGTCTTTAAAGTTCTTCTGGTACTGAAACTCCCACAGCAGAGGGCAGGAGAACAGCACAGAGGAAGGATGGCTCAGACTGAAAAGGGAGTCTCTCCAAAGACAAAATGGATAGTTTTATTGTTTGTTAACAGGGTTATTTCAGGTTATTTATCTTGTCATGGAGGCAGATTCAGTTTTTAGAGGCCCGATCTAGCAGTAGTTATCTCCAGCTTTCCAAGTCATGCAAGCTGCGAAAGGCCATGGCTTATGGCTCTATACCAAGCCACTTATTCAGGGGAAAAGTCACCCTGCTTCAGAAGGCAAATGTTAAAATAAACTTTGCTTGCTTGAGAACTGCTCTGGGGAAAATGAGCCCAAGCAAAGTTGCACACCTCCCACTGTGGTACAATATTCCCTAATGGTCTATATTCTACCACCCATACTCCAAATGGGAACTAGGCAGCACATGAAAATTTCTACAGGCCAAGGTTCAGAATAACCTCTAGCCCTCAGTGGTGTCCAAGATGAGGAAGGTGCATTGGCCTGATTTAAGGGACTTTTTAAAAAAAAACAAATCAACAAAAACCTTTGCATTGAGGAGACCTTTCCCACTTACCAGAACGGAGAGATTCTCTTTTGGGGATGTGGAGAGAGAGGGGAGCCCTACCCTAACTCTATCTGCCATTTTTCCAGGACCATTGTAGGGAGAGAGGGTACAGTGTAGGCTTGATGAGCCCCATTGGATAACAGAAACAATGCTGTCGGCCAGAAATGCAATATATTAGACTTTTAACTCTTTCCTGGTTGTCATTGTTGGTCAGGCAAGAAAGCTTCCACTTCACAAAGCATTTCATGAAAATTAGATGCAGCCTCCACAGATGCAGAGCATAGGAGGCCTATGGAAATCCTAGAGGCGGTTTTCAACTGGATAAGGGGACGTTAGATTGTATTATCACTTCACTCTCTGGTCTGAGTCACTGAGCTTAATTCTACCTTGGGAAATTTGGTGCAGCTCTACCAAGCCATACAATCAGAGAAAGCAACGATAAATAAGCGACGACTTCATACGAACTTATGCTTGGGATTAGAGAGAATTTTGTGTGTGATCCCTCTGTCACTACGATCCTGGAAGTTCCTTAAAAGATCCAAATAATTGATCCCAGTTTGACTGTTTTCAAGACCACATCTTGCCAGGAAAAGGTTAAAATGCTCCTTTTTGAGATGCATGTCAAATTTTTGTAGGATTGACAAGAAGGATTCTTTTCCCACCTTAAAAAAAAAAAAAAAAAAAAGCGAATCAGACTTCACTTTATTTAAATAAAACTTTAATATGCAGAATGTCACTGATGAGCTCTCTCATTACTTATTCTGTTGCATGATCACTGTATTTATTCAGTGTTCAAGGGCTACATTCAGCCACTTTACTCATAATGGGCAAAAATCCCAACTCCACTGAAGTCAATGGCAACCTTTGTATTGGCTTCAGTGGAGCCAGGGTTTTATCTAATGAACAGTACTTTACTCCATGAGCAGTCCCATTGATAGGAGTTCTCCCCTCCACTGTGGCTCTTTTATCCTGCTGTGGATCAAGCCCTGGAGCAGGCTTAGCTTAAGGCCTATCTGCAAACCCCAGCATTAGTGGATTGTCAAGAATGTATTGAATAACTATTATTTAATAAATCTTCATATAGTTTATTATAGGTCTGGCTACAAACATTGTCTTTGGTGCAAGGAAAAACTGACCTGGAGTAAATGAGTGGTCCTTTGTGATGAGGAATAACCTGAATCTTGTTGTGATTCTTGGTCTTAAAGGCCATTTACCACAGAGATGTGCTCCCATGGGTGGCAAGATAAGTCGGAATGTCCGAGGGGACTGTCTGGGATCCCGTTTAAGGCTGTTAATGTGGCTGAACAGTTTGCACTTGGTGCAGTTGATTGGTGAAATGTAAGTTCAGAATTCAAAACCAATTTGGAGTTTGTGCCCTAGTTTTTAAAAGTCTGCCCTGAGTTGGTACTTATACTCTTGGGCCACCATTGGGAACTTAATAAAAAGTGTCAAGAAAGAAAGTATAATGAATAGAGATTGCAAACACTTTGGGCTTGTTTGTTTGGTCCTCTCCTTTACACATAATCAGTCTTGCTAAACTGCTTGCCTTGGTCCTGATTTTCTAAACATTTGGAATAAACACTTGCTACTCAAGTTGTTAGTGCCTATTAATATAAAAGGGACCATTTTCTTATTAGAAGCATCACATCCACCAAACCCATGGATATAAACAATATTAATGGATACATTTTCCAGCAATTCAGCAACAAATGTGGAGATTACTGCTACACTGGTAAACACAAAGGACCAAATAATGCTCTTCTCACTTTTCTAAGTAACCCTACTAAGTAATACCAGCTGGCTGGTTAGTCTATTGGGGTTTGGATTCAACAGTCCTTGAGTCACATCTCATTACAGCTCATACAATGCCTCCAGATCATTTGCTGTGGGTGCTTCCCCACTTAGACTAGATTCACAAACTAAAAAGCATTTTACCTTGCCTGTTTTTTGTGGGTCATGTTTTTCAAATTCTTCTTTCATATTTCTAAATCCTTCTCTGAATTTATCTTTCAGCCACCTTTCTATGTCAAGTGAAGCTCTGCGTTCCCACTCTGCTTTTGAGATTTCTCTGCTTTGCCCTTCAGTTGTGATATAGAAAGAAAAGTTTAAAAATTATGTATTTAATATAAACAAAAAGAAGACAGGTAATACGGTGAGAAAAATACTACTACTCTAATGCACTGAAACTGTATAGTACTGAAGGAGTCAAAGGGTGGGAAGACAGCAGTAACTCTCCGTGATCTAGTTACTGATAAGCCCTAACAGTGGTGAAACAGCCATCTTTCTTCAATCAGTCATGCCTCCTGTTAGTTAAAGCACAGCCCAAGACTCAGTTTCCAGGTACTTTTTTTATCCAATTAAACTTAAAGACATCACTTCTCTGCACACTGTACAACTCCTTTGTTGCTTTCTTCACAAAGTATTTCTTGGGTGTAAATTTAACCAGGATCAAATTTGCAAATGACACTAAATTTTGAGGGGTAACAAACACACAGGAGGACTGAACTAAACTGCAAAGTGAGATGGAAAGATTAGAGCAGTGGGGGCTGCAGGGAACAAGCAGAGACCCACATCTACAGCGAAAAAAGCAACAAAGATACACGGTGAAGAGAAATAACCATGCAGCTGCATTGGTTGCATTTAAGTGAAGTTATTTTCATCTTGTCTCCAGTAGAGTGAATAAGTGGAATCATAACCAGACAGTTAGGAGGGGAGGTATCCTATAAAAGGATCTCAAGAAGTGGTGTACAGAATGAAAAAGTTTGATGACACCTGTTTTACAGTGCAAGCCAGCATCAATGCAAGCTTCCTCACACTTTACCACCAATGTGCTTTAACTCTGACTTCGAGGGACCACCCTGAGATGTAAGAGAACAATTCCTCCTTCACAGCCATTCAGTCTTTGCTCATTGGGTAAATTCAAGGCAGATCCTTCACACATCAAGCCACATATTTGTATGCATCTCTGAAACTGAATGCAGAAAGCATTAGGCTCCCCAGGTCTACCCCTAAGCTAGACGGCTGGACCCTATGACAAAGACTTACATTACAAGTATTCTCACTGCAGGTCTGTTTGCTGTATTTGTAATATATTTGCTAACGTATGTGTTACCTGATCAACTGTCAGACCTGTTCATGATTATATTGCCCTCTTGTGAGTATTATATAAAGAGAATAAAAGCCTAACAGATATTTGTAACAAAGGTTTTTCTTTAACTCAAGTAGTAGATGCCTATGTTTTTGGAACCAGAAGTCCGTGATGATTCTATCCCTGATGTTACAGACAGGCAATGAGCAGATAACCATGGTGTCTGTGCATAGGTAACATCATATAGTGCAGGGTATTTAAGTAACATTGACACAGAGAAGAAAAACTCCAAGAACCTAGGAAAGGCAACCAGCATAAACAACTATAAGCATTCTATAGACAATACTTGGAGGATCTAAATTACTTGTTGCGTTTAGATGCTATTCTGATAAGTACTATAGAAAAACCTCAGATAGAGAGAGTAGCGGAGAATGGTAACAGTAAACAACAAATGCAGTGTAAGATTTGTGATGTGGATACTCAGTCCAATAACAGCTGAACTAAAACCACAAAATTCATTGCACAGAGGCTATCAGACAGCCAACAGACAGAGAGTAACTATTTTAAGACTTGACTACTTCTGAGCCAGTTGTCTAGAGGTGTATCCATAACCTATCCCACAAGTGATTCACTTTTCATGACCATTTTTTTCTGATTGCCATGAAGGTTACTGAAAGCTATGGATTCAATTAACCAATATATACATTTTTTTTACTAGAAACTTTAGCATTGTTTGAAGATCCATTTTGGAGCTCAGCTCCTAGTTTTTTAAGTAGTATATCTCCTTTCAGAACCCCTGTTCCTTCTGTGTCATACCTGCAAAGAGCAAGAAGAGAAAGTCATTATCAGATTTAGCTTCCTTTCTTAGAGAATAGTTCATGCTTCCTCTGCATTTGTCACCTTCCTGTGAACATCAAGCACTGACAAAATGTCAGCAGAGTCAACCCAATGGACCAGGTTTTTCCAACAAACCAAAATTGAACAATAGAGAGACAACACTCCCTGCTATCTTCATAATATTAGATAAAATAGAGGCAGTGGTACATAGTGGTAAGCACATTAGCCTTCTATTGTAATATATAAAAGAATAAAATCAATAGGCCAAATCCTGAGTCCTCAACTGACCCCCATTCCTCTGCTTTCACTGAGAGCATGGAGCAGCAGATAGGTTCTGCACCTCGTGTTCAGGAGTCATGATTTGACCTAATACCATATACTCTCAATTATCTGAAACCCTATTATCTGCATTAGCACTCACTCCCATGACAGCAAGGCTGCAAAGGGACACCGATGTGGTCACAGGGCCAGTGACACTCAATCCTGCAGGCACAAGGGGCAGGGAAGGCTGCAGTCCTGGCAGGGCAAAGCAGAGTCCTCAGCAGGGAGGGCAGCACAGGAAGCCCTTGGCAACCCCGCTGTCACAGGAGTGAGTGCGCGGGTCCATGACTGCAGAGAGCTCCCTGCACTGCCTTTTTGATTAGCCAGACTCCCAATTATCTGAATAAAATCTGTGTTCCTCAGGCTATTTGGATAATTGGGAGCAAGCTGTTATAACAACACTTGCACTTACATAGCCTTTTCCATCCAAGGATCTCATAGCACTTTACAAACACTGATAATTCTATAAATCAGGTTTATAATGGAAACTACGGTATGAATGATCCTTCCTTGTAGAAGACCTGCTGTTATAACTGTAGCAAACTACTGAAAATTCATGTGACCAGTATTTCTATGGAAAGCATCATCACGCTGCTTTGCAACAGTTAAGAAACTTTGGTGTTTGCCTATTGGATGCGCTAACTGGTTACCACATACTGGAGCAGACCCTGTTCTGCAGCTACTTTATGTGTGGAACTCCCATTGGCTTCACTCAGAATTCTGTGTGCAGAGCAGCTGCAGATTAGGGCCCACGAGTGGTCAGTGGAGTCCTCTACCCTGTGTCTGGACTAAGCATCTTCCCTGTGGCTAATATGACAGATGAAAGTGGCTATTTGTATATCTTACACTGTCCAGGTTCTCTCCATTTACCTTGTCCTCCCTTTATCTGGCCCCACACCAGCATCACACACACATACCCTCACAAGTCCACCATCTAACACCAGAGAGGTGCTCTTTATTTTTTTTAAATGGGAATGAGAATATTATCTAAAACTTGAATCAGATATTATCTTCTCCAAAGCTTTTCAAACTCCTCATTTCCAATGTGAAAACCTAGTTTGTTAAGTATGTTCTTAAACTCAGGCATCAGAATCCTGATGTCATCATCTGGGTTCTTCTCGGGCATCAGATCAGCAATATCCAGGGACCTATTTTCCAACAGAAGACAATATGATCCTTTTCTTTTGAAACTTACCCTCTGCCTGCTACACAGAAATACTTCATTCTCTTACAAAGACAGAATTATTATATTTTGATTTAAAAGAAAAAAAATGAATCAAACCTGCTATATACTGGGGTATTTCTCTACAATTGCGTCATCCCTTAGCAGTGGAAAAGAATCAAGAAGGTAGGTTTGGTTTGGGTTCTTTTTAATATGGTCCACTTTGTAAAAGGATGTTTCCCCCTCCCTCCTGATCCCATTATAAGACTTGGATGCTGTCAGGGTCAAGCCTGATAAATCCTGAAGCTTTTACTAATGAGAGCATTTAACATTAGAAGAAACACATCAAAGGATGTGGTAATTTCTCCATCACTTGGAATCTTTAAATAAAGATTAGGTGGCTTTCTAAAAGATATACTCTTGTTCAGCCACAAATGGTTGGGTTTAATCACTGGGGGAAGTTTCTGGGACCAGTGTTAACACAGGAGGTCAGACTAGATGATCACAATGGTCCCTTCTAGCCATAAAAATTTATGATTGCTGCAGAAGTGCTCATACCTTTGTTTTGCTTTTTCTTTTAGTTGTGCATGCACCTGTGATGCAGTCATCATGATTCTGTCCCCCTGTCTGTGGTTGATGGGATCAAGCCACGCTGGAGCCCCAAAAGTAGCAGGATCACGAATTGCCGCATATAATTCTTCAAACTTGACAACGGCTTTGTCCTGTAGTTTAAGCCTGTTATAATGCAGGATTGTGAATGTTTGTTTTCCGTTTGCATTCTCTTCAGTGACATAAAAGAGACAGATTACTTACTGATGGAGGAGCAGACCATACAAATCAAACCTCTTCCTTCCAACACTTCTTTCCTGCAATACCTCAGCTCACTTGCAAAGGAGAAAGCCATTAAGTGGTAATGACATATATATTAATACTTGCATTAAATGCACTAAAATGTGTTGGTATTAACTCCATTAACATTCAACTAGTGAATAACTTTGGCTGAGCTGCATGCAACACAACGGTGGAGCCTGGGGACATCTCAAAGTTGGCTGGCAAAAGATCGTATTGTATATGACTCAAAACTGCAGATGCAGAGCCTATCCAGCCTAGCCTGAGGAGTTCCCACTGCCCTATGATTAAATGCATCACCACCACCAGAGTAAGATTTTATTCTTTGACAGACGTCTTCAAGTTGCAGCTAATCCCCAGGTTGCCAGGCAGCAAGCACATCCCAACTGCCACCCAGCAGCTGTAATCAACTTGCCTGTCCCTGCACAGGTCACAGGAAGTTCCACATCAAGGGGTTCAACAGACAGTAGCCTCATGATGCCTGCCATGCTCCCTGCCCTACATAAACCCAGGAGGCATTCCAGGAAGTGTCCAGGTAACAATGTGGATCATTAGCTAGCTGCCATGTCCACACTGCATTCTCTGTTCCTGAACTCCTGGTATTGACCTTGGCTTTGACTTGGACCTCAGCTACCACTCAGACCGCAGAACACCCACACAGATCCTGACTTCTGGTACTGACCTTTGGCCTGATCCTTGACTGGTCTCTGTCTCTGCCCGTCAGCCTGATTACTGCCCCTGATACTGACTCTGAACCTCAGTGGGTGTTCCTGCCTACTGAGCTCCTGCACTAGTCTCGCCTACCTTTGCACAGAATCATGACACACTCTTAATTTGTTAGTCTCTAAGGTGCCACAAGTACTCCTACTCTTTCTTCTGTACAGTTTGTAACAAGAATGATCATCTATAGCAGATGTAAGAGAACAGCCTTAATACAAATGCTGTTAGAATACCATGATCTGATCCTTCATGAATAATAACTCCATACGGCTCTAAACCAGGGTGAGGAAAATTCAAGTTGATATGGCCCACCCAAGAATAATTCTGAATGCTGCTGTTGCTACTGCATCTACATATACTTTTAAAAAGGAGATATTTACTAGGGACTAGGGGTCTGATCCAACAGCAATAAAAGAGTCCCACTGACTTCAGTTGGTGCAGTCTCAAGCACTATGTTCCTCAGTGCCCCATTTATAATATTCAATGAAATTTTTGTAAGATGCCACTTCAATCCAGTCTGCCACTGTACACTTTTAATATGGATTTTTGATCAGTTAAACAAAAATAAGTTGTCTAATTTGATTGGGCATGTCTTAATTTCCTTTTCTCTGCAAAATACAGACAAGTCATATTGCATTATACTGTGCTTAAATAATGCAAACTTAAATAAGACCATAAGAATGGCCATACTGGGTCAGACCAAAGGTCCATCAAGTCCAGTGACCTGCCTTCTGACAGGGGCCAATGGCAGGCACCTCAAAGGGAATGAACAGACAGGTTATCAAGTGATTCATGCCCAGTTTTGTGAGATCCTTTTGCAGCTCTTCACAGTCTGCCTTGGACTTAACTATCTTGAGTAGTTTCGTATCATCTGCAAATTTTGCCACCTCACTGTTTACCCCTTTTTCCAGATTGTTTATGAATATGTTAAATAGGACTGGGCCCAGTACAGATCCGTAGGGGACACCACTATTTACCTCTCTCCATTCTGAAAAATGACCATTTATTCCTACCCTTTGTTTCCTATCTTTTAACCAGTTACCAATCCATGAGAGAACCTTCCCTCTTATCCCATGACTGCTTATTTTGCTTAAGAGCCTTTGATGAGAAACCTTGTCAAAAGCTTTCTGAAAATATAAATACACTATTATCCACTGAATCTCCTTTGTTCGCATGCTTGCTGACCCCCTCAAAGAATTCTAGTAGATTGGCGAGTCACGATTTCCCTTTACAAAAACCATGTTGACTATTTCCCAACAAATTATGTTCATCTATATGTCTGACAATTTTGTTCTTTATGATAGTTTCAAACCAATTTGTGCAGTACTGAAGTGAGGCTTACTGGCCTGTAGTTGCCAGGGTCACCTCTTGAGCCCTTCTTAAAAATTGGCGTCACATTAGCTATCCTCCAGTCATTTCGTACAGAAGCTGATTTAAGTGATAGGTTACAGATGACAATCAGTAGTCCCGCAATTTCACATTTGAGTTCCTTCAGAACTCTTGGGTGAATACCATCAGGTCCTAGAGACTTATTACTGTTTAGTTTATCAATTTGTTCCAAAAATATTTTAAAATGGAGCTACTCAAATAATCAAAACATGTATTTGTGACTTATTTATACACTAGTTGATAGCAGGGATGGAGGGAATTATTAAACAACCATTAACCCCTATTATTTGCTCAGTTGCAATTGCAAGTAAACCTGAAATTACATACAGAGAAGCAGACATTACAGTGCTATGGGATATGCACAGCTGTGAATGGATGGAAGACAACAAAATTCACACACAGTCCCTGAAATCATTAATATAAACACACAAATACTATTTCTCAGTAACTATGAACTTATTTCACTAGGTTATTTGCCTGACTACAAAGCTATGACTCAGGGAAGGGATTATATTACTGTCATAAATCACATCAGGGTCCTTAACCAATTTACAAATGGTGCAAAACAAAAGAATAAAATGAGATTTGAAAAGATAACTGTGATGAAGCTCACGTAGCGAGGAATAATTTGAAGCAAAAATCATAGGCTGGGGAATTATGGACCAGGCAGTAAAAATATAGAGAAGGCTGTGAAGGTTATGGTGTGCAATACATTGAAGAGGAGCCAAAAGTGTGATGAAGTCATTAAAAAGGAAACAGCAATAGTACAATAGCAGGAATAATTCAAGCAAATTATTGAGGAAATTATTCCACTTTACTTCATGCTTTTTAAGCTTCCAGTTGAATTACTGCTCTCAGTCTGGCATATTATTTTTTGTAAAGAAAAATCAATTGAGAAGAGTAAAGATGATGTTTAGAAAATAAGATCCAGGAGAAAATATTAAGAAAACTTACAGAAAAATCCAACTCAGTTTTCTCACACCCTGAGGGTATTTTAGCTGCCAGAACTCTTAGAACAGTTAGGTAATTGAACAAGGTGCCAAGGTTGCTTATAGAATCACCATCACTGGAGGTATTGAAAGCTCAACTTGACATCCGTCCATCACAGCTAGCGTGGAATAATAAAATCCAACTTTCAGGGAGACAAATAGATGACCAACTAGAGGTCCTTTTCAACCTAAAGGACTGTCTGAAGAAGAATGAATTGCAGGATTGGCATCAGGAAATCTACTTTTAATAATTTTGCTTTTTAAATACAAAACTGCACTCTCCTTCTTATAGTACAATATTTTTCAGACCATGTGATTTAGAAAGGTGCATCTGTGCTTTATAGTCACATCATCGTATTGTTTCCAGTTTGAAAATACCGTACTATGCTGGCAAGTGAAGGATGAATTTTTTGAATAAGGAACAAAATTGGGAGAGGGGAGCTATTGCAGGAAAACCAGGTCTGCTGTAGTCAAAATGGAAAATTTGATCGTATTTATATTATAGGTTATGAATAGTGGAAATCTTTTGCTACCTTCTTTAGCTTTTATCTGATCACATACCTTAGAAGAAGTTGCTGATACTGCTTGAAGCTGATATACCTTCCCAGAAATTTGGTCAGCATCATTAGTAGCACATCTCTATGAATGAATAAAAGTAAGAAATATATCTATAGTGTGATTTGATCCAGTCCACCTCCATACATTGATGAAAGACAAAAGTGAGAGAATTGGGAGGAAATATAAAGTATTTCATGGTACTAAATATATGGGAAAAGACCACTGGCTTTGTTTCATACCTTTAGTGATACACATGCGTGTGTCAAAGTTAAGCAACAGGTCCCAGACAATGCAAACTGCTGTGTGAGACACATACCTATTGACCTGCCCCTTGCTCTCAGGGTCATTGTTTTTGAACAGTTGTCTCATAGTAAAATAGCCTCCAGATCTCATTTTTTCCCACAAAATGTGCTCCAGCTTAAAAAGAATAAATAAATTTGATACACATTCAATAGTAAATATACAAATAACGCACACCTCTAATATGTACTTCTAACTCATTTTTTTCCTTAAAGTACAAGAAGAGGATGTCATCTGTCACTGACAAGATGATAAGAAATCAAAAAAGAATACATGTTCCACAAAGAAATGATGTATCTTTAATAACCACCTGGAGGGGCGGGGGGAGAAGTACTTTCAGTAGAGTCTTGAGCAGGAAAAGAAAAATGTATTTTTTTTTTCTGCTCAGCTATAATATAGGCTTTCAAGTACTGTTGCGCGACTGAACTGAGTGAACCTTATTGGCATTGCCAAAATAAATATGACCTTTGCTTTCTGTGTTATCATTAAACCATGTGTTGCCAAGTTACATTTTGAAAAACTACGAGCCCAATCCTGAAACCTTTACTCAGTCTGTATTCAGACAAAGTTTCCATTGTCTTCAATGGGAGTTTTTCTCCCACAAATGACATCATCATGAGGATGCCATTCAACATAGGTAAATTCATTCTGGAATAATGGTGAAGGAGTGTGTACAATGTTTCAGAGTTTAATTAATACTTATAGAGGATGTTACTAGGTAACTGAATTATATGGACTTATGTTGACTGTTCTCTTCTGTTTGATAGAGACCTTCTAAAAATCATATCTTTTTAAAGGACTGGAGCTAGAATTTCCTGTGGAAAATATTAACATACTACAGTGTTCAATTTTAAGTTATGATATATAGTTATAACCTATCACTGTGCTTGGCTTTCAGGGCAAAAGGAGATGTATGTGTACTTCCTTCATGCCAGTTCACAGGGATTGCTGACTGAAACCTTCCTTGGTACCGAAATAGCCTCTGAGTCTAATTGTATTCTACCCATTTATTTATATGGACTGTATTTGATTAAAATCATACCTCATCAGCTTCAATCCTGAGCTGTGTCCCAGGCTGAGACAGTAAACTGGTCTTGCTGCTAGCAAAACTTGTTCTGCTTACTGCTGGGTTTCCAATGTCAGCTCGTTGGCCTGGGTCATTAAAAAAAATAATCAAGTTTCAGGAACTATGAACAATGTATACAGGTAAAGAGAGCTAGTAGATAGGGCACAGAATTCAGTCACAGAGGGACCACCAGATCATCTAGTTGGACCCCCTGTATATCACAAGCCACCAATAGTACCCAGCAACTCCACACTAAACCCAACAACTGAAATTACACCAAAGTATTACAGCCCAAAGGAGACATCATTTGCCACAGGGAGAGAACAGGAGGGACCGAAGTGCACCAGTTCCCAAGGTCTCTGCAATGGCAGGGAAATGATTAAGTGAGATATGCCCAGATAATCCTGACAAGGGACCCGCACCCACACACTGCAGAGGAAGGCACAAACCCCTCTAGGGAAAATTCTTTCCTGACCCCATATATTGCAATCAGTTAAACCCTAAGCATGTGATCAAGAACCATCCAGCCAAACATCTGAGAGAAAGAAAGCTCAGTGCCACCTCAGAGCCCTGATCCTCCATGTCCAATGTTAGTTCTCCCACTGTGGACATCTCCAGTGCTTCACAGGAAGGAAATAATACAGTGGAGCAGGAGGGGGAATACCTCCCTAGCCCCTGAAGTATGAGCTTTAGGAACATACGATACCACCTGGAAGTGAGTCCCAGGGCTGTTGAGCCTTGACCCCTACCATCTCAAGCAACTCTGACAGACAACCACCTTCATAAATTTGTCCAGGTCTCTCATAAAACTAATTAACTTGTTTGCCCCACAGCTCCTATTAGGAGGCTCAGAACCTCACCCTTCTGCTGGTTAGAACAGTCGTCTAGTTTCCAGGCTGAATTTTTTCATGGCCAGTTTATACCTATTTGTTCTTGTACCAACACTGTCCTTTAGCTTAAATAGCTTTTCATCCTCCCTAGTATTTATCCCCTAATGTATTTATAGAGAGCAATTATATCCCATCTTCGCCTTCTTTCCGCTACACTAATCAAGCCAAGCTCTTCTAGTCTCCTGTCATAAGATAGGCCTTCCATTCTCCTGATCATCCTTGTAGCTGTTCTCTATACCTGCTCCAGTTTAAATTCATCTTTCTTGAACAGGGTAACCATAACAGTATGCAGTATTCCAGATGAGGTCTTTCAATAGCATTAATGCTTTTCTACCTCTACTGGAAAGGGCAATCAAGAGACCTCAGTTCTAGTCCCACCTCTGCTACTGGTTTGCTGAGTGGCCTTGGGCAAATCACTTATTCTCTTGGTTTTATATTCCCTAAGCATATTCTACAGATAATGTGTTGCATTTTGCATTATAGGTATGTTAATAAATAGAATTGTAGATAAAAATGGAGGGCTTAAAAGGACCTGAAAAGGTTATCTAGTCTACCTCCCCATGCTGAGGACAGATCCAATCCCTGCAGGACCCTACTTAATACATCTTCCCAGTTTAACAGTTAACCATTGATAACTATGCTTTCAGTATGGTTTTTCGAACAGTTGTGCATCCACTTCATAGTAATTGCATCTAGACCACATTTCCCTAGTTTGCTTATGAGAATGTCATGTGGGACATGCCAAAAAGCCTTACTAAAATCAAGTTATATCATGTTTATTGTTTTCCCCCATTCACTAGGCCAGTAATCCCGTCAAAACCCAAAATTAGGTTGGCTTGGCATGATTTGTTCTTGACAAAGCCATGTTGGTTATTATTTATCAACCTGTTAGCCTCTACATGCTTACAAATTGATTGTTTGATAATTTGTTCCAGTATCTTTCCAAATATCTAAGTTAGGCTGACATATCTATAATTCTATACTATGTTTGCCCATTGCTAATCCTTTTGAGTCCTCACTCATCCTCCATGAGTTTTCAGAGATAATTGCAAACAGTTACAGAATGAGCTGAAGGAATCTTCGAAGTACTCGAGAATGAATTTCATCAGGTCCTGCAAATTTGAATACATCTAACATATCCAAAAATTTTTAACACATTCTTTCCCTGTTCTGGCTTGTGATCCTTCCCCACTGTCGTCAATATTCAACATTAACTTTTTTAGTGAAGGAGACTAAAGTAAAATAGACTTCAAACACTTCTGTTCTCTTGGTGTCATCCATTATTAGCTTTCTTCATCTTTCTCCTAAAGCATTTAAATAACCTTTTCTTATTGCCTTTTATGCTACTTGCTAGGTGTAACTCATTTTGTCTCTTAGCTTTTCTGATTTTTTCCCTACAAGCTTGTGCTATACTTTCTTACTTGTTATTAGCAATTTGTCTATGTTTCCACTTTTTGTAGGATTCCTTTTTGATTTTCAAGTCATTGAGCTCCTGATGGAGCCATATTTAGCCAGCTGTCCTGAACTCCTTTTTCCCTTAGATTTTCTTCCCATAGGATCTCACCTAACAGAGTCATAGAATTTGTAAAGTCTGCTTTTTTTAAGTCCATTGACCTTATTCTGCTGGTTTCATTCCTTCCTCTCCTTAGCATCATGAAATCTATCATTTCATGATCACTTTCACTCAAATTGCCTTCAGCCTTTATATTTGCAAACAATTCCACAGGGTTAGTCATAATCAAGTCCCAAATGGCTGATCCCTGCTTACTTCCTCCATCTTCTGAAACAAGAAGTTGTTCCCAACCCATTCCAAGAACCAACTGGAGATTTTTTGTTTTGCCATATTACTTTTCCAACAGATGTCTGGGTAGCTACTAAAATTCCCTATTATTTTCTGGTTTTGGATTTTTCTGTTATTTGTTCTAGAAATACCTCCTCCATCTCCCCCTTGGATTTGGTGATCTGTCGCAGACACCCGTTTTTTTCCCCTTTTACCTTCACCCAGAGACTTTCATCTGGTCTGCCACTCACCTCCTTCTCACAGATTCATAGACTTTATGGTCAGAAGGGACCATCATGATCATCAAGTCTGACCTCCTGCATATCCTGCTGGAACACAGAACAAGTGAATACATTCTTCATGTACAATGCTGCTACTCCTCCCCTTTTCTCGCTGCCTGTCCTTCCTGAACAAGCTATACCCTCTATACCAATATTCCAGTCAAGAGATTTATTCAACCAATTCGCTGTGATGTCAACTGCATCATAATATTGCTTGCGCACTAAGACTTCCAGTTCTTCTTGTTTATTCCCAATATTCCTTGCATTTGTGTATAGAGAACTAAGATGCTGAACAGATTCTCCAATTCATTTCCATCTTGTTGCTTCTTTATAGGCCCCTCACTTATAAATAGTCTATAAAGAGTTAATAAATTACACTGGTCTACAATTTTTGAGAAGTCGTCTGCTTCAGAGATAAAATGTGGTATTTATTATGTATTTGGATGTGCTGAATTCAAATATGACAATTAAAACAACTGATTGGCTACTGTTTCTAAGATATTTAAGTTTTTACATTTTATGTCTATGTATATTGTGTAGATAGTAGAGTTTTAATCATAAATTGTAAACCTAGGTCTTTTCATGTGTTTATGGTTGCTTTACATGATAATATTTCACCTGTCCTGTTTATGTAACACTTTAAAAATCAGCAAAAGGGTTATATAAATAAAATTTATTATGAAACAAAAGGCAAAAAACTATTATGTACATAGTTTAGTCCTATTCAGTGTCTACTCGGTGCTTCTTGGCTTGTCTCTTGTATTCATTAAATGGAGCATCTCTTGTCACTGTCCAGCAATAGTCTGCAAGCATTGATGGGCTCCATTTGCCCTGATAGCGTTTCTCCATTGTTGCAATGTCCTGGTGAAATCGCTCGCCGTGCTCGTCGCTCACTGCTCCGCAGTTCGGTGGAAAAAAATCTAGATGAGAGTGCAAAAAATGTATCTTTAGTGACATGTTGCAACCAAGGCTTTTGTATGCCTTGAGGAGGTTTTCCACCAACAACCTGTAGTTGTCTGCCTTGCTGTTTCCGAGAAAATTTATTGCCACTAACTGGAAGGCTTTCCATGCCGTCTTTTCCTTGCCACGCAGTGCATGGTCAAATGCATCATCTCGAAGAAGTTCACAAATCTGAGGACCAACAAAGACACCTTCCTTTATCTTAGCTTCACTTAACCTTGGAAATTTTCCACGGAGGTACTTGAAAGCTGCTTGTGTTTTGTCAATGGCCTTGACAAAGTTCTTCATCAGACCCAGCTTGATGTGTAAGGGTGGTAACAAAATCTTCCTTGATTCAACAAGTGGTGGATGCTGAACACTTTTCCTCCCAGGCTCCAATGACTGTCGGAGTGGCCAATCTTTCTTGATGTAGTGGGAATCTCTTGCACGACTATCCCATTCGCAGAGAAAACAGCAGTACTTTGTGTATCCAGTCTGCAGACCAAGCAAGAGAGCAACAACCTTCAAATCGCCACAAAGCTGCCACTGATGTTGGTCATAGTTTATGCACCTCAAAAGTTGTTTCATGTTGTCATAGGTTTCCTTCATATGGACTGCATGACCAACTGGAATTGATGGCAAAACATTGCCATTATGCAGCAAAACAGCTTTAAGACTCGTCTTCGATGAATCAATGAACAGTCTCCACTCATCTGGATCGTGAACGATGTTGAGGGCTGCCATCACACCATCGATGTTGTTGCAAGCTACAAGATCACCTTCCATGAAGAAGAATGGGACAAGATCCTTTTGACGGTCACGGAACATGGAAACCCTAACATCACCTGCCAGGAGATTCCACTGCTGTAGTCTGGAGCCCAACAGCTAGACTAGAGCCAATCAACAACTTTAAGCATCATTTTCGTTCTCAGTGACCCAGAATTAGTAAAGTTTGATTAAATTTATTTCAGAAGCATTTTGGCTGTAGAGCAGTGTTATTAACACAGGTTTTAACAAAGGGTAAATCAATGGTGATAGATTGTTATGGAACCTAACAGGTCAACAGATTGCTTGTATCTATCTATCTATAATGCCTTATACTGATGTTCTTATAACCATCTATAACACTTAGTACTCATGTCTATAATGTGCTTATAATAGACATTATTTATTAATCCATTATAAACTATAATAAATACCAAAAGGTGACCACATAGGGATTCTTCCCCTCCTTTATAAGGGTCTATGGATTAAAAGTTCTAGATCTGAACACTGTTGTGATTTTATTATTAACAGCTACATGTTATCAAATGTTTTACTGTACATTATACTTAGTGACAAGAAGGAGTGAAGTTCTGGAACAGCCTTCCAAGGGGAGTAATGGGGGCAAAAGACACATCTGGCTTCAAGACTAAGCTTGGTAAGTTTGTGGAGGGGATGGTATGATGGGATAGCCTAATTTTGGCAATTAATTGATCTTTGATTATTAGCAGGTAAATATGCCCAATGGTCTGTGATGGGATGTTAGAGGAGGTAGGATCTGAATTACTACAGAGAATTCTTTCCTGGGTGCTGGCTGGTGAGTCTTGCCCACATGCTCAGGGTTTAACCAATCGCCATATTTGGGGTCAGGAAGGAATTTTTCTCCAGGGAAGATTAGCAGAGGCCCTGGAGTTTTTTCACCTTCCTCTGCAGTGTCGGGCACGGGTTACTTGCTGGAGGATTCTCTGCACCTTGAGGTCTTTAAACCACAATTTGAGGACTTCAATAACTCAGACGTAGGTTAGGGGTTTGTTAGAGGAGTGGGTGGGTGAGATTCTGGGGACTGCACTGTGCAGGAGGTCAGACTAGATGACCATAATGGTCCCTTCTGCCTTAAGTCTATGAATCTATGAATAACCTAAAAACAAAGACTATTCATGCCAATCTAATTCTTCAAATAGCTGATGTAGACGGAATAAATGACTAGCAGTTTCTATAGTTTTTCCACCAAAATACGAACCACATTTGAGATGTCACGAAAGAATAGAAACAGGAAAGTGAAACTTTGAAAAATGTATGAAAAAAAACTGAAGATGTGGAACAAGCTATTGTCCTCAAATACTGCACGTAGGATTCAGGGGACATTATTCACAACACAGGAGTATACCTAATGGAATGGCAAAGCAGCAGCAATGGAGCACTAGTGCTCTTTTCAGGTCAATTCTCTTCAGGCTCTTATATCATGTTCCTTACTCTTTTCTTGCTCTCTCTTCCCCTGTCTCATGTAGCTCAGCCACAAATGAAATAACTAAAGTACTGAAAAAAATAAACCATTTTATTAGCCTAGATTCAGTTGCTTTGGTGAGGGTAATCCTTAAACACAACAGAACATGTTCAGTCAAGCCATTTGCTTAGATTACCGGTTCAGCCAAAAGGGAATGTCAAAAGAATAATGTGTATAACCAACAACAAAACTACACAAATATACATAACTGTGCAAGACAATACCAAGATATTTGGAAACAGGCCTTTCCCATGCTTTTAGATCCTTACTTTATGCTAAACCTGTCAAGGTTTGGTCACTTTGGGGATCATACTTGACTCAAGGCATTGGTCAATATGCTGCATTTAGAATATTGAAATGTCAAAGGCACAATTTTGCACAGGTATACCCTGATTTGCATGCACTGAGAGTATGACTTCACTTATGTGCTATTGCAGGCTGATTTAACTGAATGTTACCCACCCTTGCAGCCTATGCCACCCACTGAAGTCAATGGGAGGCCAGAATTTGGACTGTGGAGATTAGAAAAAGCCCAACACATATTTATTATGTTATCTTTTGGCTTTCTCTTGCCTTTGCAAGATTGTGCCTAGAGAGTGTGTGTGTGTGTGTATTCTCATGTGTTTTCAGGTAAAACTGTAAATTAGTCAAAAAAGAGGTATGCAGATACAGTAAGAAATATAAAAAATCTTCAGATATAAACTTTAAATATTTCTAAGATAATATCTTATTACTTGGGGCTCAAAATCAAGAACACACATACATATTCCCTGTTCTTTGCTGTGAAAGGCCACACTGGCTTTTTCCCCCCTCTCCAATCAAACTGAAATCAATCACAAATTATTATTGATATTTGTAAGTTATACACCTGCACATTTTTTTAAGGCACCAGATGGGACCATATACAGCCACAGATAATCAGCAAGATTTTTCAGATAGGTGCCTAAAGTTGGACTGCTACATATACAGCACTTTTTAAGTCAGGCCATTTTTCAGGTGCCTAAATATGGATTCAGGAGTCTACCTTATTCAAAAACAAATGCCTAATCTTGACTAATATGATTAGAAATAAAAAAAGGAATACATGTTCCACATTTTAAATCTCTAGTAATAACCAGTGTAATGTTTTCTAAACAATGCATTATGTTGGACCATTTGGGCATGATTGCTGCATTCGCTATACAGGAACTTGCATAGTATTTGGTCACTTTAGTTTTGCACCAATTTTAAACAACTGTAACATTTACCCCTAACACAATAACTTCTAATAACTAATGTATGGCAAAATCCTCTTTACCTTACTCACACAGGGCTCAACTGTGCCACCCTTATGGTGACTAGAACCTTACTACATGAATAGTCCCACTGAAATCAATGGGACTGTGTATGTAGTAAGGCATCATTCAGTGTGAGCAGGCATTGTACAACTGGGCCAACAATCATTACTGTACACTTTTTTACTGACTTCAAATGAGACTCCTTGTGAAGTAAGGTACTTCTCAGTGCGAGAGTAAGAATGCTAGAATCTAACCTTCCATGAGGAAGCTGAACATTACTTACAAAATATAGAACAAATAAAAGCAACATGAATTACATGTATTTTCCAGAAACAAATTACTATTTGTATTTAAGTTTGTCAAATTCCTTGTTTCATTCATATACTGCACTTATACATAGTTCACGGGGCCAGTATTCTATTAACTCAATTTTCAAACATTCTAAATTTAGGATACTTTTCTGCATTTGGGCACTGAAATTAGCACTTAAGTATCTGGCTATCTCGGGTATATTTGCATGCCAGGGATCTGAAATTAATCAGTCCATTTAGACAGACAAGTTTAAAAACTGGGTCATGATAGTCAATAAAATCACACAATAAATAAATGTCATTATATATCATAAGACTGTACTAATTTAACTGTCTGCTGAATACAGAAATATTAAATACAATCTATTTGGAGACATGATTTAAAGTATTAATTTTTATTGATTGCAAAGTAGAATTCTTACTTGGCTTTGTAATTGGCAGGAGCTCATCAAACATTATTTTGAGAAAATGGTCTTACAATTTCATTTGTCTAGTTTTTACTTTAGAAAAAAAATGTATATAATAAAGTGAAACAGTAATGTTTTATTATATGCATTTATGATGTCTATCCAAGCAGTTTTAATTCTGGTTTCAAAAGAGATATTTCTAATACGCTATAGAACTTCTTGGCTCTATGAGCTAAGGTGTGAAAAAAATTATCTAATATTCTTGGCCACCATCACTTCTTTATTTAAATAAGTGGGAGTGCTATAGTTTACCCATTTAGGAACAAATGTTATAAGGGTCTCAAATGTGCACATACAAACATTTATACATGTAAATTAATTGTGTGACTATCTGATTTATGCACACAACTGCAGTTTTACACATGCAGGTAGGTATGTACAAGCAGAGTTCGCAGGTGGAGTTTTAAAAGCCTATTTGAAAATGTGGCCCTCATTTAGCCTTTCGAATATGGTTGACATTAACACACAACTCAGGATTGACATCACTACCAAATCCTCGGGACAGAACTTCAGTCTTATTTTGCAGAGTTAAAGTGTACATCATTGTACTATATAAATGTGCAATTCAAGTGTGGAAAGAGGTCACTATGGTAGGTTCTTGCACCACTTCCACTCCACAGTGAGGCTGCACAGGAAGTTATAGGCACATGGGCTATACAAGAAAGCCTCTGCAACCCCTGTCTACTACAAGAGAACCCCAGTTGTCTAGCGTGTAGAAGCATTTTAAGGGTAGGCCAGAGAGGGGTCACAGAATCTATGACTATATAGAGGCTCGGATTAGACAGACAGACAGCTACTGCTACAATAACCCTTACCAGTTGGAGTAATGGCAGCAGTTTGCCCACAGGTTAGAAAGGGCAATCTCCAACTTCCTACTTCCCCTCCTGTTCTTCAAACTGTGCCCCAACAAAGCCCATTCATTTGGGTTGGAGATAGGAGGGGTGCATTTAACCGAACACCAGTAAACATATTTATTTTTCTACTTGAGTTATAAAAAGAATAGATAAAAGCTAAGTGTTCATCACTTACAAAACACTACTTCCAAACATTCTCTCTAGGTTGGCACTTTATAATACAGCTAGGAATAAAACAAAACGACCCTTTCCATCAATAATTGGCCAAAGGTTAGCTTTTTTGTGTTGCTAACTGTGCATCATGTAAGGCAGGGGTGGGCAAACTACAGCCTGTGGGCTGGATCCGGCCACCCCCGTGGCACTGCAGGCCCTGCACTGCTCCCGAAAGCAGCCAGCACCATGTATCTGCGGCCTCTGGGGGAGGGGAGCAGAGAGATGCCCATGCTGCCTTCGCCTGCAGGCACCGCCCCTGCAACTCCCACTGGCCGGGTACCCGCAGGTGAGGGCAGCGCACAGAGCCCTCTGCCCCCCATTCCCCAAAGGCCATAGGGATATGGTGCCAGCCACTTCTGGGAGTGGCGCACGGCCAGGACAGGGAGAGAGCCTATCTTAGCCCCACTGCGCAGCATTGCCACCCCGGAGCCACTCCAGGTAAGAGGCGCCAGGCCAGGGCCCGCACCCTGGAGCCCTCCTGCACCCCGCACCCCAACCCCCTGCCCTGAGCCCCCTTCCATACCCCTCCCTGCACCCCTACCATGAGCCCCCTCCTTTACCCCAACTCTCTGCCACACTGCTCCTGCATCCCAACCCTCTGCCCTGAGCCCCTGCCTCACTCTTTACCCCAACCCCATGCTTTGAGCCCCCTCATACACTCCACACCCCTCCTACACCCCAAACCCCTGCCCTGACCCCCCACTGCACCCCAACCCCTTGCCCTGAGCCCCCTGCCACATCCTGCACCCCTCCTTGCACCCCTACCATGAGCCCCTTCCTGCACCCTGCATCCTTCCTGCACCCCAATCCCCTGCCCTGAACCCCCTGCCACACTCCTCCTGCATCCCAACCCCCTGCCCTGAGCCCCAACCTCATCCTGCACCCCATCTGCACCCCAATTCCCTGCTTTGAGCCCCCTCATACACCCTGCACTCCTCCTCTGCCCCAACCCCTTGCCCTGAGCTCCTTCCTGCACCCCACACCTCCTCCCACATCCCACACCCCCTGCCTCAACCCTACATTAATGGCCACGCATGCAATTTCGCCCACAGCTGCCCGGGGGGGGGGCAAGTGGGGCAATTTGCCCCAGGCCCCGGGCCCCATAGGAGCCCCCACGAGAGTTTTTCAGGGCCCCCAGAGCAGCGTCCTTCACTCACTCCGGGGCCCCAGAAAACTCTTGTGGGGCCCAGGCCCCCGGAGCTTCTTCCACTCCAGGTCTGCGGCGGCAATTCAGCGGTGGAGGGTCCTTCCTCTCCAGGACCCACCACCTAAGTGCCCCAAAGACCTGTGGTGGGGGGTCCTTCCGCCCCGGGACCCGCTGCCAAAGTGCCGGGTCTTTGGTGGCAACTCGGCAGCGGGGGGCCTGCACTGCGGGTCTTTGGCGGCGGAGGGTCCCCACTTCAGCAGTAATTCAGCAGTGGGGAGTTCTTCCGCGCTGGGACCTGCCGCCGAAGTGCCGGGTTTTTGGCAGCTATTCGGCAGGGGGGGCCCACACTGCAGGTCTTCGGGGCACTTCGGCAACAGGCCCCAGAGCGGAAGGACTCCCCGCCGCTGAATTACCGCCGCAGTGGGGGTCCTCTGCCACCAAATACCCCAGGCCCCTTGAATCCTCTGGGTGGCCCTGATTTCGCCACCCAGATGTAGCCCTTGGGTCAAAAAGTTTGCCCCCGTCCCAGATCAGAATCTCCATCCTGTACCCAAACTCCCTCCCAGACCCCACACCCCCTCCTGCACCCTAATCCCCTGCACCAAACTCCCTCCTCCCTCAGCTGGATAGTTGAGGACATAAATAGTCTTAATGCTATAGATCAAGGGTCAGCAACTTTTCAGAAGTGGTGTGCCGAGTCTTCATTTATTCACTCTAATTTAAGGTTTCGCCCGCCAGTAATACATTTTAACATTTTTAGAAGATCTCTTTCTATAAGTCTATAATATATAACTAAAACTATTGTATGTAAAGTAAATAAGGTTTTAAAATGTTTAAGCAGCTTAATTTAAAATTAAATTAAAATGCAGAGCCCCCCAGACCGATGGCTAGGACCCAGCCGTGTGAGTGCCACTGAAAATCAGCTCTTGTGCCGCCTTCGCTACACATGCCATAGGTTGCCTACTCCTGTTATAGATATATTATTGCTGCACTCAAAAAAAAATCCTCTAGTCGAATATATAACAACTTTCCTAACAAAGACCTATCCCGAACACTATTTGGAAATAAAAATGCAATTAAAATGCACTTAAGTTGTAATTAAAAACATTTCCATTCAAATTCAAACAAACTCAGCTGAGGACTTCTGATACATAAACAGGGAAACAGAAAGAATGGTGAGCTGGTAAATATTTTGCTTACAGATGGGAACTATCCCTCCAATATAGGGGCAGTTAATTCATATGTCTCTCTCACACACACACACACTTCCTCAATTATATCTTCCCTTATAGCTGCTGTGCATATTGGAAAAAAAAAAACTAGCTAAGAGGATAGATCCATCAGTGGCTATTAGCCAGGATGGGCAGGCATGGTGTCCCTAGTCTGTTTGCCAGAAGCTGGGAATGAGTGACAGGAGATGGATCACTTCATGATTACCTGTTCTGTTCATTCCCTCTGGGGCACCTGGCATTGGCCACCGTTGGAAGATACTGGGCAAGATGGACCTTTGGTCTGACCCAGTCTGGCCTTTCTTATGTTCTTAGCGAATCCCCATATCTATCACATATGTTACATCAGCCCCAGCACCTGGTACTTATGTTACCTCCCTCTTAGCGGCCCCTTATGTCCCATCCCCACGCCCCGCAGGCACGTTGCATCCTCTGCCAGCAGAGATGCATGTTACGTGTGCTCTCCTCACGCGACAGCACTCCCAGCCCGGGGGCTCGCTTGGGATCCCATGGGACGGGGGCAGATTGCCCCCACCCCACCTCATTCTACCCCGCGCGGGCCCCTCCCTGCCTGCACTTACCGAACAGCGGGAGCTTGGGCTTGTCCAGGTACGCGCGGGCGGGGTTCTCCTGCGGCTGCTGTGGGGACTGGAGGGAGCGAGCACCGCGGAACGGGGGCAGCAGCTTCGGCTCCGGGGGCTGCTGCGGCGGGGCCCAGGTGCCGCCGCTGCCCCCTGCAGGCCGCTGTCCGCAAGGCGCGTACCCGCGCAGAACCAGGCGCCCGGGGTCGCCGAGCCGGGAGAGCGGGTGCTGGAGCACAGGCGGCAGCCGGGGGGAGGCGGTGCTGGGAGCCGGCTGCGGGCGGCTGGAGGGCACCTGGCCGCGGGCAGCCATCCTGGCCGAAAGGAGGCAAGAGAAGGCCGATCCGGCGCCAGGGGTTAAAGCCCCAACACAGAGCACCAGGGGGCTGTACCTCGCTGGGTGCGGGGAGCGGAGCCCAACGTGCCCTCCCCTCCCCCTCTTTTAAAAGGCTGCTTGGGGAAAGTTTCCAGCCTCCCGTAGCCGAGTTAGTAAATTCCTGCCCCAGTGCTGAGAGCCTGGGGTGCTGCTGAGCCAAAGCAGCCCTGCCAGTGCCCCGTGCTCGCCCTGGCCTTTCCCCCAGCAGCTCCAGACTGTTTGGAGCTGCTGGTGTTTCTCTTCTGGAACAAGGGGAGGTTGCTCCAGGCAACAGAAAACGCCTGGATCCCTTTTCAACAACATTTCTGCCAGAGTAAGAGCCAGACGCACCACTGAGAGGTCCGGCTGCATTCCCAGCCCCGCCACAGAAGCCGTGGGAGGAAAGGAACCCCCCGCCTCCCCAGCATAACCACTGGACTCTACTCCCTACACAGCTACCGAAGGAGCGTTACCACCAAGAAGCGGATTCTTGCATACTGCACGGAGCATGGACTTGTGAGCATATGTGGGGTTCCCCTTTGTAACAGGCAGCCAGTCTCTTGGCACATGTACGGAAATTAAAATAAAATATAGACTTGAGCCGCAGATACCAACCGGACTCCCATCCCCAGGATGCAGCTGTCTACAAATCCGGGACTTAAGCCTGAGTAAATAGATCTACTTCACACTGCATCATGAAGGTCAATAAACTTGGACTCTCTCCGGCCAGCAAGGAGACAAAGCTGAGGCACTTCAGCTGAGTGTGTCCAGCTCCCATACCTTCAAACCCAGGGACTGGAAAAATGCCCTAGCTGTCAGCTATTGGAGGAAAAGAGGCTGTCTATTAGATGGACAGGACAAACCATAAGACTTTACAGAGATGAATATCAGGTCAATATCTTCAAATGCACCCAGAAGTGAACAGAAAGTCAATGCAGATCTTATAGACCTGGTTTAATGTGTTCCATAGCCAACACCATCAAGTAAATAAGCAGCCATCTGCATTTGGCACCAGCTGCAACTTCAAAGTGATCTACAAGGATAAAGCATATTACAGTAATCCAGTCCTGAGGTGACAAAGGCATGGATAATTTATGAGGTGGACATCAGAAAACTAGGGTCATAATCATCTTCATAGATGCCTGGGGAAAGACTCTCTGATCATATTATATGGGGATTCAGAATCAAAATTAATGATGTACACTAAAGGAATATGAAATTAAAAACAATGGTCTAGATCCATAGAGGGATTTAGCCTACACACCTAATTTTTAGACGCTTTGAAAGTCACTGGAATCCAAAAATCCTGAATTGAGCACCTAATCTCCCTATACAATGCATGGGGCCTGAGAATGGGATCGATAAAAAACAGCATGCTAGTGGGTAGCCAACTAAATTAGCCAATGGGAGATGCCAACTAGATGAGTGTATCCTAAATCCATCTCTCATACAGAGTTAGGCACCCAAGTCTGGGTTGCAGGGAGGTGCTAGACTATCTCCACTAGCTCGCCACACCTCAGAACCCCTCTCCTGAACTCAGGTGCCTAAACTGTTTTTGCAAGAAATAGCAGAGAAGGTAGTACCTCCCTTATGACTTTTAGCCAGTGGTTGGCTCATTCACCCAGGATGTGGGAGACCCAGGTTCAATTCCCCTACCTAAATGGAAGAAATTATTTTAAGAAGAGTCTCACACTCTCAAGAGCATGTGCGAAACACTGGGCTATGGGATATTCTGGTATGATTATCTTTCAGTCTCTCCAACTGAAGCTGTTCCATTGTGCATAAAAACTTAAGTAGTCACTGAACCAGAGGGAGGGAGTGGATATGATTTCACACTGGTGGTTAGTCCCTCTAATTTATTTAATCCAAAGTGGAACAGTTTCAACAGGAGAGATTGAGGAAGACCCACATTGGAATATCTCATAGGGAGATCCCTTTCCAACTCCTTTTGCTCTATCTAGTAGAGAGGGGACTTGGACTCAGATTTCCAGCATAGTGGTGAGTGCTCTAACCCTGGGGTTAAAAGTTATAGAAGAGGTAATGTCTCCTGATGCTGGATTTTGAGTGGGCCTAAGTCTGGTAGCTGTGCTTTGAGGACTCCTACCTGATAAGTGTCCCCCGGCCTATTGTCCCCAATCTTGCCCTGGTTTGAGAATACCGCTGGGATGAGGTGTGAGATAGACATCTGGACACCTACAGCAAGACATAAATGTAGACAACTAAGGGACATTTGTAGAGATAATTTAGGCACTGAGTGAATTTAGGTGAGTACAGGGGCAGGCAGCAGATGCACACTGGTATTGTGGATCACAGTAGCAACTAAATCTGGGATTTAAGTGCCTAAATCTTGAGTTTAGGAATCTAAATCCCCTTGTGGATCTGGGCTTCTGGCCCCAGTCCTGCACTGAGTATTGCATATGGGTCTCTGTGCCTGAAAATGTCAGTTGGTAATCTTCGACTGTCTGCATGATTCAAGGACATCCAAAATAGTTGGATAATCAGAGTTTCAGATAAACAAAATGTGACTAACTGGGGTATGAGGAGGGTTGACTTGTATATGGTAATTGCTTTTTGTTATGACTGTATGAACTGTGGGGCTTATTTAACTTTTCGTGCTCATACAAGGTACTGGATTGACAGCACTGAATGATTATTTGTTACTTCTCTTAAAACAAACTCAGTAGTTTTCAAAGATTTCCTAAGGTGAAATGTAAAGATCAAACTATATATATGTACCAGTTTGGAGGCTTAAAAGTGTATCAGGGCATGTCTCTTTTTCATAATACAACAACAAAAGGATTGTAAACTCTGGGGGCACGGACTGTCATTTAGTATGTGTTTGTATAGCACTTAGCACCCTGGGGTCCAAGCCAGTTGTGGTCTTTAGGGATACCACACTATAAATGTTAAATAAGCCATAATAATTAATTGATTCAATTAGAGTGAATGGGAGCAAAATTTAGAATTGATAAAAAGAAATACATAATTCACAGTTAGCCTGTGGATCTAATTGCCACAAAATATCATTCAGATAAACCAAAAATCACACCACATCAGCTGAGGATCTCAATTGTTAAGACTGTGTGAGCAATCCTCTGCTCCAAAAGAAGCAGAGTACTAGGACCATGCCCCAAACTGAAGAGAGAATAGGGGATGCTGGTCTATTGTATCAGCTAAAAGGAGTCTGAGATTCTCCTCACCTCTTTACCCCCTAGGCTGGGGGAATCCCCCACCCTAGACTTCCCTCCTCCTCTGGCCAGCTGAAAGAATGGGGAAAAATCATGAACTGTAACTTGGCCATCAAGCTCTCAGGGTGTTCAGCAAGTCCTTCCCAAGACTCTGGGAGGCTGTTGAGCTGTGACCTCCCCACTAGGCTTGTTGGGCCCCACATAAAGCCTGTTACAGCAACTCACGTGCATAAAGTTACACACACACGTATACACACACACACCCACACACCCTGCTACCTCAATATAACACCAACCGATATAACACAAATTCAGATATAACACAGTAAAGCAGTGCTACGGGTGGGTGGTGGGTGGCTGTACACTCCGGTGGATCAAAGCAAGTTCAATATAACATGGTTCCACCTGTAACATGGTAAGATTTTTTGGCTCCCAAGGACAGTGTTATATGGAGGTAGAGGTGTATATAAGTGTTGGCAAGATGAGGGTCTCTGATGAGAAAAAAAACATCCAGAGTTACTATAAAGATTTTTTTTAAGATGTTGGAATAGATATAAACTCTAGGCTGAAGCTTTCCCTGTGGGCAGATTATTTCATAATTACTCTTTTCAGGGTTTTTTTTGCTTTTACACCTTCTTCTGAAGCATGTGGTGGGGGACAGTGTCAGAGATAGAAGACTAGAATAAATGGACCAATGGCTTGATCCATTATGTCACTCCCTAGTTTTCCCATGTTGAGAAAACTGCAGTAAAAATTTTAAAGTGGAAATTGTACATTAACAATTATATAAAAATCCTGTTGCCATGCTATCTAGAGCATCTCACAACTGAATTCCAATCTCATGGCAGACTCTCTGAAAACAGGGCAGACACCCCAAACCAGTGAGATATTCTATAATTAGATTTTACCAAGCCAGTAACAATTGTGTACTCCTGGATCACTATACCAGTCTTACCATGGAGTCACAAACAGTCCCCTTAGATACTCCAGCCTATTCTGCCACCCAGACAAACGGGATTTAGTGATAATAGTCACATAAACCAAAAATCACACCAAAGCAGGTTACTCCCAATCCCAAAGGACAAGTCATTTACCACAGATCAGTTGGTACTTTGGATCTCGCACCAAAGACAATGCTGACAGCCAATTCTACAGTAAATTAACTATAGGTTTATTATCTAAGAGAAAGGAATGAGAGTTATTGAGAGTTTAAAGCAGATAAAATATAACAAGTGAGTCAAAGTTTGTAAGTCCAAAATGATAGAAGTTGATCTAATACACTGCTAGTTTCCCAAAAGTCTTTTCAGGGAACCCAGATGTTTCTAGGGATATCCACTTTGCATTGGTATTTTCTCCGTAAGAATCCAAAGAGTCAGAGATAAGGATTATTCCTTTGAATAAGTATTTATAGGTTCTGCTCACAGAAGGCAATCTAAACTGTGTCTTCACACACATAGGCCAGTAAATTTCCTTTGTCGAACATAATGGCCCTTGCTTTTAAGTTAGCACGTTTACACAGTAAAAATCATGGAAGACGGGTGAGATTCCAGAGGACTGGAAAAGAAGAAATATCATTCCAATCTATAAAGGGAAATAAGACAACCCAAGAAATTACAGACCAGTCAGCTTAACTTCAGTACCCAAAAAGATAATGGAGCAAATAATTAAGCAATCAATTGTTCACAGTCAAGCTGGAAGGGCATATCAAGTGTGATCCCACAGGGATCAGTTCTGGGTCCAGTTCTGTTCAATATCTTCATCAATGATTTAGATAATGGCAGAGAGAGTGTACAGTTTGCAGATGAGACAAAGTTGGGAGGAATTGCAAGTGCTTTGATGGGTTGAATTAAAATTCAAAGTGATCTGGAAATTAATAATTAAGTTTTTTGTTCTACAAATAAAAGCACACAACTCATATTTTCATTTCAGTAGTTTTAACTTTCTAATGTGATGTATGTACACTCTCTCCCCCACCATAGCAGCTCCCAAGCTGGGGCTGGGAAGGAATTGGGTCTTTCCTCCCACAGCAACCCCCAAGCTGGGGCTAGGAAGGAGGTCCATCTCTCCTCAGCAGCCACAGCCCTAGAGGTGGGGAAAGTCACCTCTTTCTCTGGCCACTGCAGCCCTGCACACCCCAAATTCCCATTCCCATTCCCATTCCCTCTGCCCCACTGGCCCCTTTCCCCTAAGCCCACCACCTCACCTTATATGTGCATCTTGTCCAGGCAGCTAATTAATGGATGCATGCCTGCATGGCTCTATTAATTAAATGGGTGGCCCTTCATTTGCTTGTGTGTGTCCACCCAGGTGCACACCTTAGAGGGAACTATCTGTCGACCTAGAGCTCACGGACCACTGGTGGTTTGTGGACAACAGCTTGAGAACCTCTTGCCTAGAGTGAAACAGTGATGTGCATGCTCACAGGCAGAAACATAGGGAGTTATTACAGTGAAAACTTAAGCAGCAGGTGAGCTTAGGTACCTACAGAGTTAGGTAGTAGCTAAGCAGGGGTTTGTTGATCTGGGGTTTAGGCATCTAGGTAGTCTTCTGGATCTAGGCCATTATACTGCCTAGAAAAAGTCAGCAGGACCTCAGCTTTCACTGTTAAGTTCCAAAACATTCTTAGTTTAATTCCACAGCTCAGCAAGTTCTTTGGTGTTAAAAGGGAGGTTAATGATGACTGAGGTACCAGAGCAAGAAAAAATGAAGGTTAAAAGACCAGTATTGAAAAGCAATAGTGATTGCCTAAAGTTTTCCTTCACCAGCTGTGCAGAAACTAATTAACTCTACCTGTGGAGTATCACTATGCTTTCTAGTTATACAGTTATCATCTGACATAACACACCTGTGGGCTTCTGTGCTCAGGTACTCACAATGGTGGCTCTCTGCTCTGTATCAGGGCTTTTACTTGTGCTGGCTGATAGTCTTTGATAGGAGTCTATTCTTCCCATTGTCCAGTAACTGGGGAAAAAAATTCAAGTAAGTTTAGTTGGGGGCCCATGCTGGGTGGGATGCAAGATGCTTCCAAAGAAGTGGGTCTGTTTGGAGTCAGAAGTCTAACAAATATCCTAGAACTTATAATTGTGAGAAGAGCTATCTTTACCTTCTGATTGTGTTGCTGTATGTTCTTCAACCCTTGACAGTATTAACACCTCAGGGTTTCAGCCAGCCACCTGCAGGGAATAGGAGGGGATTCCCTCCCCCCCCCCCGGTTATTCTGGGTTTTTCTTTTACTCTCCTTTGTCTGAAGCAGCTGGAGATGAGACATTGGGCAGGGTGGGCCTGGGCCTGGGCCTGGGCTCTGAGATGGCACTGAACATTCTGTCTCAGGTGCTTGGGGTCTAACTGATCACCATACGTGGGGTAAGGAAGGAGTGGCAGTGACCTTGGAGTTTTCCCACCTTGCTCTGCAGTTGTGAGGGCAGGTCAATTGCCAGGATTATCTGGGTATATGTCACTTAATCATTTTCCTGCTGTTGCTGGGGCCTTGATGCACCTCCGTTCCTTCTATTTTCTGCCTGTGGCTAGTGTGGTTTCCTGTGGGCTGTAATACTTTGGACCAATTCCAGTATTGAGTTTAGCACACTGGCAGGTGGTGTGGTTGGTGGCCGGTGATATGCAGAAGGTCAGACTAGATGATCTGGTGGTCCCTTCTGACCTTGAACTCTTATGACCTTGACTAGGGAAACATTCTTAAAGTAGCTGGGGCTAGAGGAAGGGGAATCAGCCACAGGGGCTCACTAATCCAGGGCAGTGTTTCATTGAGAAGAAGAATTTGATTTGCATTAAGAGAATATCACTATGTAGGGAAGGTCAGTCTTTTAGCTGCCCAGTTAAGGTGAAATTCAGTTCTATGAATTATTTGTATTGCATGAGCATCTGCAAATCCCAACTGAAACTCATATGCCATTGCACTGGTACTCTACAAGCCCTGCAGTGCTTATCACAATCTAAGGCCCCCATTCTGAAACACACCTGCTTAACTTTACAAGAACAAGTAGTCCCACTGATTTCAGTGTGTAAGCGTTTTCAGATCGGAGTCTAAATAGACAAGTCACACAAGGGATGGGCAAAAGTATTATCCACATTTTATGGATGTAAAAAAGGAGACAGTAAGGCACAGAGAAATTAGTTAAGAATCAGGTACTGAGTGCACAAATTGTTCTGCTGTTTCACATTTGGTTTGGGTCATGCACTTGAATTTCCCAGGGCACATGCTCCCTAGAGCCTCCCTCACTCTTCCCTAAGTGACCCTACTTAGCCCAGTTATGTTCCTGTCTCATGCAGGGTCATCTGTCCTTAAGGGTACAGTGAGGACACTAGCAGGAAAAGTTTTCTCTTCTCTTCAGGAAATCTAGGATCAGGGATAACATGTTAGCATTTGAAACTATGTCAGACTTTTAGGACTTTAAGCAACGTGTTAAGTCTTAAGACACTTTTTGTCCTCCACATAAAAGGCTCTAATCCAAATTCTGCAACTCAAGTCACTGAGGGTCACTATTATATTTATATCAGTTTCTTTATCCTATCTTACAAAATATCCATAGAACCCAATTAACCAGGCTGCACCGTTGGTGTGCATGAGTACGTATCATGTCTCTGTAAATCAGATGCACTGTGTATGTGTGTTTCAATACAGACAATAACAGCCCTTAAAATACATGTGCTGGTTTATGATAAGCTTTAACCAGACTCCCAAATTTCCCTTGATCTGGCCGTTATTCTCCGTGGGCAGCACTGGATGTGAACGCAAATGGTTAACACCCTCCGAAGTATTTTTGCAGCCCCCCGTCCCATCCTGCGTCTCTGCGGTGCTATTAATACAGCGGGCACATGCTCTGACATAGCGTTCTCCAGCAGGGAGCAGATAACTTTAATTTGCCCTTTAAACGTCCCTAGCAGGGGGCACCCGTCCCGCCCCGGCGGCCTCTCTGGGACAGCATGGCGGCTTTGCCCCTGTGCCCTCTGATGACTGGGGGGTTCCCAGCCAATGTGTGTGCCCCGGGGGGACCCTCCTCTTATCGCGAGAAGCAGAGAGGATATAAGTGGGAGAGGCGCTTCTTCGTTTGGAGCGCGGTGCAAGAGGCTGGCTGGGGGCAGCTGGGTGGGGAGGTGCGCGGCAGCATCTGCTTTTGCAAGGGGACTCTTTGGGGTTTGTCTGAGCGAGTTCCAACATGAGTAACCAAGCGATCAGCTTCCTTAAGGACTTCCTGGCTGGCGGAGTCGCTGCCGCTATTTCCAAGACAGCTGTCGCTCCCATAGAACGAGTTAAATTGCTGCTGCAGGTAAGGAGCGGGACGATTTGCTTCAGTCCCCTGGCTATGGACTTTGGTAGAGTAAATGGCCGATTGACTTTGCTTGTCGCTGGCGTGCTTGGCTCTCTTTGCTTTAAAGGCACCATGTAACTCTAAACGCTGCTAGTGAGTGTGAGAGTGGAAATTTAGCAACAGGTTGCCTTTTATCAGTCTCGGGTCGTGATTGTCTAGAGAGTAAATTTAAAGGGCCCCCGGGGGTGGGGGTCACGATGAGGGTCAGTGCACTGGGTGGTAATCTACAAAAGGATGCTGTGTATTGCCCTGGGCGCTTGCAAGGAGTCTTCCTTCCCTGGGGGGTAGGAGTGTGAAGTTTTACTTGGAAGCGGTGCAGGAATTCTCGTGTCCTATGGGCACAAGCTTGAAGTGCCTAAATATGGCAACTGGCTTCGGGAGCGCTGGTTACGCAAGAGCAGCACCGCTTCTTTCCCCTGGCTCTGTTTATAGCCGGGATACACCGGGACGCTGAGCACTGTGCGGGAAATGGCCTCAAATCAGTGCTTAATTTGTGCCAGGGCTTGGAAGTTCATAGCCCCAGCAGCTCTGGGCTTGCCCCCTCCGTTATGAAAGTGTTTAAAAAAAATTTGCTTGAGCTCTGGCACCTCTTTCCTGACAAATTGAGCTTCAATGGTCAATATCGTTTTTTCAGGGGCTTGTTGGCCGGACGATAAGACTGGGGACCCAAACATGCTAAGAGTGCACTTACTATCTGACATGCTAAGTAAAATGGAAATGTGAAACTCTAAAGCAAGGCTGTACACTTGTATGAGATGAACACGCTTCTGTGCAATTGGATAAGCTTTCTGGAAGATGTCTTTCTGTTAAAGTTTCAGGATCCTCCTGCAAATGCCCAGCAGGTGTCTCCTCCTGTAGGCAGTTTTCTTTTGACCTAATAATGCAGTGGTCCTAAAGAAACTGGGTTAAGCTTGCATAAAATGGGTACAGGTTATTATGTTGAATGGTAAGGTTATAAAAAAAGGCTCCATGTAATCTTCCAGAGTAAATGAAAGATGATAGATCTGGCAGTGAGAAGCAGAATTTTCTAAGAACATAAGAATGGCCATACTGGATCAGACCAATGGTCCAGTTAGCCCAGTATCCTGTCTTCCTACAGTGGCTGATGACAGATGTCTGAGAAGGAATAAACAGAACAGGGACATTGAGTGATCTATCCCCTATAGTCTAGTCCCAGCTTCTGGCAGTCAGAGGCCTAGGGACACCCAGAGCATGGGGTTAGGTCCCTAAACATCCTGGCTAATAGCCATTGATGGACATATCCTCCATGAACTTAACTAGTTCTATTTTGAACCTAGTTATACTTGTTGTTACTGGGGTGTTGTGAAGGCCAAGAGTTCCACAGGTAGCTGTCTTGTGTGAAGAAGTTCTTAGTTATGCTTTTTTTTTTAAAACCTGCTGCCTAGTCAATTTACTGGGTGACCCCTGGTACTGGTGCTATGCGAAGGGATAAATAACACTTCCTTGTTTGCTTTCTCCATGCCATTCATGATTTTATAGACCTCTACCATATCCCCCCTTTGCCAAGCTGAACAGTCTCAGTCTCTTTAATTTCTCCTCATACAGAAGCTGTTCCAGACCCCAAATAATTTTTGTTGCACTTCTCTGTACCTTTTGCAATTCTAATCTTACCTTTTTTTTGAGATGGTCCACCCAGAACTGCATGTGGTATTCAAGGTGTTGGTGTACCATGGGTTTATATAGTGGCATTATGATATTTGCTGTCTTATTTTATTCCCTGTTTCTTCACTTTGACAAATTGGGGTTTGTTTGATACATTGTCTAAAGTAACTGTTACAATATCGTCTCTGTGCCTTTTCTCTCTTAACAGGTCCAGCATGCCAGCCAACAGATCACAGCTGAGAAGCAGTACAAGGGGATCATAGACTGTGTGGTGAGGATCCCCAAGGAACAGGGCATCATTTCCTTCTGGAGAGGCAACCTGGCCAATGTCATCCGTTACTTCCCCACCCAGGCCCTCAACTTTGCCTTTAAGGACAAGTACAAGCAGATCTTCTTGGGAGGAGTGGACAGGCACAAGCAGTTTTGGCGCTACTTCGCAGGGAACTTGGCCTCTGGAGGTGCTGCGGGAGCCACCTCCCTCTGCTTCGTTTACCCTCTGGATTTTGCCAGAACCAGGCTGGCTGCCGACGTGGGCAAAGGGCTGAGTGAGAGGCAGTTCACAGGGCTAGGCAACTGCATTGCCAAGATCTTCAAATCTGATGGCCTCAGAGGGCTCTACCAAGGATTCAATGTGTCAGTCCAGGGCATCATTATCTACAGAGCAGCCTATTTTGGGGTCTATGACACAGCCAAGGGTAAGTGGAGGAGGAGGGAGCTGAGATTCCTGAGTGATAATCCAACAAATATAAGGATGGCCTGCTCCAGTGCACCCTGTCTTGGGCGTTGGCTTTCAGGACTTAGTTAAACTGTAGCTTTGTTTAAATTTATATAATGGATTATAAATATTACAGCACAATTTGGCAATTCTGCCCTGTCTGTTTTGATTGATTCCCTCACATCAGGCTCAGAGCAAACTCAGAGCTTCCTAAAACTAAGTTTGTAACTTCACTCTCTTTCCAGCATGGTCATTTCTGTGTGTGTTTTTGTTATTGAATTAGGTTATAAGAAGTTTAAATCCTCATACTGCTATTGTTAAGGTCAAGGTTAAATGGTCTAAAAGTTATCTTGATTGACTTTTAAATGGCTAGACTGAGTGAAGACTGGATGATGCTGAGCAAGATGTGGCCGAAGGAATTGGCTGTGGGGAAAAGTCCCCTCGACTTACCACTGATCAGGCTCTGTGAATGAATGGAGTCTGGGGTAGGAATAATTCTCTCCTTCCTCTCTCCACCCCTGTGTACTGACATTGTTGATTTACTCTTGACAGGTATGATGCCTGATCCCAAGAATGTGCACATTGTAGTGAGTTGGATGATTGCCCAGTCAGTCACCGCTGTAGCGGGGCTGGTATCCTACCCTTTTGACACTGTCCGACGTAGGATGATGATGCAGTCTGGCCGAAAGGGAGGTAAGAACAAGCCTTCACCTGCAGTGGCCTAGCTGCAGAGTATCTCCCCAGCAGGACATGGCTGAAATTTAAGATATTATATAGTCTACAGAAAACCTATGGCCTCTTCTACTAAAATAACATTGGAATAAATTGGTCCTCACTATATTTGATTGGTCTTTCAGATGGTTGTGAAGGACTTTGCTAGAGCTGTGTGTTTTTTGTTGTAAATATTTGTATTAATTAAAAATCCGCTAGGGAGCACACCTCTGATTAATTGAACTGCCTGTATGATTCAAGAGTTTCTCATATGTACCTTCTTGTCTCCACAGCTGATATTATGTACAAGGGCACAATTGATTGTTGGAAGAAGATAGCTAAAGATGAAGGAGCCAAAGCTTTCTTCAAAGGCGCCTGGTCCAATGTGTTGAGAGGCATGGGTGGTGCTTTTGTATTAGTATTGTATGATGAGATCAAGAAATTTGTCTAAAGTAAATAAAACTATTCTCTTCAGTTGTGTAATATACTACTTGTGGTTTAATGGACAACACAATATTTCCTAGGGACATGAAGATGGCTGTCATGGGGCAAATCCAGTTCAGAGAAGGATACATAATTGTTTTAATGGTTGTCCATTGGATCATAGTTAAATTTTTGAATGAAAAGTCCTCTGATACTTATTGGAACCTGTGTATATATTAAATACCTGCACAATATCACTAATATACTTAGTCCTATGACGAGTGCATTGCTTGATGATTTGGTGGCTTACATGCTAGGTATTAAAATAGAGTTCACATTAGATTTTAAAACAAGTCAAGATCAAGTACTTATTTGTATTAAAGTGAATGTCTCTATAGCAACCCAACAGCATAAGTGCATTCAAAACACATGGATGAAGAGCATGCTTCTCCTATGGGGCTGGACTTAAAAATCTGATATTAAAGTGAAAACATGTTTACAGATTAACTTGGATACTATCTGTAAGCACCAGGAAATAGGTTCTCAACCACTGCTGTCTCCCTGAATAAGCCCTCCCTTAAGGTAAATGAGGTCCTAAATTCCTCCAATATTCCAACGAACAGAGTATTTCAGTCTTTCAAAGTTTAAGTGCCATACAAATCTTTACAAAAAGCAAACATTGGTTGTCTGGATTATACTTAATGTTCAACTGAACCAAAACATAAAAAATAAATTAGTATTGTTACTTTTTTCTCCTGTTTCAATACTGCTCCATTTTTTAAATGATCCATGCTTGCAATGTGTTGTGCATGTACAGGATATGTACTCTGTATTTTCATACAAGTACACTTCAGATAGTAATATCCACACATTAATAATGTAAAAGAACTTGTTTTAGATTGAAGCACTGGTATGAGTTTAACCTTAAAACACCTTACTAGTAATGCTGTAGTGACTGTGGAGATAGTGACAATTTAAGTTACTAGTTTCAGTAGCTTATAATTTAGCCTGAAATGCAATTCTCTCAGGATTATTCTCAACTAATTGTAACACTTTTGCAGGGGAGGTGAGATGGAAGTGGTGGTGTAGAAATCTGGCATTCTGAGTTAAGAATCTTAGAATTTGTATGTGTTGAAATGATATATAGATAATACTCAGTGAGAATAAGCTATGTTCTGCATTTGAAAATAACTTATTAATCCTTGCCCAGGCACTTAAGACTGTGTACTCTTTAGATATTCTAGTGATCCAAATGCATGGTCTGATATAGCCACCTAGCAAGATCAGGATTAGGCTTTCCAGCAGAGGGCTTTTTTTAATTGCCAAGTGAGGCAAAAAGACTGGCATACCTGATTTGTACTTTTTCACATCTTAAAATTGGAACACTGAATACAATGTTCAATGCACCTCTTTGTGTGAAATTTAAATGCAAAGAAGTCTACTAGAACTTGCTATGCTACAAAGCTATGCAACATTGATACCTTTTTGTAATAACAGGTAAGTATGAATGTAGTGGATTTTAGGTAGGTTTGTTTGGTACAGAGCTACTTAATCTTGGGAAGCTGGGCATTTCCCTCCTAAATGTAAACTGCAAAGTACAGTAGCTCTGATTGTGTGACCTTGAGTAAGTCACCTTACTCTTATGCCTCCATGAACCCTAATGAGAAATGCTTTTCTTCTACTTTTCAGTCAGATTCACCAACTGTATCTGTACTGAACTGGCCTGTATATTTACTCATCAAAAATTCCCAAACTGTTGGTTAAGGGTTACTCTTTGACATTTAATGTTCAAACTTTTGGCCATTTCGTGGATTTTATGACTGATCACCTACAGGTTTTGGACACTCTGAAGGAGTTAGTAATCATTTAAATTTATAATGAACACAATTTCTGTAGGCAGCTGCTATGATGCTTGCTTGAAAATACTTACCCTACTCTTAAAACTAATACACTCAAGGCTTGGTGTATTCTTAATTGTGCCCTACAAATTCAACAGACTGTGCTATTTTTCAGTAGAGAAATAGCAGATGCTCATTTTTGTTCTACTTTCTAAAGAATCTCCCTGGATTTCAAAACAGTCTTTATCCCTTGATGAGATTTATTCTTAATTAGAACTGTGGGCATTAAAACTCATTTCAGAACTGCACTGCAGCTTTTCAAACTTAACTTTGAGTCTGGTTCCTACAGGCCAATATTGGGGGAAAAACTAGACCTGCACATCACTATTAGCATAACTCTACTGCAGCTTACACCGTGTAGATCCTGGTATCTCATGCTAATCCCCCAGTGGGTGATGCTTAGACCATTACCACTTTTCTCAAATCTTGCCTCTAGACCTAAAAAGCCAGTGGGAGAAACAGAACAGAGGGATATCTGCACCCCATTAAGAGTGAGCCACTCCTGCAGCACCCACTTGATCATCCAAACACCCCTTGACCAACAGTCCCCCTACCCCTCATCTTGTGTCCAGAGCAATGAGGACCTGTACACTCTGGCTGGTGTCAACAAGGGGGCTTCCCTTCATCCTCTGCTCTAGCATTCGCTAATCCCCCCCCTCTGCTGGAGACTGGCTGCAGACTCAGAACCATCTCTGGTTTGGTTACACTGGTCATTTTCAAGTTTTAAACTAGAAATGAGGACATTTTATGCAAAATGAAAGTTGAGGATTGACATTCTCAAATAAGTCTGGAAGCAGAGACCAGGTTTCATGTATTTGCACATTTTAATTTGCCTGATGCTATAGTTTATAAGCAACACTTGTTTCCTAAATGGTCAGATAGGTCTTCAGTTTTCACAGGAGAGTATTAACAGGAAAGACTGAAGATAACTGTCTTGAAAATATTCAGACTTCAAGCAGCATATTTATAATTTTGGAACATGCTGTGAATTCTGCATAGGTACCAAACAAAAAATATTTTTGCTTCTGTTAATAAAGATGCTCCACACTCCTACAGAAAAAGTCTAAAATTATTAGAATACTCATCTTTATGCTATATATAAACAAAATGGTAGTGTAGAGAGAAGCACAAGTCTCAGGCACTTTACCTTAATTCATACTTTGAGAACAAGACAGGAAATGTTTGGCAAGTGGTTTCTCACATTATTAAAAGGAATAGGGAAAGAATCTGCTTTTGAGAGAAAAAACAGCTTTCTTCCACAAGGAAAGCAGGGAAGATTTTCTGAGGAGATAAAGTGAAAGACTATCTAGTAAAGAACACTGAAAATGAGGTGAAAGTTTGAATTGGGACTATTACTATAAATATCCCAAGGCAAAAGGATTTTTAACCAATGATCCAGTACAACAGATGTCTGGGTCATAGCTGAATATTTCAAGTTTAAAAAAAATCCATAACAATCTCAGAAGTCTAAGCAGAACATATGGTTTCCTTCATCAATGAATGAAGGGAAGTTATATGGAGATGTACTACTGAGAAAGTGGCCATCATGAGGAAAAATTCCCTTTAGGATAAAAGGGAATTACATTTAAACTGCCTGACAGACTATTACCCAGGACCTCCCAATAAACCTGGTTTTAAAAACAAAATCATCCATGAGTGAAAGAAAGAATCACAAAGCTCACATTTGATGCATTTTTGCACTCCTGTTTCACTAGCTAAACTGTGATAAAAAGCCAATTTCTCTCAGGTGTCCTTTACAGTTGCTAGATAATAAACTAACATAAAATGCTTTAAGAAGCTTATGCAATGATGAACATACATATAATTCATGTTAAATATTTTACTTCTTACAATTTATGAAAGGAGTGACATACACAAAACTGAAAAATTCCCCATACCAAATTAAATCTAAGCAGCTGAGATGATTAAAACTAAGCCCATTTTGTAGGTTTCTTCAGAAAAAAAAAAAAGAATTGCTATAGGAACACTCAAAAGTGCCTAGTGTAACCTTGATATTGTAGTTTAACTGTCTCTCATTCAAAAACAAAGACTTTAAATGGTGAATAATTTTAATCAGCACAGTTATACAAATAATTACAGCAATACTATTCAAAGAACACATTACAGTAACAATGAAAGAATAATTTCAATTATAGCTTTTTTCCATACTACTGTTTAAAGTTAAAAACTGTTAAAACATTGTCAAGCATATAAAAATTTAATTCACAAAAGTCAGCAGGTTCAGAGGTAAAACTTGTTTAACCAATACAATTCTGTTAAGTTATCAGAGAGGACCAAAGAAACTAGATGATCCTGTGTGTCAAGTGTATCACAATATTAAATATTCAAAAACTTATGCCATTGTGCTAAACACGGAGGGAGAAAATGGATCTGACTTTTGTAGGTCTAGGTCTCGATACTATTTAACAAAGCTTTTTCTTTATGTTTAATAGAAAGACCACCCAGTAGTTCTGCCATAAGGGACGCAAGACAACAAGCAGAAGTGGAGTAGTAACTATGGATAGCAGATCGTAATTCATGCTCTTTATGAAAGAAAATCCTGTGGCCAGTGACCAAAATGCCTGCTGCAGTTTAGATATGGAAATAAACTACATCACATACTGCCTTCAATTACCATTTACATAATAAATGTAAGATTTGTATAGAACTGGAAACCAGTGCTAAGGTTGTTCTGAAACCACTTAAGAGATCTAGTATAAAACATATATTTTTAATAAGTTAAAGATGCAAAACTTCAGATTTATCCTTTTATAGTCTACTTTGTCCTCTTTTCTAATCCTGGTTGACAGTATCTCTCAAAACTTGAATGTTACACTACTAAATTTGTGTCCCACAGCTCCATCTGTTCCCACCAGTGAGCCAGGGCAGAGGTCTGCAAGTAGTGCCATCACTAAAGGTAAAGGCTATTAACCCAGTTTGGGGAATAGTTGAATTTGCTGTTTTTATTGGACCTCACATTTATTCTCCTATCCAACAAACATTTCCACCCAGTACAGCAGATTCTTTTTTCCTCATGTGTAGATCCATAAGTCAGGAAAAGACATCATCTCTGACCCAGAATGAACACCCCTTCTTTATTCAGCTAGAATGCTCTGCAGTAGTTGCAGAACAAGACACTTCCTGCATCCTCAACATTTTAGCTCACTCACACGAAAGGAAGTGCTACTGCTGTGGAACCAGAATGGCTTTGTTGCTGCTACAAGGTAGATTTCCTCCACTATTCTGCACAACAATCAGATGTTTATATACCCTCTTCCTGCATCAATAAGAAAAACAAAACATATAGATCTACTTTTTATCAAAAACATTTCCACAAACTGTAATAAAAAGAAAACACTTTGAGCCATTATTGCATGATCTAGAAGTTCTGAAGATCAAACAAGGATGAAAAGTGAGGACCATTTACAAACTAAGCACATACTTGAAAGTTTATTGCAAATTAAAGATTTAATTAAAAACTTAAACTTTTACATCTTGGAACCAAAGCGCAGCATTTCCATCCCTCACAAGTGTGAACGTCATTTGTGCTTTGCAAATAAAAATAATTTGCTATTTCAGTTTTCACCTCTCTCTTTTATAAATGCATCCTCTCTCAGGAAACACTGATTAAAGTGAAATTGTCCATTTAAAATCAATTTACAAGAAATTACACCACACAGCAGTGCACTTTAATCAGCAAACAACGATGACAATATTCTTGCACAGAGATAATCTACAAAAGCAATAGAAATATAAGTCTGGCGATCAAGTAAGAACTCTGGGCAAAGTACAAACAATTTATAACCAAGCAGCATGAACATTAGTGGGCTTTGGTCTCCGTAACGCCCCACTAGATGCATCAGAAACTGGTCTCTCAGTCCTATGACTGACTGTACTGGACGCACTAGATGCTCTTGACGCTCCTCCTATTAGAGAGTATAAGGAGAACATATATTAACAAATGATCTTGTTATCTTGGATCAGGGGTTGGCAACCTTTCAGAAGTGGTGTGCCAAGTCTTCATTTATTGACTCTAATTTAAGGTTTTGTGTGCCATCAATACATTTTTACATTTGTAGAAGGCCTCTTTCTATAAGTCTATAATATATAACTAAACTATTGTTGTATGCAAAGTAAATAAGGTTTTTAAAATGTTTAAGAAGCTTCATTTAAAATGAAATTAAAATGCAGAGACCCCCGGACCGGTGGCCAGGACCTGGGCAGTGAGAGTGCCACTGAAAATCAGCTCACATGCCGCCTTCAGCACTCGTGCCATAGGTTGCCTACCCCTGTCTTGGATGATTGGATAAGGTAGGAGGCCCTATTGCTTCCTTTCCCCCCATACTATCCCAAAGAACTGTTGTCATGGTTGTTCTAGGGTTTGGGGGCCAATCCAGACCAATGAGGGGATGTGTCACTGCCTGGTCTGTAAACCTGGGTGCCTCAAAATGCTTTGCTGCTGTAGCTCCAAACCTGGGCTGCTCACAGTCAGCCTACTAGCACACATCTGGGTGCTATACAGCCCTAGTTCAGCAGCTCTGACACCAGCAGCCTCTCTACAGCCCCACTCTGGCTTCCACCAGACTTGGTTACAACCAACAAGAATATGACCCCAACGTACTCTCAGTTCCAAGTTTCCCCAAATTGCCCTTGCCTGGACAACTCAAGAGAAATAATAAGGTTTGTTGCTCTTGTAAAGAGACAAAACTACATCATATCTTATAACGTAACTAGGGCCAAGTATACCCCTTCCTTTAAAACACAGCACTATGTTGGTTTATGGTAAAAATGAAATAAATTTATTAACAAAATATACAGAGGATTAAGTGAGTTCAAGTAAAAGGAATGAAGATAGAAAGAGTTACAAGTAAAATAAAACAAACACACTTCTAACAGTCTAAAACTTAATCTGGCTTGAAGAAAGCATGTCTCTCATCAGTCATTCTTTTTCCCACCCATAGCTGACTTTCCCTCAGTCAGAACTTTCCATAAGAGTACAAGGTGCTGGCTTCCCTTGTCGTCTTAGGTAAAAGATTTTTGCCGAAGCAGGTTGCTCACCTATATTCAGTTTCCAGAGACTTCAACTCCTTCTCGGTTGAAGGACCCATCTTTCTCAGATCACAAGAGCTCTGTTCCCTTGTGTTTGTTTAGTGATGGATGCCAAAGATGGCTTCTATCTTTGCTTATATCTTCCAAAATTCAATGACTATTTCAAGAGGCAGGATAACCTCACACGATTCATCCCTTCCTGTGGGCTTCCCATTCCCTTGTATGATTTCAATAAAAATGGACCTTCCACTGTTTCTGATTCCACCATGCTTAATTTACATAAGATAAGTAAATATAACTGACATTTCCTCCTGTCTGGGCAGACTATACTGTTTAATATCAATGAGTACCCATAATTCCTTACATAGTGTTAATACATACCTTTCACAATGCTATTTATCACACGTGTAATTAGTTTTCAAGAAAAGGACCTTGCTCTATACACTTTTTATAATACAGTAATATTGTACGCAATCAGTTAGTTCAATTGCTTATAAAACTTGAGATTCAGCCCCCCTCTCTCTTCATAGCTCAGATAAAAGTTCCTCTTCCCTGCTGGGGGTGCACCTATGCTGTCTCTTCCCCCACTTGTAGCTTTGTTTATTTGGTATGCAAATGTGCCTCCATTGTGTTTGCCTGACAACCGACCTGGAATAGACATGCTGACCCCCAACTACCTGTGAGCTTTGATGGTTGTTTATTGCACATGAAAATTGCAATCCCACTGTTTCTGGTCAACCCTTCTTCATTTGTACTCAAGACCTGGGCAGACCTATTTACAATTCCCCTGAACTGCCTCATTTAAACACACTTTAATCATAAATCCAGCAGTGATGCCAACCCTCACCACTGGAAAATCATGTGTCAGACCCCCTCCCCAAAATTATGAGATTAAAAAATATCCTCATGATTTTTAAGCCAATGAAATGTGGGTTCTCTATTTCCCTTTTGGTTTCTGAGCCTTTAACGTGCTCTCAGGTCACACATCTGGCTGACAGCAGAAGCCTCAGCCACCCAGGTCCGACAGCAGGAGTCCTAGGGTGGGCTGACAGTGGAAGCTCCAGCTGCCCAGGGGGCGGGCTGGCAGCGATTTTAAGTAAAATTATTAAGGCTGATTCATGATCTTGAGCTAGAACTCTCAAATGTCAGGGTTTTTTTTTTCTTCTCCAGCTCTAGCTGACACCCCCAAAAAACAAAACAACACACACCCCTGACATTTCAGAGTTCTATTGCAAGATCATGAGTCAGGCTTAATTTTACTTAGAAATCACATCTCTTGCGATTAATTTGTGAGAGTTGGCATGTCTGATACCCATCCCATAAATACACCATAGAAAAGAATTAATGATCAGTAAGTTATTCGTTTTCAAATTATACTCCAACAAGCCATATTTTGTACCAAGATTATTACAAGCCCATGTGCAGGGTATGAATACAGAAGCTCTTAGAGTCACAAATGTCATTGGCATGTTTGCTGCAGACCCTCACAATAAATTAAAAACAAACCTAAAATGGTTTGAGTAGTTTAAAAGTAGTCTGGACAAACCATTCAAGAATAGTGTAGAACCTCAGGAGTTACAAAAACCTCAGGAATGGAGGTTGGTTGTAATTCTGAAATGTTCATAACTGAACAAAATGTTATGGTTGTTCTTTGAAAAGTTTATAACGGACCATTGACTTAATGCAGATTTGAAACTCCACTATGCAGAAGAAAAATGCTGCTTTCCCTTTTTTTTTTTAGAAGTTTATGTTTAACATAGCATTGTACTGTATTTGCCTTTTTTCCCCCCTCTTCTGCTGCCTGATTGCTTACTTCCAGTTCCAAATGAGGTCTGCGGTTGACTGGTCAGTTCATAACTCTGGTGTTCGTAACTCTGAGGTTCTACTGTATGTTGTAGACAATCTTGTTAATGCAGAATTGTTTAACAAGATGAATTCTTAGAAATTAGATATGGTAAAGAGTAATCATACAGATAATGCATAGTTCATTTATTTTTATATATGAAGAAAATGATTTATTGTTCTTAAAGAAAACTACTAAGATTCTTCCATTCTAACACAAGGGAGAAAAATGGCTCTGGGTGCGAAAATAAAGTATAATGCACACAAATGCCATACCAGGTCCACTTACTTGAAGAGCTAAGCTGGCTTAGAGCAGACTTTCCTCGTCTTGTGGACGGTGAAGAACTGAGATAACCCATATGACGCTGATAGTCCATGAGCTGTTCAGAACGCTTCATACCAACTGTTGGTTTCACTGCTTCCAGTCTCTTTAGAAGAGCCTTAATTTAAAAAAGCTAGTTTTGGTTAAAGAAGCTATAAATAAAATATTCACAAAACAAATTAATTTATATTTGTATAAATCACAACACCCCACAATTGAAGTGTGATCTACAACTCTACACTCAAAAAAAGTTAATTATCAGTTAAGTGATTCAATTTCCCCCCCCTCGCTCTTTTTGTTAAGCATGTATTAAACTCAAATACTATATTTAAGTCCCTAAATTGTGTTTTTCACTGCACATACAAAATGTGTGTCTGTATAGCCATTTAACTGTACTTTGTGTTTCTCAAAAACAAAATTAAAGAAACCTATCCCTACATGGGGAGAGGGAAAAAGAGTGTGATTTTCAGACTAGTTTTCCAGTGAGTGGCATAAGCAATCATGGAATAAACTGACAAAGCTGACAAGTGCAATAAATCTATGAACATACTAGAGTTTGCATATGGCAACCTGGAAATGTGCACTGAGAGAGCACAAGAGACAAAAGACAAGTAGTTTTGGCTTAGATGTAGTATGTCATGTGTTTGCATCAAGTGCCAGTCTGTTCATCATCAAATGGAAATACCTAGGTAAGCAAAAGTCAAAGGAAGGACTTTGGCTAGAAATAGCAACTGCTTAAAGCCAGTTGCAAAACATGAAATGTTAGACTAGTCTCTAAATGTTAGATCCAACTTTGTACACATGATTTTATCACCATCTCCTACACAGCTGCATAATTTTTGACCTGTGACAGGAATTATAAAATTGATCATTCACTAATCCTGAAACTTTGGACTGTAAATTCTCAAAACATTTAATGAAACAGACTACACAGGCAGGCTAATATAATGAACTGATATTCTTCTGTTAAAAGACAAAACGTATGAATTTACATTCCAATAACTGTATAAAGTTTTTGCACAATTTAAATATTAGGAACACCACAGTAACTTCAAGTATGCCTTACATTTCATAATGACTGTTTATCTACTGGATATGCCCACATCACCCAGGAATTAAAGGAAACATAGGTTTGTTTTTAACATTACATTTTTATGTGTCAGAAGTATTTCGAACTGCTATGCATGTGTTCAGACAGGGAGCAAAAACACCAACAATTTTAAAACATGCATTTTCACAAGAAAGATAGATGTTATTTTCCAAAAAAATTAAAATGAAGACAGATGAACATCACTGAAAATATTAACCCTTATTTATTGAGAGATCAGATACAGATTTTAAAGTGGTACTGGCAGGTTCTACCCTGCCATAAGGGACCCTCCTGTAAGAGATGAGAGGGTGGCCTTCATCTCTGTTCTTACTCTCTGCTGAGAATTTAATCAAGGGGCATTATCTGGGGTTTTGCAATCTGGACAGCACTCTTCTGCGTATGAAAATGAACCCACTCAAACATTTGAAATGGCAGTCCTGACCTACTGAATCAATGAAGAACTAAGACTCCTTATATTTGATGACCAACAGTGTAAGCCTTCTAGGCCCTTACTAAACAGTTATTTCAAACAGTAATTTTAAGTTGAGTTTACTTTCAATTATTAATTTAAATATCTCCTGATTTTTAAAGTTAATATTTTCTTTAACACAATATTTTAAAATGTTCACTGAATAATGTTATTACTATTCTTACTTCTTCCCCACCCTTTAGTCTCTATGGCTCTGATCATACACCATTCAAGTCAATAGGAGTCTTACCATTCATGTCAATGGTTGTAGGATCAAGCCCTATAAAATAAGATTTTGTTGGTATAAGATATTTCACTGAATAGGATTTGAGATAAAAACATGGGGCCACTTCATCCCTCATATTTTAAAATACATCAACACCGCTCCTTACTGTTAACAACTTGTATTGCAGCTATCATTTTAGCCAAGATGGACTTTAGAAACAAAGCTAAATCAATTTAAAATAAATAAATAAAAAAAATTGGTCAGTGCTCAGCAGATCAAGGCACCACGCTGTTTTCCCCTCATCTCTGAAAAACAAATGTTAATGTAGTACATCTTTTACTGTCCCAGTCTGTGGTAGCCCAAGAAGCAAGAGATCTAAAAAGGTTATAAAATGGAATTTTTTTCTCCCCCATCACTGTGTAAGATTAAGTAGATTTCAGATACTGGATTTAACATAACAGGAGAAGAAAACAAGTGAAAGTTTTGTTATCTTCCAGCGTTACTGCACCTTCCTGTTCACAAAGCCTTACACTGATGAGTAAGACTCTTCCCTTTAGGAACAGGGTCTACAGATTTCTGAAGAATTTCAAAGCACAAACTGTAAACAGCGGAAGCAAGCACTGGATCACTGACATTTGGAAAAACGAAACAAAACAGAAGCAGTATAAAAGATCGGTGCTGCTTAGCGGCTTAAAATGAATGACGTTAATTCAACTTCTACCACAGTAAGTGAGCATTAAAACTAGTCTGGGCACTTTCTTTTTTCAAAAATTCAGTATATGTTCTTCTAAAGCCATTCCGGAGGGGGAAGGGAGAAGTCACAAGTAAAATTGAGTATCTAGCTCCATAAAGTTCAGTTTAGAAGGAAGGTTAAGCTACTACTTTCCCTTGTCTTATGTTGCTCCTTGGATCTGTGTAGGCTTCAGTTTCACCATCCACTGAACTCCAAACAGCTGACTATTGTGCCTCAACAGCTGTTCAAGTGTATTTATATTATGACATCTCGAATTTCGTTCTTATTAGAACTACACTATTACTTTGCAGAGCAGAGAAAGAACAGAAGGTGCATTTGAGGACAGCTTCTTTTTGTTCCTCTGCATAGACTAATTTCTAATGTTCTTCCATTGTTAAAGTGGAATTAATTGGCTCTATACTTGTCAGTTAGTTGTAAGTAACTGAACAGCTCCAGAGTTCTTTCATCTATGACAGAGACTTAATGGAACTTTGCTAATTATTTTTGTGAGTAGGAGCCACATGCAGCTCAATGAAAGAAAGCTGAGAAGATAAACAGCAGCATGAGCGAAATGTGTTTGAATATTCCAAGGAACCATTATTTACACTATCTTCTCTAGCTTCAGTGACTCCAGCCAGTCTATAATAATTATTTTTATTACTGTAGCACCTAGAATCCCCTGTCCTGGACCAAAGACCCCATTCTGCTAGGTAGGCACTGTACATACACAGAACAAAAAGATAAGTCCTTCCTTCAAGAGCCTACAGTCAAAGTACAGGCTATGATCACAGTTATCCTATTTCATGTCGTACCTATTTGCATAGCACAAGCAATAGTGCTAATATCTGTGTAACATTCCAAGCATCGCTGTAACTATGACATTTTAGCACCCAGGATGAGCAAGCATATTTGCGCCCCCTACTGCTTCCCTCCCCTTCATTTCTCTGCCCCATTTTTCCACCCTCACAGCTTTGCACCCTGGGTGTCTGCCCCACCCTGGTTATGGCCCTGAATCCAAGAGCCTGATGTTCTCTCCTAGTGAGGGAAAAGTTACTACAGGAACTTCTCTATGTGGCAGGATTTCTAACGTTGGAAACTGCTGCCTGGATCTACACTTGACCTTGGGCTACATCTGGACTCCTATCACAAGGCTGCCTTTAGACATAGGGTTTTATTACAGTACCAGATTAAAGGAAAACCTAAATATTTTATTTTAGAAAAACAACTATGAAGCACAAAGCCCTAGGAAGTATCCCCCTTTGCTCCAGCCTCTGAGATTCTGCCTGCAGCTCAGTTTCTGAGCTCCTGCTGTATTCCACATTTCAGGAGACTTTGCATTCAGTTGATCTTTTTCCTTCGGACAAATGGGCTAGTGAGTTAAAAGAGCACCCTCAACATTGTTCCTGCTGCCTCTTCGATGTAATCACCAAGGCTAACACTAACAAACAGCCTTAAAAATCTACAGTCCTCTATTTGACATCTATTCCCTCTCCAGCCTACCCAAAATGCTGCTGCTAAAATCATCTCCCACTTCAACCCCATCATCTCAAGTCCTTTTACTAGTTTCCTATCTATTCCTTAGCAAAGGTCAAACTCTTCATCCTTACCTAAAGGGCTCTACACATCTTATCTCAGTTTCTAGCTTCTTGCACACCACATTTTGGATGCTCCTCTCTAATAATCCCTTGCTTCCTCCTCATGACCTTGTGCCTTTTTCAGGATGCCCTCAGCAGCTGGGACTACCTCCTTCTTGTGCATCAAGCAATCTAACTTTTCTTCAGAAAACTCTTCCTCAAAACTCAGTCTTCAGCTGGCTTTTCAACACTTTTCTGCTCTAGCACTATCTACTAGAAAAAGTAAATAAGTATCTTACCTACCTTCTCTCTCTCATAAAGCAGTGCAGCATTTTACAAAAAAAGCCAGATTGTATAAAAACACTCTCTCAGCACCTGCTTCTCAATGCCATCATTTCTCTTCATCTACCCTAGCCTCTAACCATCATAGATTATTGTCATCAACTTATCTACAGTAGAACCTCAGCGTTATGAGCACCCTGGGAATGGAGGGCGTTCGTAACTCTGAACAAAACGTTATGGGCTGTTCTTTCAAAGTTCACAATTGAACATTGCATAGTAACATTTCAAAGCTGTATTAAGTTAGGAAAAAAAATGATGTTTTTAATCATCTTAATTTAAATAAAACAAGCACAGAGACAGTTACCTTATCTTGTCAAAATTTTTTTTAAAAACTTTCCCTTTATTTTTTCAGTAGTTTACATTTAACACAGTACTGTATAGTATTTGGTTTTTTTCCTTTTGTCTCTGCTGCCTGATTGTGTACTTCTGGCTCCAAATGAGATGCGTGGGTGACTGGTCAGGTCATAACTCTAATGTTTGTAATTCTGAGGGTCTACTGTACCTAATTTAGACTGTAAGCATCTCAGGACAGGGACTCTGAGTTATGTGTTTATAAAGTGCTATGCACATTAACTGTACTGTAAAAATAAAATCAGTCAGCGTCAGTGCAAGCTTCCCTGCACTGCTCTCCTTACCCAATATACTGTAACTGTTCTGGAAGGCATCACTTCCAAAGCTGAGAGGATGGCTCTGACTAGGCCCATTCAGTTTCCTCCAAGGCTTCCAAATGGGCAAACTGATGCAAATTGTGATGGCCATTTATCTACCAGGAACTGGGCTAAGCAAACCAGCTCATTTCATGCAGGTCACCTAACAAGTGCCAGATGATTTCTAATCATGACCAAACAGAGATACATTTAAAGTAGCGAACTGTGTGTTTATCCCTTTACTTTAGAGAACGTGAACTGATTCAGGGACTAGACAGTTAAGTATCTGTATGCTGGTGTTTTAAGGTCTCTGATTTATAGCAGGGGCTGGTAGCACTGCCTAGTAAGATTGCCCAACATTTCCCATTATAAGACCTTGTTCCAGTTGCTCTTTGCCAGATTTTAACCATTCAGGCTGAAATTTCCCATGACAGGGAGTTGGTCTCTGGCTGAATCTTTTTGGAAACTTGCAGCCAAAATGTCTCAGACATTTCTGAGAATGAGGCTCAGGAAAATAGATATTTTTTCAGTGTTAAAAAAATGGGATCACCTTTTCTTTGGAAACCTTTAGCAATCTCTTGCTTTGGTGCAGGGATTTGAAATTTGGCAGGTGGTGGCCTTTGTGTCAGGGACAGACCTTGTGCTGTCCCTAAAAAATCCACCAACATTTGGCCAAGTTATAAACTTTTTTTTTTTTTTGGGGGGGGGGGGGAAGGAAATCACAGTTTGAACACTCTCAGAGACATGTTAGAGCTTAACAGCTAAAATCTGAAGATTTCATCTTCTGAGTATGCTCAAGCTTCTCACAGCTCCTAATGCTGACCAGACTGCAGCTGCATAATCCTCAAAGAGCCTGAAGATGCTCCCGCCAATCAAGGGCTATAGGGTCTCAGGACATTTCTGTAATTGCTGCTCGAGGCCAGGGATGGGCCAGGCAAAAGAACCTAGAGCAGGAAACCTCTCGGTCCTGTGCACTCAGTGACCGCTGCCCCTCAGGCAACATGCAGGAAGAAGGCATCTGATTCAAATGCAGAGGGCCATGAGCCAGATCTAGGCTACTGCAGGACAGCAGATTGGGACAACACAGCTGTGTGGCAGACACTGGGACTTGCTAGGCAAGGAGACTAGTTCTAGGTACCGTGGTGGGAAATGGTACAGTCATGAAACCAACGAGTGGAGGGAAAACAGATCAGATGAAGAGCCATGGGACTGGCAGGGCAAGAAGCCTGAGGAGTGGAGGAGGGAAGGTTGGGCAAGGAGACTGGGAGCAGGAACAGAGGTGAAACCTGGACTAGGAATGGGGGAGTCTGGAGGAGTCAGATTAAGACAAAGGGGGCAAGGAGACTGGGACTGGGTTGACAAGCCTGAAGACTGGGATGAACTAGGTGCAGAGAATGGGACTGGAATGAGGAGCAAGTGGTTTAGTAGAGACAGGACTGGGACAAGGAAGAAGGGATGTGTGTCAAGCTTGGCGGGGAAATGGGTAGAAAGAGTCTGTGCCCACTAGAGAACACTCCCTTCCAGAGCCTGGAATGGAACCCAACATTCCTGACTCATCATTCCTCTGCTGTCAGCAAATACCTGTGAAATCCAGTGGTAAAAAGTGTCCCATCCCCCTCTGGTGCTGGTCCATATGAGTCTATGAGGTGAACCTAAAGGTTCCAACCCTGCTGATGACCCATGCAGTATCAATATGATGCCACATGATGGAATTGGGGGGGTGTGTGTGTCTGCTTTTAAAGCCTAGGAAATTGTATACAAAAAGCTATGTTAAAAGGACATTATGAAGGTTACGAAGTCAAACACTCAAAAGTTAGGATGTGCCAGAATTAAGGTTGCCTGTGCAACCTTTATTTGGCTCCCATGTGCATATGCATTATGATAGTGTCTTTAATTGCATGATCATATACTATTTTCCCCCCACCTGCTCTAGGGATGACAGGGTTGTGTACTCAAGAAGACTGTCTGTGGGACCCCTGCAGAAGTTGGAAGATGTGTAGTGAATGAGGGAGGAGATTACAGGAAGAGAGGGGATGGTCCCACGGTTAAGGCAGTTGAATGTGACCTGTAGAACTGGATTCTATCCCTGCCTTTGCCATAAAGTGATGCTAGGCAAGTCACTTAAACCAAACTTTTCACAAGTGATCACTAGCTGTGTGTTCATCATTTTCTGGGGTCTGATTTGCTTAAGTGCTGAGCACTTACAGCTGCAACTGAAGTCAATGAGAGCTGTGCTGTGAATATCTGAAATGCTACATAATGCTAAACACTCTGAAAAATCTGGTCCTAGGTATCTCAAATTGGGCACCCAACATTAGTGGATACTTTAGACCTTAATCTCTATGATTCAGTTTGCCATTTGTAAAATGGAATAATAAACCCCCTCGACTCCAGCATGTGTTCTGAAAATAAATTCATTAATACTTGTGAAGCATTCAGATGCTAGAGTGATGAGGATCATAGAAAAGCCTATGAGGAAATTAATAATTCGGTCTTCAGAGCAGGGTCTGAAAAATGTGCAGTAAGCACATGGGGCCAAAACCCCAAACAATGAAGAGAAAAAAATATTGAAAAGTTGCTCATTAAGTGAGCACCATCCATTCTGTGCACTGATTGAGCTAAGGGTCCTGTACAAAAAGAAACCAAAACCAGTATCTCATAATGCATACATATAAGGAGGCTGCATTAAGTTGCACAGGCAACCTTGATTCTGGCATTTCCTAGTTTTTGATGCTTGACTTTGGAACCTTAAAAATGTTCCTTTAACACAGTTTATGCAGACTAGTAGTCTGCACAGTAAAATAAACTTCCAATTCATAAGGTACTTTAGGATACATTCCAGCCTATAAGCTTTAGCATGTTGACAATTGTGTACTATGATTATATTCACACCACATCTGGTTTAATCTGTGTCAATATAGACTGAGATATATACTGTCAGAAGTTAAAACAAACATAGCAGCAACATTTGTTCCATATTCCATTAGGAAAAATAGGTTGGCAGAAAACAGAATATGCCAGACTTATTTTAGAAGGATAAAACATTTTGTGACTCAATAGTATCCTCTACTGGTCAGTTACGTTTTGTTCTTGTTATTCAGATAACAGCCTATGACCTAAACAAAATGATTAAAACTTTCTTGCTTACAAAAACAAAAATTAAAAGAAATAGCCAATTGGAAAAGTTTGACATCTATGAAGAATCAAATTGGAAAGAGGTAGTCATAAAAATGTCCACAGTAAGAAAGATCGGAGGGCTGTATTAGTGACTGTGATGAAGTGACTGTTCTTAATGTTTCCTCTGACTACTGTGTGGGTGCTTCAGTTTCCCCTATGCATTTCTTAAGTCTCTAGTGGGTGAGAGTGTTGCAGAGCAAAGGGTCAGTGCACATAAATGGCCCAGGGCCGCCCAGAGGATTCAGGGGGCCTGGGGCAAAGCAGTTTCGGGGGCCCCTTCCATAAAAAAAGTTGCAATACTATAGGAGGCCCTTGTGGGGCCTGGGGCAAATTGCCCCACTTGCCCCCCCTCTCGGCGGCCCTGCCACTTAGACCTGATTATCAGTGATTTCAGTGGTCACTTAACAAAACAAAAGAATATCTATGGAGCGTAATCAGCTCTGTCTTTAAACAGTGGAAAGGGGCAGGTCAAATAGTACCTGTGACTCAGGCAGACCAGCAAGCAAAACACCTGTCCCCACCCTCTCTCTTGATGTTCTCAATCAGCACAGGCTAATTACAGTTCTATTGCCTTTTACTGTAAATAAGAACACATTTATTCCACCTCCCTCACCCCTCCAGCATCTGCAAGTGAACTTGGTAACCCAACACCACAAATCACTATCAATGCGCAACACAACAAAGTGATCCTAATTTTGGATACCTAGGTAAAAGATTAGGAATTCAAAATAGTAATCAAACATCTGTCCTGAAGCCCTTCCCCCTAGTCCCACTCATCGACCGCCTGTCAGGAAGAAGAAAGAGTAATAGAACTTGCTCCTAACAATCATACATGGGAACGTCACCGAATGAATGCAGTGGCATCGGTCAATAAAAAGCAAAGATATATAAGGAAGCTAGTCTATGTTCATACTATTCAATCTATTATACTTTTTCAGATACCATGTATTTAATCTAACATATCGTTTTTAATATGTATTAAGTGTCCAGTTTCAATTCAAATTTCCAACAATCACTAATTGGCAACATTGACCAATAATTAATCACTACAAAATGGGGTAGGGTGTATATGGGAAATGTTGTGCAGCGGTTGTAGGCAGGTGTGTGAGGGAAAAATCCAACTGAACTTCTTAAATATAGAGGCTTCCAGGTTGTGTGACACTTTATCCTTGGCCATTTCCAGAGAAACAGAGGCAAAGAAAGTATCCACCCTTTCATGGACAGCCTGGTCTTTTGAGATATTACCTTCTAAGTAAAACTGAGTACGGAAGTGAATGTTACGAGTGGTGCAGGACAACTAATGAGTTTGGCAATTATTGACTGGAGATCAAAGCAGTCGAAGTTCCGCCATGGTCTCAGCACGAATGTTTGTTAGATCATCAGCTTCAGATTTGGATATGGACATCTGAGTCTATTGTGCCTTGGACAGTTCCTAGTTAATGTGCCTAAGTACAACTTGCTTGTACTTACTGGCTCCCATGAAGGATCTGGTAAGTCAAAATACGTTAACAATTCGGTAAAGACAATATTAACAAAAAATAAATTAACAATAACCAGAGATCTCCAAAGAGTGGACTGTTAATATACGCTTATCCTGCAATTCACATAACATTCTTTGTGTTAAAAAAAAATCATTTTAAAGATTACATGGGAAATATACATGAAATAAAGCAGTATCTTTGAACTTCATCTTGATATCCAAGATAATTTTGCATGCCAAATGTACTATTTAGTGATTCGCAGGTAACTCTTACCGAACCATTTTTATCCAACAGCGAGAGTATGCCAGTACTGAGCCACAACATTCATTGTGTCAAAAAGCAATGGAAAGTCTAATTAACATGACTTCTTTAATCCTGAAACAGGACTCATCTCTCCTCTTCCCAGGAGGAAGCAAGAGGACAACCATTCTCACGCCAGATCTGCACCACATCAAGGCATCATCTACCTAACTAGCCCTGCGCACCTAACTTCTACACCTTTGTTAAAAAAAACTCCAAAAATATATTGCATAAATAAATATAACATGTAAAAAATAATGTAAGCATAATAGAATCAAGATAGCAACAATATTCAGTAAGTCATCATAGGGACGAACTATATAGGTTGTGTAATGACAGTGGTAAGAGAAACCAACAATGCAGAATATGAATCTATTCTGTCACACTTTAGAGGTGTAGTAAAAAAGAAAAACTGAAACCCAGTTTACTATAACACTATAAGAGAAAGCCATTGCGGCAGCATACTGTTTTTCTTCCAAGACTTTCAGAACAAACCAAAAATGTTATGTGTGAACCCTGAAGTAAGGCAATACCATGAACCCTTGTCTTGCCTGTAGGCCTAAAAGGAGCACTGGACATTTATTGTTTGTTTCTTTTTCCAGTATTGAGACCATTTACAGACCACACCACAGCCAAGGTCTGTTTGCTTGGCCTCTGGTCCTATATAAAGTAATAAAAATAATAGTTCATAAGCTTAATGACCACAGTGTAATAATTGCAAACTCTTTAAAGATAATTTACAAAACTCACTCATAAAGCTTCGGAATTTTAGGCTTATTTTATTATATGCCCCATTCGCCCTGACACCGCCCTCCGTGAGCCCCCCCCCCAGCGCCACCGCGCTTGCAGAACAACCCCTCTCGCGCCACTCGAAAGCTGGCCAAAGAGGAAGTTGGGGGGGGAGAACAGCACACATAGGCAAAAAATATTCCATTCTATCATGCGAAAGAATGGGCCTGTAGCCCATGAAAGCTTATTTGAAATAAATTGTTTCTCTAAAGTGCCACAGATTATCCTGTTCTTTTTGCAGAACAGACTAACCGGCTGCTATGTCGAAACCTGGCACAAATAGGGCCAATCAGAGCATAAAATAGAACCCACCCCTCCCCACTCGACCCCACACACACCCTCACTCACCCTGTCCCCCCTCCACTGCTACTTGCTGCGTCCTCCTAGTCAGTCCCCCACCACAACACCCTCTTTCACTTCTCCCTCCCCTGCCAGAAACCTCTAGCCTGCCCCAGAACCTGCGGCCACTGCTCTTTTGTCCTCGCCACTTGCCCACACCGCTCGCCCCGACTTGCCGCTGCAACCCCCCTCCCCCCCGAGTATATACCTCATTCAAAACCCAGGGGTCACTATATTACTGCACACAGCATCAATCCGTGCAGTTGTAGGTAAATCTTCTGCATTATGCACTTTTGTATACTTTACATGACTTGTAATGAACTTGAATATTTATAGTGGCCCCAAAATAGTATAATTAAAGTAAAAAAAAATTCTCATGCTAGAAGTGGAAGGTCTCCCACCTTGGTAATGAATGCATCTTTCATCGATAGGGGTTGTTGAAATCCAGATTGAATGATGAAGTGGACGTTTTGGAAAATGTAAAAAGCAAGGCTCACCTCCCCCCAGGACAGCTGCAAACCCCTTGAGGGGGGGGGGGAGGACTGGGAGCCAGCCCCAACCAAGGAGCGTTGCCTAGGGCTTAGTTTAGTTTTTCGGATGGAGTCTGGGTGTGCTGGTCAGTCTCGGGCTGGGCACGGGGAATGGACCCAGTAGAACAGGCAGCGGCAAGATAGACTGAACCCAACCACCCGCCTAGTCCATCTCAACAGGCCAGAAACATGCACCCTAGCATCCTTGCTCCACTGCCATTGGTCCCAGCACTGGCGAGATTCTGGGGGCTGATCAGTGGCGATTTTGCAGTGACCCGTCACGGAGTCACCGGGCGATGCTCTGGAACTGGCTCCCCACTAGCCAGTCCAGGACTATTTGGGAGCCTCACCTATCTGAGCGATTGTTCAGGGCAAAAAGTTCACAGTCTCGCCCTCCTGTCTCCTCCTGAGCATTTCGATCCTCTGCCCCTCCGTGTGCTTCCACAGCGACCACCCAGGCGGGTCTGGAGCCAACAGGGGCCACTGCCCCACTTTAGCAGTCAGATGGAGTCTTAGCCAGTAAAAGCAAGAGTTATTCGATGACAGTGACAGGTCTAAACGACTTTGTAGTACAGCGAACCGGCCCGGGCGGTCATTCTGGGGCAGTGGCACACAGACCCCTCGGTCTCACTCACTCTCCTTCCTTGCAAGCTCCGACAACACCACCTCCAGCCCTCATCTCTCGGTTCGTCCTTTCCCGGGCCAGGAGGTCATCTGATCCTTGTCTCCAAAGCTCAGACGTTGGCCCTTTGCAGAGGGGCCAGCGGGCGCCATCAATTCTGTAGGTAGACAGCTAGCCAGGCTAAAAACTTAGTCAGTGCGCCCTTTGCTCGCAGCAATTATCAACCACCACTATCCCACCACTAGATACTTAAATCAGGCGACACTGAGCACCACCACGTATCAGACAACATTAAGAACAGGTCCCCAGTTATACAGCCACTTTCACTTGCTAAAAATACCTGTTTTGCGACCAACCCCCAGGTGTCTTTTTATTGTTGCAGGGCAAATGAGAGGCCTATTAATGGAAATTTCGTCCACTAGCAGCGGTCTTGCAGCGGGCAACAGGTATGGAAGGAACTGGTATTGATAGAGCCCCGATCCATTGCCATTTCCAAATAATTGGAAAGGGAATAGTACACGCTTGTTGCCATTTCCCTCTGCCGGGAGATAGGGAATAAAAGTCTCACCTGCGTTGCCATAATGCAGACCGGGAGCTTATTTCCCGGGTTACATTACATGTCATGATCCAACTTTAGTTCTGAAACAGACCCACCGCCCAGGCGGGCACACAGCTCACCCTAACAGCAACACCTAACCAAACACCACCCAAATTATCAAAACTAGGGGATCACAGGGTTCCAACACTCACAGTTGAGTCCCAGCACCCTGCTGTTCTGGTGAGTGAAGGTCCTGAGAGATTGATTCCATCCTGTTTCAGTCTCCACCCGAACCAGAAGAAGGTCTCCTCCAGGTAGCAGATCGCGTCCCCCCTCCCCCACCCCCTCCCCCTCCCCCAGCGGCTGGCTCTGCCTCAGCTCAGCGTCTCTGGTTGCCTAGCTGCTGCTGCTTCGGGGAGACAGAGGCTAGGGCTGCTTCGGCCAGCGGGGCCCCGTCAGGGGAGTATCAGACACAGTCACACAGTCGCGGCCGGGGGCCCCTGCGGGGCCCAGGGCCCGGGGCAAATTGCCCCACTTGCCCCCCCCCGGGCGGCCCTGAAATGGCCGACACTATCTCCTGGCACCTAATGGCCGGGGCCCTTCCCCCTAGCAAGGAGATAGTTAAAGATGTTGGAGAACACAGATCAGTTGACCTCCTGGCCCAGGAAAGGAACAAAGCCCAGAGAAGTTGGGGCTGGAAGGTGCATCAATTTGGAGCTAGCTGGGGATGAGGAGTGAGTGCAGACGTGGGTATCTGGCTCACTGCCCCCCAGGATGGACCCGGTTACAGGGAATTTTTTTTCCGCCAGACAAAAGATTTTATTACATACATGCACAGATAGTACAAGTTTTAAACAAACAATTTAATACTATACACAGCAATGATGATTGTGAAGCTTGGTTGAGGTGGTGAAATCAGAGGGTGGACTATTTCCCAGGGAATGCCTTAATGCTAAATGATGAACTAGCACTCAGCTGAGCCCTCAAGGGTTAACACATTGTTGTTAATGTAGCCTCACACTCTACAAGGCAGCATGAATGGAGAGGGGGAGACAGCATGGCAAGGAGAGACAGAGGCAGGCAGTGTGTGTGAAAGAGACGCACATTGCCCCTGTAAGTATGCTGACTCCACTCTAAGTACATTGCTTTTTTAAGTAGATCAGCAAGTTGAGATAGGAGCTGCTGCCAGCAATCTCCCTCCATCCTGAGCCCTGTTATGTCCCCCACTATCCCCCTGCTTTATGGAGATGGGATATAGGAGCAGGGGGAGGAAGACATCCTGACATTAACCCCCGCCCCCCTCCCCTTGCACAGCAAGCAGGAGGCTCCCGGGAGCAGCTCTAAGGCAGAGGGCAGGAGCAGCACAAGGCAGTGGGGGGAGGGACGGTTGCCACACAAGAAACTTAGGGGAGTGGGGAGCTGATAGGGGGGCTGCTGGTCTGCCCTGGTTTCAAGCCCCCACCAGCTAGCTCCAACAGACTGCTCTTTCTGCAAGCAGTGAACAAAGCGGGTGGCTGCCAAACAACATTGTAAGGGAGCATTGCATAACTTTAAACAGCATGTTCTCTAACTGATCAGCAACATAAAAAATGTTAACCGGGATGACTAAGTGAGGAGTTACTGTATATAGGTTCAACATAATAGGTCAAGCTAAGAGCTACAAATATTGAAAAATGATGGCAGGTTATACACAAAGTTATTTCTGATTCAGTTTATGTCATATGATTTCTTCTTTGTGTATGTTGTCTGTGTAGATATGGTTTCCCCTCCTCTTAAAACCAGGCATGCAGAAAAACTAATATATACTGAGTTAGTTTCGTCTACTTAATATGCCACCCAGAATGGAGGGTACATTAACTAGATTTAAACAGAAGCTGTTTCCCTCAAGTGGAACATTTCTACAGGAAAGAAAAGCCATATCGTTTTAAATCCATTTCACATACTGAAAAAACGATTGTTGTTTTGTGAAAGTAAGATGATATATTTTTCTTACAAATATATGTACATACTGCGTGTTCAGATACTATAGAGATTGAGGCATACAAGTACCTAGGATATTAAAGCTGTTTCCATTTGACTGTTATCAGCACAAGCTAGGCTTCAGGCAGCCAAGAACCTGCTGCTCTGTACCTTTACAAACATGCTCCTACACTCCCTTGTCCAGTGATAAAGTATATAGTCAGCGAAGTCCTTGTGCCTAACTGCATAAGACTGTTGGTTATTTCAAAAACATTAATTCTGGCCTTAATATAATAAAAGTTAAAAAAAACTAAAGAGACACTTCAAGTGCTGTCTTATCAGCTTGGCAACCATTCAACAGTAGCCCATCTGCTACCAAGCAGCTTTTCCCTCTATACTGATCCAAAACAATACTTTTTAAAACTTACCAGATTCTCTCTTTCAATCCTTTGCTGCTCCTTTTGCCTGTTGAGAGCACTATGGTACAACTTAGGTGGCAGGCCAGCAGGTTTCTTCAGAGTGGCACTTTTGCTCCTTGGCTTTGTAGATTGTCTGGACAATTCTTTTAAGAGCCTTTGGTTTTCCCTATCAATTTGTCTTACTTCCTCATTTGTGAAAGAGTAATTTTTCCTTGACCCTGAAGTAGGCTGATCAATGACGAGTTGTTGCTGTTCCTTTTTCTCCAAATGTAGAAAAGCTTTAAAAACATAAAAGCAAAACCAAACATAGATGAAAGACACCACTTGCATATAATTTTATATTCCTATGATTTACTGATAGAGCTAGAAAAATAAGTCAGAATTTTTGAACACGTGGGCCTGCAGTTCAGCATTTAGACACCTAAATAAGTGGTTTATTTCCATTACTGTCAAGCACCATCAATATATTTTAATGGGAGCTGCCCAGTACCTCAGCAAATCACGCCACTTGTTTAGTTAGAAAATGTCAGCCACCATGTTTTCACACACCCCCCCCCCCCACGTTTTAAACTGAAGAGTCACACTTAGGACCTGTGCCTGAAAGGTGTTAAGCACCTGTGACTCCTACTGACCAGGGGCTGAGGAATGCTGAGTACTTACCTCTCAGGTTCAGGCATTAAAACATTACCTCAATGTTCAAAAGAGCAAGCAGTATGCAAATAAATGCAGTATATGCTGTAGATACTTTAACAAGGTAGAGCAAAGAGCAAAATAGACTCTGTTATGGACACAAATCAGCAGTGTGCAAAGCTGTATCCGTTTGACTGTTATCAGCACAAACTAGGCTCTAGGCAGCCAACAACTTGCCGCTCTGTACCTTGACATACATGCTCCTACACTTCCTTGTCCAGTGATAAAGTATATAGTCAGGGAAGACTTTAGCTAGAGGAACAACTATCTTCGCTATAGTTATTGTGGCACCAACAATCATCACAGATGTCACAGTAATCACATATATGCATGTGTGTCTACTGTTAATAGCATACTACCACAGCACTGAACACAGGTGATTGGTGGCACAGCAGTGCAGTATCATTTGTGATACTAACATAAGCCTCAGAATTTTCTAGCAGTTGTAATACAGTTTCAGGAAGGCGAGGGCTAGAAACTGCCCCATGGCACCACTGATTAAGCTAAAATAAAGTTTTAGATGTTGACAGTGTTTGCTTCCAACATGCACAAAGTTCTGTAAAATCTCAGTCCCTAATGTGCAATTGGGCTAGAATCACATTTTGGATACAAGAGCAGTTGCCTTTGTGAGGAATACAGGACCTAGAGAACACAGCACTGGAACAAGGAGACAAAATGTTTTTCCAAAGATTACTATGAATTTGGAACAGGCCTCCCAAACAGAAGAGTTTTACAAAGGTTCCTTGTTGGAGAGAGAAATAAGTAATAAATGTATGGCCACTTTAAACAAATAATGGAGAAGAGAGATGAACTTGGCCTGGAAGTATTTAAATAGTCAATAAACAAAGAATTAAAATAGGAATATGGCAGCATAGAGCAAAAGTGAAGCTTGAAAACACACACAATTTACACCTCAGAGTACTTCAACATGCCAAGGCAGATTTGGCATTTTTAAAATGGGCAATTTCTTGGATGGGAAACATTTGGTTCCAGGTGAAAAGGTAATTAGCATTAAAGGCCAAGCCTCTCAAAAGTGATTATTGGATGTCTGGTTCTTGGTGCCATTCCACACAGTTTCAAAGAGCACGATTTTCAGCAAATACTGAGAACCACCTTTGTAAAAAAAAAAAGAAAAAAAAAGGCTCCTTTAAGGTATGTCAAGTCAGATTCTCAAAAACTAGGGCACTCAAAATCTCTAGTCATTTTTGGAAAACTTGGCATAAGTGTTAACACTCGCAATGAGCCAGAAAAGCTTTCATTCAAATCCAAACAGTTCCCATAGTAACAACTGACCTTGACCAAGCCAGAAGACCCCCGATAAATGTAAGAACTGAACTTCGGCAACACTAACTGCAAGACAGGTCACATCCGGAAAGACAGTTTAATCAACTTGTCAAGATGGAATGCAAATGACCATGTAATATATACTACAATGCAAAACTAGTGAAGACCAAGTGTGCACATAACACATTAATAAGCTTTGAAAAACATCTTTGCAACTTAGTACTTCATTTATAAATAGAACAGAAGTACAATCATTTACTAAAGTCATTCAAAGATACAGATCTGGGATGTGACTCATCCAGACAAACCTACAGAAGACAAAAAGAAACAAACTAAGAATACCTAGGCTACATGATTCATGTGGAAAAACAAAGTGGCAGTGCTCTTCCTTAACACAACGATATCAAATATATCCCTGTAGGAACATGCAGCGCAAAAGCTGCAGAACATGAAGGTACTTGGAAGAGAGACACTAATCACTTGGAAAATAGTTTGTAAAAGAGATTTGTTACATATTGTGCATGACAAACGTACACAATTGCTAACTTTATTACTCCAAAGCTGTTGTAGACAAATGATTTCAACTACTGCTCCTTATGCCCTACAGCCATACTTCTTATGATTTCATAAGAAAGGCAAGGTCCAGCACTTTGATGGGATCCAAGAGGGAAAACCAGGTTACTGTGAGAAAAAGTTTTCAACTGATTCCCAGAAGAGACCATTCAGCCCCTGAATACTTCTTACTGAAGATCTCACACAGAAAGGAAGTGTTATTGGTCTACTGCTGAAATTCCACTTTGGTATTTTCAGTTCCATCTCTTACCACACTGCTTCAATCATCCTTGCTCAGAGATGAGTGATTACACCTCTAGAGTTGCTGGATAGGGGATGCCTCACCGCTGCTGCTTTCTCTGTGTTGTCTCTCACCACCACACTGTATTCAGCCATGCTGCAGACTCCAGGTTCTGAGGCTCCACTGTCCAGCCCAACTATTAGCAATTTTAGCCAACAGTTATTGTTATTTTCACTGGGTAAGAGGGGAACTATGCCACAGACTATTCCTCTGCATCATTTCTCATTGCAACCCTGCTTGTCTCTGATCAGCCCATGATGCTAGCCCAGTGGTCTCCAACTTTTTTGTGTCCAGTAGCACATTCATGTTCTCAGAAGAGTGTGGCCGGCACCAACAATTTTTCAAGGCTTATTTTGTATTTGTACATTAAATAATTTTAATATGTTTTTCATTATTACATATTATATGAATCCATAAGATAAAAAGGGTAATTTTACATGTAAAAGGTATTAAATTATTCGGCAATTACTCTTTCACCTTACCATGTGAATTTGCTCTTTTTTATCTACCTGTAGGAAAAAATAAGGAGGTTTTACAAAAATAAATATCAAACAGTTTTCATCTCATGTATTTTAAAAAACATTGGATTTTTTTAAAACATAAAAATGTATTTTTTAAACATTGTTGAATTGCTGGTCCAAATATATTTATTATTCTCACTTTAACATAGAATGAAGCCTGCAGCCCTGGAGTTCTCTGTCCACAGCAGGCATGGCATGGGGCTGCGGTTTCTCTCCGGCTTAAGCCGTGGCCCCGCACCTGCCGAGGACAGAGAACACTGGCGCCCGCAGCCCCGGAGAAGCCGGAGAGAAGCCGCGGCCCTGTGCCTGCCAGGGACAGAGAATGCTGGCGCTCACAGTCGGCAACCCCGGATTACTCTGTTCCCAGCAGACGTGGGGCCCCGGCTTCTCTCCCCTGCTGGGCACTAGGCGGGCCCCATGCCTGCCAGGGACTGAGAACACCAGTGCCTGCAGCCCCAGAGTTCTGTCCCCAGCAGGCGCAGGGCCGCAGCTTCTCTCCGGCTTAAGCTGCAGCCCTGTGCCTGCCAGGGACAGAGAACACCGGCGCCTACCAGGGACAGAGAACGCTGGCACCTGCAGTCTGAGTTCTCTGTCCCCGTCAGGTGTGGGGTTGCGGCTTCTCTTCCCTGCTGGGCACTAGGTGGGCACACAAATGCCCCAGTGGGTGCCATGGTGCCCACAAGCACCGCGTTGGGGACCACTGTGCTAGCCTCTATCACCCACTTGTTAAATTTTCAAAACAAATATCCTTGTGCTTTCGCTCACTGCTTGGGAGGGGCTCCCTAAAAGTATCTGCAAAGCTTCCTCATTATCAATCTTTATAAAACTCTTCTCAAAACTCTCCTTTGCTCTAATGCCTATAACAAAACCTGACAACAATTAGGCTCTTGGTGTGCTGAGACCACGACCTATCACGCCGACCAATACAGTTTCCTTGTACTCCCCCACTTCTGCCTGTATCCATCTGTTGTCTCTTGTCTTATGTTTAGATTGTATGCTCTTTGAGGCAAGGACCATCTTTTTTTGCTCTGTTGTACACCACCTAGCACAGTGTGATCCTGGCCCATGACTAGAGCTCCTATTATGGTAAAACAAGTTATACCATAATTAAACACAGGACTCTTCACTTCATGTCCTAACTGGTATAGCAGAACACAGTAATGCTACATAACATTTGTCACAATTCACCCCAAAGATGGCTGTACTCTAACGGAGAGTAAAGCAATTCCTACATATATAGTTAATAAACTTCATCACGCTTTTTGAGATCAATATGCATAAGTCTCATTACTTCAGTAAAGAGATCTGTGAAGGCAGAAGATAAGTGCTCTGATAAATCCTTAAAAGCATAAGGAATATAGTGGTGAAAAAAAGTAATGAAGGTATGAGGTGGCGCAAATACCAGTCTCAGTCCACTTAGTACTGGTCTGCAAATGCTTTCAGGATTGCCTTAGGGGATCCAAAAAGCCTCTCGACCAACTGTTTACGTGGAAGTGGTATGCAGGAGCTTCATCACTCTGTATTTATTTTAGAAGCCTTATGGAGGCAATACTGTGCAACTTCTACAGCACAGAGCTGGACTGGCATCTTGCTAGGAACCCTGCGGCAACTAATACGTATTTACATAAATGTACATGCATTGTACCAGTTTGATATCCTCCAATGGATTTATTCATCTATGTTTCATTTACTGGTTCAATTTTACAAACTATAAATCAGTTTTTCTTCCCTTTCGGTTTTATTCTCTTCTCTTTTCCATCAATTTCTTTTTTGTGCCTTTTCCCCCTCCTCTTCTCTCCCTGCTTCTTCAGCTTCCAGTCACTCCCTGCCTCTTTTCTTCCATTCCTTCCACTGTATCCTCCTTTCATCCTTCTCCATTTACATCATCAATGCCTTGGCCACCATCACTACCTCACCATTAACATGAGCTATTCCACTTGCAACCTGAAGAGAAACTCTGCTCCACTCCCCCACGCTATTGGATCTAGATGGTCTCATTATTATTCCTTCTGTAATATGGAGCTCGATTCTGTTACCAGCCTGTTGATGACTCCTGAGGATAATAGGTGGCTAACAGTAGTATAGCAGGTGCACAAACACTGGAAAGGAACAGCTAGTGACCCAGAAAGGGGAAAAGCTGTGGAATCTCACTAGGGAAATGTTCTGCTATGAAGTGCTAACTCAGTGTTGCCTCTTAATGGCAGACTTTTGGGCTGCCAAAAACAAACCAACCATTTTCTACACCTTGACATGTTGAGCCGCACAAGGCCCATGAGTTTTGAACTAGGGTTCAGAGCTGGTAGTGTCTGTGCTATAATCAGACAATATTTCCTCAAGGAAATCCCCTGTCTTAAAATCTTTCACTACTCATCAGCCATCCTTTTTTCTGTGGAGGATATCACCACAAACTCATGGTTTAGTTGTCTATGACCAGCGTACATTTCTTCCCAGTACAGCTTATGGTGTGCCCTGCACAAAGAAACACAACTGGGTTAGAAATTTCACAGTTAGTTCTCCCATTCATAATCGCTAAAGAACAGCTTGAGTCACTGTGTCAGATGGTGCATTCAATCTACTTAATTTATTGAGTAATAAAATAACTTCAGAGCTCTTTCCTAATGTAAATTTTGGAACCCACTAATACCATGATAAATGGCACTTACGCATCTCAACCCTTCATTGATTGAAGCCTCTCACACAGAGAGCATCTTCTAACTGAGAGTGCCTTAGTTTCTTGAAATGGGTAAATAATCCCAGTCTTGTTCTATTATACAGTCCCTATGGAGCACAGTAAAGATTAAATATTTAGTCAAGGAAAACAAATACATATGTTTCCTCATGAGAGCAAAATATTAGCAACTTTAGCACTACAAATTAAATGCTTGTCCCAACCCAAACAGAAAATACAGCATAATCTCACTAAAAAAACAATCAATCAATCAATCACACCTTACTAAACTACACTGAAAATCAATATGGGGAGTAACTATCTAGTGAAGTACAGGAGCAGGACTGATAAAGGCGACACAATGTTCCCATGGGTCAACTGGGGTTAGAAGCAATATATCACACTTCCCTTCCCCTCTCCTGGTACCTGTTCTGCTCTGTACACGCTCCCTGAAGGTCTGGTACAGGCCAGACAGGATACTGTGCTAGACAGACTCTTGGCCTTACCCTGTATGGCAGTTCTTATGACTGTGTTTATTCAACCAGCTGTATAACTGGTTGAATAAATTTATCTGAATATTTAATAAGATATTTGCAGTTAACATTTAACCAGATAAGATTTCAAGTTATTACAAGTTTGTGACATGCCCGCCTCACTACTTTCCTTAACTTCATTCTTTGGAGGATTAGAATGACTATAAACTACAGACCGGTGCAGTAAAGTCTGATCTAGGGCTCAGATCCTTCACACCAATCAAATGGGTGAACCCCTACTTCAAATGGCATTTTCCAAGGCATAAGGGTTCAGTTGCACTAACTCCATTGCAAGATCAGGGCCTAGGTTATGACCAGAGTAATGTCCTCTGTTATATGACTACCAATAGGCAGAAACGTGAAAACCAAGGCTTTGTTCTTTGGGGGTGGAGATGAAAGAGAAAATATGAAAGGGGGGGGAAGAAACATAGGGCAGATGACGGACTGGCAAGGAGAAATCTGTGGTTGTCAAGGGAGATTCTGACAGAAAAACAAAGGGGTGTTGAATATTATAGGTTTTTTTATGGTGCTCATAAAACATTAAATGTAATTATCATTTCAATAGTTCTGTGGGGTACTGAACAAAAAAACACAAATTAAATTATCTGATCAAGGTCATACAGAAAGTCTGTAGCAGACCCAAATACAGAAATCAGATCTCCTGAATCCCAGTACAGTGCCTTAACCACAAGAATACCCTGCTCTCCATGGGAAGGAGCTGAATGGAAAGGGTGCAAGAAAAGGGAATGCTGAAAAATAAATTATTAATGGTACAGTGAAAGTGAAAAGGGGGTTTAAGGGAATGGATTTAATTTAAAGACAACATTGTGAAGGTTCATTGAGAGGCTGACATGAACGAGATCATTTTCTCCATAACATGATCCACAGAAAATTTTTTTGATAGGCCTGTTACTAATTAACAAAAAGTGAGCCTATCAAAAAAAGACATCTAGGTACCACAAGTGGCCAGTCAGCATGACCTCAAAATGTCAGACTCTCTTCCAATCCCCTGCCAATTAACCAAAAGTTAGGTAAAACAAATTTGCCTTGCATCATGCCCCAAAGGTCATCAAATTCTGGCTCTGGTGGACTGTAAACAGGCATTCCAGAGATAGTATCCCCTTTCATTCACTTCCTTCTCCAAAGTTCACCTCTAGAGACTGACAGGGCTTATCCACAAACAGAAATTGTGCCAGTTTAACTAAAAGGTGCAATGTTGCATTGATTTAGTTAAATCACTGTAACTTTATTTGAAGATCAGGCCTTACAAAATAATACTAGTGCTCAGACACCAGAAACAGAATTCCTGAGAGACAAGCCTACTCACCTGATTTCTTAATCTGAATAACTAATGATTGTTTTGAGACCTTTTCTAGACTGAAATGTATTTGTGTAAGATGTGTAAAGGTTAAGGTGGTCTGAAAAGATTTTTCAATTTCTGAAATTTTGATATATCCAGTTTAGTTTCTGATTAACAAATAGCAGTACTTGCATACATAGAGTCATGCAGAGTACATTTCTAATTTCCTCTTACAGGTGAAACACTGAAAGAGAGGTTTTGGCAATAAGTGCCTTGGATGGTTTCCATGAAGAGAAGGCTGACTTTTAAACCTATAAGCACAAATGATAGCAATAAACAATTCACCAACACTTAAACATTCAGATGATCTAGCAGAATAAAAATCCAACCTCTTAAATAAAATATAGGAAATAATTATTGAGCCTAGCAAGTTAGAGTAGGGTGGTAGGGTTGATTTAGCTGTCTTACGTGATTTAAATTCCCACCTCAGCACAAGTAAGTATCTCTACACCAGACTCTCCAGTCCAAGTAGGGGATTACGTTGCATCAATGCTCGTACCAACACTTGCACCTCAGGACTTGCCAGGTATTCTATTTTACTCTGTTCCATTGTCACATGTATAATACAAAGTAAAGGATATACAAAGATTAAATACATATCCTTCATAAACATTTGATCCTATCAGTCTAAATCCACACTTCTAGTAATAAATCAAACAAAAATATTTTCTAGACAATTGATTTTATATGGATTGTATCAATGAGAAAAAGGAAATGTGTTCAAATGATAAACCTTGAATGATTAAACACCTTCAGGAACAAAGTTGATGTTTATTCATTTATCTTACAAGGAAGACAATAAAAACCCTTCAGACATCAGAAAATATGCATCTTTCCATAGATTTTTAGGGAAGTCTACATTTCTCTCTTTTGAAATTTAAGAAGAGATCCTAAAGTCTCTAGCTTTTCAAAATATTCATAATGTAACCTGATGAATGCCCTTTTGCCTCCAAGCCTGCACAAACTTGATCTGATGAAACCAGTGATTTTTAAATCTAAGAGTATAATCTTTTTTAATGGTCTGTTTTAATTTGGATGTAGGAATGCTACTCTTGCTTAACAGACTCAAACCACTAACATCCAGCAAATGCACTCGCTCAGCATGGCTGGGAACATCTATCACATACATGAAAAGAGAAGCCCTAGGAATAGGTCTTGAACCTTTGATTATGCAAAGATAAATTCTGTTTTCTGGAGAAAAGACCACAGCAAAGGGTAAACACAGTTGCAATGTGTTCAGCTGATGTAGTCAAGTTTGCACCACCTTACACAGTTTTCCATACTAGTTTGTTTGAAACCAGTGGGCTGTTTAGTTACATAGTAATGATACTAAGTTCAGATAGTGTGTTATGAGTAATGTACATATAATCCCTAGTTTACTGATGAAGTATCCAAGGCAGAGGAGAAATTAAATGACTTGCTAAAGGACATGTAGCAGATCAGTGGCAGTACCAAGGATAGAGTCCAGGTCTCCCAACTGCCAGTTCAATACCCTATTCACTGCATCATTCTGTGTCCCATACTAAGTTAACAGAGAATACACAAGAAGGAATTTCTTGATTAATCCTCACAGCAACTCAGTTGGTATCAACTTGGTTTAACAGACAAGGAAACAAAGGGTCAAATTCTGTATTGTTTTACCTCATTACTATTTCATTCAGTGGAGATACATCTGGCATAAGTCAGCACAAACTTTGGCCTAGAGAGGAACAAGTGACTTGCCAAAGACTATAGAGCAAGTCAGTAGTACAGTGGAGGTTAGAACTCTGGTGTTCTTCGCTCCCACTCCTGTCCTGAATTCATCTCTTATCTGTTGAATTTTAGTGCCTTTCAGTGACAACTAACACTAGATATAAGTAGGGTCCAGAAAACGAGCACAAGAAAAATCCACCGAATTCCAGAGCTAGTTGGGGCATGGAGAGTAGATATGCAAATCCTTTTTCAGACAATGTTGAAAGTATTCTTGCCTATCAATTTTGTCCATAGTGTATTTTATTAATGCTGTTTGATAAATTTGTTTACAGATTACTCAGACTACAACATAAAAGATAATGCATCTCACACATTTATGGTTTCAAATTTTAAAATTATAGTGTTATACTTTACATCTTATTCTAATTTTCTATAAAATATTTAAGATTAGAGTCTGATACACGAGCAAAACAGAAATAAAGTCCATGTATGAAACTCTTATACAGGAAAACTATATGTACTATGCACTATGTAATGTTGGAGCGGCATAACGTTATTTGCGGAATAACAAGCACTGTCACAGTGACTATTGCTTCCCCATGGAAAGTGAAGAAAATGACATACACAGAAATTTAGTAAGCTAAGATATTAAGTACTTATATCAAGTTAGCGCCAAAAGGCCTCATTCTGGAGTGGGTCCCTCTTGGGCTGGCCACTGTGCAAACAGAGGTTGTGAGTTTCTGCCACAGAGTTCACAATCTCTAAATTTGGCCCAAACAATTAAAGCCCCATTTTATATTAACACGTAGATGAAGACCACCTGTTTGAACTCCCATAGCTCCCTTCCCACCTAAGTTATGGGTTTATTTAAAAATTCTGAAATATGATCAATTTGCTCTCTCACCTATTCTCCTTCAGTAGCAAATGGCCTGCTATCTTCCTCATAGTGATGTATTTAAAATCCCACACAGTATGGACATGATCTGTCCAGCACTGAAATGCTAATGGTGACTCTTACACTCAGCATGTCATAATAGATAATCCGCATAATGACATCAGCACTGCTTCATAATGGAATGCTATAAGTCATCTCAAATGTGAGCTGAATTTTTTTAAAAGTATGACCCACATCATATATCACACTACACTATTTAGCATTTATATAGTGCTTTAGATAGGTGCTGCCAAGTGAAAGTGCATTTGGACTCACTGGAGGGCAGAACGAGCATCAAGAAAGGGGCAAAGACTGCCCAAAAAAGTCTTCTGACAAGGTTGGAGTTCTACGTCTCCTTCTTCTCCCTGCCATATATAACTTGAGAAAGTGGGTCAGTCTTGAAATTTTACCCAGTTCATCCTTGAAGACATCAAGAAAAAATTTGTTTCTCTTATCAGAATCAATAATCCTGATTTTAGACAGATACAGCCCTTAGTTTTTATATTTATTTTACCCATTTCTATAGTACCTGCTGCAACAGTTACAGAGATTAACACACAAATCAGATGGGCTATCAAGAAAGAATTAAAAAAAAACCCAAAAAACAGTAAACCATACAAACAAGCCTCACATAAGATCACTAGACTCTAAAGGCACAGGGTTCTCAAATGAGACAGCCCAGCAGCTAATCACATAGTGTTCATACTTTTCAAAATTAGCTAGAAGATCTTTGCTGACACAGAAATTGGGTACTGTCTCACAACTGGATTCCAGACCATTCAGGACTAAAGATCAATGATGGAATCTTGAATATAACCTGGAAACTAATAAGAAATCGATGCAGATATTAAGCACAGATTTTGAATTCACACCGGCCAGCACCACTCAGGAGGTGGACAAAAGCCTTCTCCAAACTACAAACTGAAGGTAAGGAGTAGAAACTTGAAGGCAAATTTTATCCTTAGTTGTAACATCAACATTTTTATTTAAAAAAAAAAAAGTCTGGTTAAGATCTCTAACCAATCTTGGTGATTGTAATAACATGAGTTTATTTTAAATTCCATGAGAGGAGTTAGAGGGGGACCAGAATTATTTCTTCTGACTTCTCAGATTTAGTAGTATTCTCAGTCTGAGAACAAAGCAATGAACTCTAGTTTGAGCTTGGTTTACTATTTAAGGTTACAAATTGTTTTGAGGAAAAATATACGAAGCAAGGATTCTTTAACTCTACTAGGAGCAGCATTGTTGGTCGAATAAAGCAAGGCCTCACACTCAACTTCATGGCATCTCTGTTTGTCTTTAAGGAATAACTTTGGAACACCACATCCAAGCAATTCCAGAATTTCAGGGAATATTTCAGGCATCATGGAACAGTTTGACTGAGAGGAAGGTCAGGACCTCAAATGACTGGTGATGTCAGTGGAGGAGTCTCTCTGACACCCCCCTACTACTGCTTAAACATAGCAAATTGAGCTGCTGTCTCTGATGTGTGGGGACATTGATTGTTTCTTTTAGACTCCAGGCTAAAAGACAAACAAAAAAAAGTCTTAGAAGAGGGGAAGGGGATAGGAGGAGACTGGAGAAGAGTGCAAGCGTTAGGAACCACAGGAATGTGACAGTTGTGGCGAGGGAAGCTGTTATAGCAGGGGTAGAAAACCTATGGCATGCGTGCCAAACGCGGCGCACAAACTGATTTTCAGTGGCCATTACACTGCCCGGGTCCTGGCCACTGGTCCTGGGGGCTCTGCATTTTAATTTAATTTTAAATGAAGCTTCTTAAACATTTTAAAAATCTTATTTACTTTACATACAACAATAGTTTAGTTATATATTATAGACATAGAAAGAGACCTTCTAAAAAGGTTAAAATGTATTACTGGCACGCAAAACCTTAAATTAGAGTGAATAAATGAAGACTCGCCACACACTTCCGAAAGGTTGCCGACCCCCATGTTATAGCTAAGTTAAAGAAGAAACTTCCTGTTCCATCTGAAATGGAAACTATTGTTAGGCTAGTCTGCACTGGGTGCTTTGGATTGGTAATGTACAGAAGCCTGGGTCTACTGAATTTGTTCACAGACTACTCCATTGGAGATGAGAGATAGATTGTCTGGGTTGGTCTTTTTACAGCTGCCAGTAGAATACCAAGATACCTTGCTATCATGAGGTCTAATCCTTGCTAAAGCATCTAGAATGAAAAATGCCCATCACACCCTTCTGTTGAAGGAGATAGATCTTCAAAACAATTGAATTGAAGTCTAATTTATATTTGGGAGTGAGATGACGGGATGAACAACAGGACAAACTCCAAAAGAAAAGCTTATGCACTAATACACAAAGGTTAAGGCTACACATATCAGAATATATACAATAAAAACTGACTGATGGGGCTCTAAACAGGCTACTTCACCTTCAATGGAACTGTGAAATGTGTTATCTATGCATGTTAAACAATCTGTTTCACATTGTATTTAGCCGTGACACTGATTACGTTCCCCAGACATGAAGAAGAGCTTGTGTAAGCTCAAAACTTGTCTCTCTCACCAATAGAAGTTGGTCCAATAAAAGATGAGGTTGGTGAGGTAACAGATCATTAACAATGTAAACATTTGGGAAATGTATATTGCTTGGACAACACTTCTATCAAATTTCAAGTAAAATCTTGGTTTACTATAATCCTAATATTGCTGTGGCTTCCACTTATTTAGATCAATTCCATTCCTATCACTTGACAAGCAGCTGACCTTGTTATCCATATGACCACTAGAGGCCGTATCACAACTTGCCTAGCCATAGGCAGTGCTTCTGTCAGCAATAGACTATAGTACTGGAATAAAGTGACTTACAGGGTACATTTACACTGCAATTAAAAACCCATGGCTGCCCTGTACCAGCTGGCTCAGGCTCATGGGTCTCGGGCTAAGGGGCTGTTTAACTGCAGTGCAGATGTGCAAGCTCAGGCTATAGCATGAGCTCTGGAGCCCGAACATCTACAAAGCAATCAAATGGCACCTTAGCCTGAGCCCCAGGAGCATGAGACAGCTGACACGGGCCAGCAGCAGCTTTTTAACTGCACAGTAGACATACTCTTAGATGTAGTCACCTGTTATCCATCGTTCTGAAGTTCTCTCTCATTCATAATTCTGGCCTCTTATTAAACAAGATTTTTTTTAAACCAGTCAAAGAACTGCCCAGTAGTACCTTCCTTAAAAAAGTTCAAAAGCAATTGAAATAACAGGGAGAAAGTTGTATTTTCAGTACAAATTATTTTGTTCTGTTTTAATTCCAAGTGCATAGATTAAGTGGAAGAACTTAAATATTTAACTACTTAAACACTGAAAATTGTGTTCCTATAGCAAAAAACATTACAGATTTGAGAGACTCCAAAGATTTATTTTACTGGATAAATGTGCTTTAAATTGGAAAAATATTTATAATTTTTAAACTATAATAGTATGGAATAGTTTTCCTGTTTTATATAAGCACGTATTAACTCCTCGCTTAACATTGTAGTTATGTTCCTGAAAAATGCGACTTTAAGCGAAAGGATGTTAAGTGAATCCTATTTCCCCATAAGAATTAATGTAGATGGAGGGCGTTGGGGCAGGGGGTAGGTTCCAGGGAAATTTTTTGTGTCAGACAAAAGACATTATATACATATACAGTATAAGTTTAAAATTATTTTCAACAAACTATGTAATACTGTACTCACCAATGATGACTGTGAAGCTTGGTTGAGGCAGGGCATAGTGGGGTTGGGGTACGGGGGCTTGCCCCACTCCGCCCATCTGCTCCCCAGCTGGAACGCCAGGTGGGCAGAGAGGGATAAGCCCTCATGCCCTAACCCTGCTCCCTAGCTGGAACGCCAGATGGGCAGAATGGGGCAAGCTCCCATTTCCTGACCCCACTCCCTGGCTGGAACACCGGGTGGGCAGAGCAGGACAAGCCCCTGCACCCCAGCCCTGCTCTCTGGCAAGAGTGCTGGGTGGGCGGGTGGAGCAGGGCAAGCCAAACAACCTTATAATGGAACATTATGCAACTTTAAAGGAGCATATTCCTTAATAGATCAGCAACCTAATGATGAAACAATGTTAATCGGGACAACTTTAAATGAGGAATTACTGTATGCTAAAAATCCTTGTCAGCTGCTATAAATTTGTGCCAATATACATATTGTCCTATATGCTCAAACTGAAACAGTGTCATTTTAAACCACAAAAGTTATTTTACACTTTACACCCACCCACCCATTACAGGATGCACACGCCACGCCACTCTCTTCACTTACCATCCAATACAGCTGTTCGTTTCAACACAGTTTACTCTTTGAACATCATGTTCTTTTTATAGTTTTCTCCCATCTTTTCTCCTTTAGTAAACATGCCATTCTATCTTCATTTTCTCCCCAAATCAAAAAAAATACTTTCATGTTACCACTCAGCTCAGTTCTGCAAGGCGCACTGTTGAATGCCTCCAGCGAGAGGCATATCACCCACAACTACAGTATGAGCTGGGGGTACATTCATCTCAGGGAACTGTACTCATGTAATTGTTACATACATTCACGCCCGAGTATACTTGTTTCCAATATTATAGCATCATCCTTTTTGTGTTTCATTAGTAAAGTTTAATAAAATTGTATTAAAAGCATCTCTGATAGTCAGATGTCCGAGAGTCACACAGTGCTCACATTATGCTCATAATATAGCAATTCTTATGGTTAAACATTTGTGTTGTCCACTTCTGTTCTCGCAGAAAAGTTATTTTCCCTTGCCCTCACTTTGTGCATACTGAAAAAGCTGAAAGTATAAAAATTAATTATGGAATAAAAATGTCTGTATTCCCAGAGCAGCCACCTTCCAAAGGTCAGTATCTTATCTGCTTTAATTTTTGAATTACCCAAAGTAATCACAGCACCTTATACTTGCCAGTTTAATTGTTTTAGACTTAAGTCATTTGGAAATTATGTAAGTGTTAATCAGCATCATTAACTAGTAACTATACCTAAATTCCACTTCTTGCCTCCTGATTTGTATTATTCAAAGATGGCCACGAGTAACTGCTTTTCAGTTTTGTGGAAACAAACTTGCTCCTTATATTCACATCCTTGGAGAATATTTTTATTAAATTATAGTTTCTATTGTTTTATGCATGTAACAAAGTTTGGGCACCAAACAATTCCAAGGTCCCGTTCCCCGCAAAAAATCCAGTTTGATTTGAACTGAAACAAGTTTTTTTTGTTGTTTAATTGAAAAACAAAAACCAAAAAAAAATTGTTTCAAATATTTTGGTCAATGTTTTGAGTCAACCTGAAATAATTACTTTTTTTCATTTTTTTTAAATTTTGAATTTTCTGAGTGATTCAGCTGTTCCAGGTGCATTTTACCCTTTTTTTAAAAAATTGGTCAAATTTGAAATAAAAAAAACAACACCATTTCAAATCAAAAAGCCTAAATGAAATGTTTCAACTACTTTAAAAAAAAAGTTTTCAGCTGAAATATTTGCCCAATATGATTAATAATTTCATGCCTCTTTTGACCAAAACAAAGACACAAAAACAAACAACTCATGTTAAAAACATTTAACCCAGCTCTACCCAGAAGTTTATTTACCTACCAATACTATGAACTAACATAATGCTTTGCTGAGTGCATGAAGTCACCAATAAGCAGAGCTGCTACAGCAGGGGTAGGCAACCTATGGCACTCATGCCAAAGGCAGCACACAAGCTGATTTTCAGTGGCACTCACACTGCCCAGGTCCTGGCCACTGGTCCGGGGGCCTCTGCATTTTAATTTAATTTTAAATGAAGCTTCTTAAACATTTTAAAAACCTTGTTTACTTTATATACAATAGTTTAGTTATATATTATAGAAAGAGACCTTCTAAAAACATTAAAATGTATTACTGGTATGTGAAACCTTAAATCCAAGTGAATAAATGAAGACTCGGCACACTGCTTCTGAAAGGTTGGCGACCCCTGTGTTAGAGCATAGGAAATAACAGATAAGGGCTAGGGAAAGCCTTCTTTTCTTCCCCACAGTGTATCTTTCAAACATCTAAAAATTTGGTCCATTACACCGTGAGAGTAAAGACAGAAGGAATCACTGAGCAAAGAAGGTGCACAACTCCTAGTTTATATGTGCACATTGCCTATTATCTGATGCTCCCATCTCACTGAGGAATTTTGGGGACAGGACAGCAAACAGGACAAGAGGCTCCTTCCTACCAACATTAAAAGACATTTCATAAAGTTACTGAGGAAGGAGAAGCTAGTTTAAATGAAAACCTCTCAAAGACTATTTGACTGTTCATTTTTTTTGTTAAAATATGCTCATAATTCAATATTTAGAAGGAATTTTAAGTTCATTTGATTTGTTCATTTATCATAGGGGCACCAGAAGTTAAAACGTATTTGTAAAATGTTTGCTCTTTATAGCTGTGTTTAATTCTGAGCCGCATTTTAAAGTTGAGAATGTCCATAATTTGACACGTGTCTGATGAAGTGGGTATTCCCCACAAAAACTTTTGCTCCAATACTTCTGTTACTCTATAAGGTGCCACAGGACTCTGTCACTTTTTACAGATCCAGAATAACACGGCTACCCCTCTGATACTTGACATCATTTGATAGATTTCCCATATTAAAAGTTTGGGGGCTTTTAAAGAAAATTGCTAGTATTTGCTATTTGAGTTATTAAATGGATCATGATTTGACAAATCAAAGTATGATGTCAATGGATTTGTGAAAATATCCAACCTATTTGGGGATTCATCACATGGTTACTTATCCCTTTACCTATAAGAGTTTGTTAGAGGAACACTTCCATTAGTCTACTGATGTACCAGTGTGCTATTACATAAACAAGCAAAACCACAAGGCAGCTTTAAAACTGATGCAACTTGGTCTGAAGCCAATTTTAAAAGAAAAAGCAGCACACACAATGACAGCTAATTTCCATTCATGCTCAATGCCATCTCCCCTCTCAACACAGAAAACGTCACACTTTGTAAATATTTTTTTTAAAATTTTTTTAAAAAAATCACCTTTCAAAAGCTGATTCAGGTCCACAGCATCATGCAAGACCTTTTGATTATGTCTGCGTTCAAACTCAGCATCTAGTGAGAAAGATACAGATGTAAGACTGGATCTCAACTTTCCATTTCCTAATCTGCTAGGCTTTACAAATTTTGAATTGTACTTCAATTCCTCAAAATTACCCTGTAAATCTTGGCTCACATTTTCTTGTCTTTTTACTTTCAGTTTCTTATCATTTGATGCTGCAAGTTCAAAAGACTGGATAGGACTGATGTCTGGTGTTGACAGAGGTGTTACATCAGTCACTGTATCTTCAGACTCCTCTGTGTATTCACTAAGCTTTGGTTTTACTTCCACTGACTTTATTCCCGGCCTCAATTTTTGTCTTGGAGATAGAAGAGCCACGTTACATATACTTCTCTTTGAGGAAGAGTGTGATGAATCTGATATGCAGCTATCAGAATCTATATCTGAACCATCTGTATCTGAACTTGAGGAGGAGGAAGAGGATGATGAGGAGCTAATATTGGTATACTTTTTGTTAACTTTCTTCATGTTACTGGATTGCTTAACTGATTTAGGTCTAACCCTTTGTTTTCTGCCATCATCACTACTGTCTTCTTCATCTGTATAATAATCCTCCTCACCTTCTCTAACTATTTTGGGGATCCCAGCTGGAATGTTTACGCGTATTCTACTTAGCGCAGAATTTCTACCAGACGTACTTGCATTTTCTGAACTTAAAGAAACTGACTGTGATGAAGTATTCCCACTATGGTCAGTGCCACCATTTATGGAATGTTCCTTTGGTGACTCTCTCTTTTTCTCTTCACTTTCATTCTCAGCACTGTGTTCCTGCTTCAGTTTCGTTTCTGATTCTGAGTCTGATTTGGCGATCTGTATACCTCCTTTTTTTATGAGCTCACTATGTTCTTTGCCATTGGCTACAACAGGGTTTTCTTCTTTCTTTGGCTCTTCCTCAAAATCACTATCAAAGAAAGAGTGGTCCACTTCACCCTCTAACACATCTGCATACCGGTCCATCCCAAAAGTTCTTGTATAAATTCCAACTCCTGGTCCTGCAGGTGTGAAAAAGGGTTTTCAAAATATTAACAAACAGCAGAGGAACATATGCCCTCAGTATAATTTTAGGTTACATTATTAATATTATACTTCTATGATATAATTAAATATGTTATGGACCAGGTAAGTTAAATATTTATTTATAATTATATATGGGCCAGATAATACGGTAAGAGGCTGCAGACTTAAGAAAAACAAGCTCAAAGAAAGGACCAGCGGCAAATCATTGGAACTAGGAAAGCGGCGGGGGGAGGGGCGATGACCCTGTGAAGTTCAAAAATTAGCATAAGTTCAGGGCAAAGCTGGGGAGGAAGGGACATTGTACTGCTTCTGGACTCTACAAGGCAGTTTAATGAGTAGGAGACTAGGTGAAACAATCAGCTCTGCATAGTTCTTAAGCTATGCAAGGCAACAGAACCACAGATCTTTATCAGGGGAAACTTTTACACTTGGCATGACACTAATGATACTAGCACTGAGTGCACTCCTGCAAAGGACTGGCGCCAGAGTTTCTCATGCCCTAGGCACATGGGCATTTCGCCACCCCCCGCACTGATCCTGCGGCTCTGGTAGAGCTGCCGCAGGTATTCCTGTGGAGGGTCCATTGGTCCGTGGCTCTGGTGGAGCTGCCGCAAGCATGCATGTGGGAGGTCCACCGGAGCCGCGGGAGCAGCTGACCGTCTGCAGGCATGACTGTGGCAGCTCCACCAGAGCTGCGGACCAACGGACCCTCTGCAGGCATGCCTGCGGCAGGTCAACCGGAGCTGCCTGCCGCCCCCCCAATAATCCTGGCGCCCTAGGCGATTGCCTAGGCTGCCTAAATGGTAGCGCCAGCCCTGCTCCTGCCTCAAGTACTTTTTGAAGCACAGAAATTCCACAGGGCCCAACATTCCCAGTTCTCTCCTCACTTTTCAACTGCTCTGAAGCTTCAGAGCTTTCTAAATCATCACCACCACATGAAGAGAAATGGACCACATGAAGTTCAGAAGCACCATACGGCAGCTTAAGTAGTAAGAAACTAGGGATTCTACTGAGATCCAAAGCTTCAAAGAGCCAATGAAGCAAAAGGAGACCTAGTGAGCTAGACACCTTGCAAAGCTCCTAAGCACTGCAGGGCAACACAAGTGGAAGAAAACCTGGGAAGCCATCAGCTCTGCACATCTCCTAAATTCCTCCACAGCTGTAGAAATAGGGACGGGGAAGCAGGACAAGACATGCTTCCCGCTCCCGCTGCCCTCCTCTTAAAAGTTCAGGGTGGAATTTGAGTTTTGCAGTATTTATCACTTCTTGTGTCAACTGGCTTCAAATATCCTGTAGAATCTGACACCTAGCTCTCAGAGGGATTCCTAAAAATAGCCTAAAAGGAAATGTAAAGCTAAAAAAGTTTTAGTATAACAACTTTATTATAAAGTAAATATTAAAAAGAATGAAAAAAGACAAAGTTAAAAACATCTATTACATACCACTTCCCTTTTTCTTAAAAATGTAAGACTTCATATTAGATATTCCCAGAACAATCTTACTTGGATTCAGGGTGGATAAAAAAAAAAAAAAAAAAAAATCAATGATTTTTCTTCAAAACAAAAAAATCCATTTTTTTTAATTTAAATCAGGTTTTTTCCTCAAAAAACATTTTATCCAAAAAATCCATCTAAAGATAGTTTTAATTAAGAGACATTATAGCTTAAACATATCTCATCATGGAATAGGGATTATAAATTCTAATTCTATAGTATGAGACAATATATTCATGCAATGTCTAAGAAAAATTTTGTAAATGAGTTCCAATAGTTCACGGATTAGGGACCCAATTTTATGAGGTTCCAGGGGCTTTTTTTAATAGATTATTTAGGTTAATCTTTCTATCTACTCAATGGGGCTCAGTCTAGAAGTTACCAGAGACGGTTAGTTTTGCAGTTCTCAAATTGTGAATTTAGGTCTCCAGAGATAACATTCTGTTAACAGGAAAAATGTTTTAACACAGAGGTGAGAAATAACAGACTTCAACCCGAATTCCCCTCAGCAAATTTGTGTACACAGAGTCAATCCCTTACCTCTCTGTAAAAGTGCAAAGTTTCAAAAAGTTCAATGAATAGATGATTTTGGGGGTGGAACAGATCTGGACAAGGAGAAAAAGTCTGGCTATAAATGTGAGAAGAGAGGGATAGGTAGTAGAAACAAAAGTGAAACTCTTTGAGCAGCATATTCCACAAGTCTTGAGGTCTTTGAGTGTAGCCTTCATTGATTTGAGATCTGCCATACCATTCTTTCACTAGAAGGGAAACCTATAATGGCAGCAGGCCATAAAAGAGACCCAGTTTGGGAATATTTGAATGAAGTTCCTCTACCTGTAGTTAAGACAAGCATGCGTGCAAAATGCAAACAGTGCAACAAAGAAATGCAAGGCCTAGTTGACCAAATGAAACAACAACAACAGCATCATGAGAAGTGTTCCTTCTCAGGAGAAGCTGCATTGAAGATGATGAAAGGAACATGTAGGATCTTCAGGTTGGTACACCTTTTTATTTCAAACTCCTTTCTTAAGGACTGCCTGTCTTCCTTCTGGATTATTCTTGAATTCTCATGTTTGAACAAAAAATATAGTTGTTACTCTATTTTAGATGCAGTTGTGATAAAAAATAAATAGCTAAAGTAGGCAGATCTTCCTTTTACAATTTCACCTTTACAGTAGTACTGAGTGTCAGTGAATGCAATGAATAATACTAAATGAGCAGTATGGTAATAATAATTAAATAACTGCATTGACTTATTTTGTTTAGGAGAATCCATCCTCAACATACAGGATTCTGAAGACTCTCCACCTTCAAGATCACGATCATTTTCTATAGGTTCAGCGTTATCTGTCAATGATAGTGTTTCAGTACATCATGTATGTCACATAACCACAGTATTTCATCTGTAGCAAAAAGAAGTTCCATCATCCAGAAACAACCATAGATAAGTTTCTGATAAGAACCAGCAGATTACAAAAAGAGGTAATGGATGAAAAATTGCCCGATTCTTTTATGCAACAAACTCTCCTGTCTGTATGATTGAGAACCCACACTTCATTAACATGGCTCAGTCATTAAGACCAGGATACAGTCCACCCAACAGAGCAGCAAATTGCTGGATAAAGTGTTTGAAAGAGAAATTGAGTAGTGTGCAAATGGTCTAACGGGTGAAATTGTTAACGTGAGTCTTGATGGGTGGAGCAATGTCCACAATGATCCTGTTGTATGTGCTTGTGTGACAACAAAAGAAGGGAATGTTTTCCTTACAGAAACAATTGATACATCAGGAAATGCACACACAGCAGAATACTTACAAGAAGTAGCAGTAAAAGCTATAAAACACTCTAGAAAAAAAAATCAAATGTCTAGTATGCAACTTGATCACAGACCATGCTGCAAATGTATCCAAGATGAGAAGAAATTTAGAAGAGAGTCCCAACTAATAACATATTGTTGCATTGCTCATTTGATGCACCTCCTAGCCAAAGACTTCAGTGTTCCAGAAATAAAGGCTAATGTTGTTGAAATTGCAAAATACTTCAGCAATAACCACTTTGCAGCAGCTGCTCTGAAAAAAGTGGAAGGAACCCAGCTAACTCTCCCACAAGACGTGAGATGGAACTCCATAATGGACTGTTTTGAGCACTATATCAAGAACTGGCCTAATCTGATGGCAGATTGTGAACAAAATCATGAAAAAAAACAGATGGCACTGTCACAGCCAAAGTTCTCAACATTGGGCTTAAGAGAAATGTTGAACACATGCCGAGTACCTTGAAGCCTATTTCTGTAATCTTGAACATAATGCAGGGAAATAGCTGTTTTATTGCTGATGCTCTTGAGATATGGAAGGGACTGAGTGAGATCTTTAAAAAGGGAAATATGCAATGACAGAATTAAAATTACAAACATGAAAAGAACAAATGGGATAAGCACTGTCGCCAGCTCATTTTCTTGCAAATATTCTCAATACTCGGTACCAGCGTCAAACCTTAACTGCTGAAGAACAAGAGATAGCTATGACGTGGGCATCCAGCAATCATTCCTCCACAATGCCAACTATAATAAACTTCAGAGCTAAGGGTGAACCATTCAAGAAATATGTTTGCTCATGATGTTTTAAAGAAAGTCACACCAGTGAACTGATGGAAGTCACTTAAGCACTTGGATTCAGAGATTGTTGAAGTGATAATCTCACTTTTAGCAGCAGTAGCTTCTTCTGCCGGTGTAGAAAGAATATTTTCTTCCTTTGGACTAATTTATTCCAAACTGAGAGATTGTTTGGGACCTGAAAAAGCAGGAAAGCTTGTTTTTCTTTTCCAGATTATGAACAAACAGGAAAACGAAGATGAAGATGACTGAGTTAGCTGCAGAAGCCAATATTTTAAGTTTCTCATGTTGACCTGACATAGTCAGTCAATTTAATTTTTTTTTAAATATTTCATTTAACTAATTTAGTTAAAAACAATTTGCAACAAAAACAAAACCTGATTTTAAAAAACGTGAATGTTTAAGTCAAAAATTCATATGCGTCTTTTGTTAAGATATTATATGTTTGCTGTTTAAGAAAAAAAAAATCCAGAATACTTAACATTGTTGTTTTAGCTAGATAAAACAATTTAAATGTCTGCCTGGTGATGTTCTCCTCCCAATATAGCATGACAAGAAAATCCTCCAAATATCAATTAACCTGTTGAACTGGCGATAGTTCACCTCTCAATGACTTCATAAATATCTGCTTCAGTTACCTTTAGTAAATGAAATAACCAAACAATCATTCATTTTCTGATATAGCTGTAAAACTAATCTGAAAAGTTTTCAAAATAAATCACTTAAAATAGATATAGTGTGTACCTTCTAAAAATGAAACCTACACCTATCTCTGAGATGTAAAGAATATTTTTAAGGTTATAACAACAATCAAGAAAGCACTTTTATGTAGAAATCCATGATTATATCCAGTCTTTCTGACTAGCGATTTAAATATTTAAATCTATTTGATTTAATCAAATCCACTCTGCTTGGATTCCTCTTATCTTCGGTTCAGCTTTCATAAGACCCACAATTATGGAAGTTCCTGTTCCATAGTTGTCATGCATGGGACATCAGCTTTATAAAGCTAAATAATACAACACATAGTATTACAGTTTAACTATAAAACCTTTACACGACAGATATAGAAGAGGGTCTCTGTGTCAGTAGTTGGATGACTCTACTTTGTATCTAGATGTAAATAAACCAATAACTAAATGACAGAACAGCATTCTTGCTCCTATCATCAGGCCTCAATATTGTTTGCCGCATGGAATTTACTTACATCTAATATTTTTAAATTGTCTTCTATAAATGGAAGAGTGAAATTCTATAGGTCACAGTTAAAGTTGGTTTTGGGCAATTTTACACATTTTTTGTTAAATCTAGACTAGTTAAAAATTATATATATTACCTTTTCTGATCATTTTCATCCATTGACATTTAAGCGTTAACTGTAACATTCTTGCAAGTTTTTGTATTATTATGTTCTTAGCAACCAATGCTACATTAACAATATTTTAGTGTTACTGGTTATATTGTAACATATGGCCATGCTAGGTCTTCACAGCTGTCACTATGCTGCACAGTAATGACTAGTCACAACTTCATGGCAACAATGGAGACAGAATTCAAACATCCAAAATACAGGTCTTTTTGAACTACAAAAGAATCATTTGTTAGCACTCTGTGGCCTCTCAACACACAGTTCAACAACTTTGATTCTGCCCAGCAGATAATGATGGTAACATTAGCCACTTCACTGCAATATTAATATTAATATTTTATTCATTATTAATATTTTATTCATAACATTACCTCTTTCCTTTTTCAGGCACAGTCCCTTCACTTTGTAATCTTTACATCATTAAAAAACAGATGTGCTGCTTTGGTCAATTTCTCTCAGTGACATTCCTGGTGCTTCACAAACTATACATTGTTTTAATGGTGAGCATGAAATGAAATTAAATGAGGAGTTTGAGTCTCAGTTGGTACTTTTCTATTTTATTCCCCTGTGCGTCTAGGACACGAAACATTTCTTTGAAAAGTGGGATTTGCCAAATTATTTGTAGTCATGGATTTTTCAGTAGAATAGCACACTACATATATGTACAAAATCTTTTATTATACTGTCTGTAGAAAGTACAGATTTTTAGTATTTCAGTTCCTAGAATATGGAAACAAATGAGATCATGCAGTCTTAGTAAAAGCTGTCACTGATTCAAAATACCTGTGCCTAACTTCTGATTTGAATAACCCTCTTATTTACACATTCAAAGAAAACATGTTTCCTGCTGTATACGCTAACAACTGTCCATCTAGAAAATTCTTACCAAGCATTAATTACTTACCTAAGCCCCTGTCTTTTCAACACTTACACATATGCTTAACTTTACTAAAATAAGTAATCCCACTGAGGTCAACAGTAAATTATGAACATAAGCTTCTGCAGGATTGGGACTCTATGGAATATCCTCAAGAACACACTAGCGAGCTGGTGGTAGTAAAACAGTAACTATAGGTATCCACTACCAGCTCCCAAGTTTATTATTATTTGTATTATCACAGCACCTAGTGCCATAGTCATGGACCATGGCTCCACTGTGCTAGACAATATATAACACAGAAAAGACAGTTTCTTTAAAGAATGAGGACCAAAACCTTGTCGGTCCTAAAGATTTCTTTAACAAAAACCAACAAACAACAACAAAGTCATAGTATAAACCACATAAACTCAAAAAGAAAACCCCTCAAAGCTGCTACCAACAGTACCCCCCTGGAGATCAGTTTGGAAATGGGTTGTAGTAATAGGCCCTCTGGACATTGACGTTTATATTACAGTAAATAATAAGACAAAGGTAGGATCCCCCACAAAAATATAACTTTGGTTTGAATGGATGTTAGGTTTCAATGTTAAGGTTAAAACAAAGTTAGAAACCCAACGTGTATGAAGTATGGAAGTAAATAGTTAAAGTATCTAGACTAATTTAGCCAGTTCCTGGAGTTGTCCTCCTACCATTTCATTTCTTTGCACATGGAGCACTGAAGCAAACATGCATCCCCAATACCAAATTTGATGATTTACCACCACACAAACTTCCAATCTTTCATTACAATTACTCCAATTTCATGATTGGGACATATGGTGTTTGTATATGTAGTGTTATTTAAGTTAAGCCCCAATGTGGACACAAGAATAAATGGCCATAAACTGACCATCAACAAATTTAGGCTTGAAATTAGATGAAGGTTTCTAGCCATCAGAGAGTGAAGTTCTGGAATAGCTTTCCAACGGGAGCAGTGGGGGCAAAAAAACCCTAACTGGCTTCAAGACTGAGCTTGATAAGTTTATAGGATTGCCTACAATGGTATGTAGCCAATCTGCAACTGCTAGCAGCAAATATCTCCAATGGCTAGTGATGGGATACTGGATGGGGTAGGCTCTGAATTACTACAGAGAATTCTTTCCCAAGTGTCTGGCTAGTTGGTCTTGCTCACATGCTCAGGGCTACCTGAACATCTTATTTGGGGTTGGAAACGAGTTTTCCCCCAGGTCAGATTGGCAGAGACCCTCATAGACTCATAGACTTAAGGCAGAAGGGACCATTATGGTCATCTACTCTGACCTCCTGCACAATTCAGGCCACAGAATCTCACCCAACCACTCCTGTAATAAACCCCTAACCTATGTCTGAGTTACTGAAGTCCTCAAATTGTGGTCTGAAGACCTCAAGGTACAGAGAATCCTCCAGCAAGTGGCCCGTGCCCCATGCCGTGCAGGTATCCTCTGCAGCATTAGGTACAGGCCTCCTGCAGGTTTAAACTAGTGTAAATGGTGGATTTACTGTAACTTCAAATCTTTAAATCACGATTTGAGGACATAAGAAAGTTAGCCAGAGGTTAGGGGTGGGTGGATGAGGTTCTGTGGCCTGAAATGTGCAGTCAGACTAGCTTACACTAGATGTACGAGGAGACATGCTAACTTTTTGTCTAATGACACTTGAAATAAATTACCAGCACGCAGAACGATTAGGTCTCACATTGTGAAGGGTCATGTACCTCCTGTAATGCACTGAGCGCTCTCAGTACCTCCCAATATTTGGGACTTTAAACAGAGTTGGGAAATGAGTCCCTTCAGTATGTTGCTTGTCATATGAAGAATCTGTAAAATTGTTTTATGTCTATTATGCATCACTAGGCCACAAAGCAGCATAATTACAATACAAGATTTTAGTTTCTGTCGTCCTTATTAAAAAAAAATAAAAATGGATAAGGTCACTGCTAGGGGAAAAAGAGTAAATACTGTGTTTGAAAGCTTGGTTGGTTTCTTGCAAGTTTAACTCAGAATTTCTACTGTTTGGATTTTTGGTGTGGCAGTGAGTGTGGGTTATTAAACTAAACCAATGTTTTTCAACAGTAATATACACAAGCCAGTGAACTGTGCCTGTAACATTAATGGGGATTGTGTGGGAATCTCCTTAGTTTTTTAAACAGCACTAACATGAGACTAAAAAGCTAAGGGGGCTTTTGAAAGAGGGGGGCATGTGGCGTGCTGGGAAAATTACTTGGCTAATACACAGTTCAAGGTACCTTAGGAGGGAAACCAATCTCCTACAGACCTCAGGCCCTGTACAGACGAGTATGACTTTGCTTGTGTAAATGAATCAAGGCGAGCTGGCTTAGTTGGTTGATCAGGCCAAAGCCAGCTTCAAGCTTAGTTTTCTTCTGACACAGAAGCCCAACAGCAGAGTCCCCTGTTCTTTGCAAACAACTCCCACCACCTCAGATCTCTCAAACTCACTACACCAGACATGTCCTCCAGGATATTTATCCATAAAGAGTAATATATATGTAAAGTATTTACAGAAAGCTTGTAACTTGTCAAAATTCATAATCATTGCAGGTAATATTTAAGGAATTATAGAGAAAGAATGCTCTTTGGACTTGAAGTAAAAGTCACCAGGGGCTAATGCATCTCAGTGATGGCCCATTTGGGTAATGAGGGAGTTGTCGTCCTGCCCTGTGTAGCCAATGACATAATGCAAGGCTCAACTGTGTGGCCTTGCACAATACTAGGACTTCCAATGGAAAACAATCAGAGGCAACTAAAAAAAAAAAAAAATCAAAACCACTTGAAGGTAAAACAGGAACTTTACAACAAGACAGGGGTTTGCCCTGTCTGAATTGGGGTGGGGTGGTGGGGGGGCTGTTTTAACACAAAGGAGTGAGAAGCATTCTGGATCCATTCACTGAGGAAACTCCTTGTGGTGTGGGGATGTTTTCATGAATGTTTGGATCCTGGTTCTGGTGAAACCACTCTGCTCTGCAACACACTGAACTTTGAGGGGAAACCTACTTTACGTGATAGGAAAGGTAACTATAAGTCTAGATCAAGGTTTGCATTTGGTGATTGTTTTGAATTGTTACTGTTGCCACTACTCCCTCATTTCTACTTCAATCTTAATTATTTCTTAAATAAGCCTACTTTTGTTTTATTGTAAGGCTCATAACTGCTGTGTGGTTTATGGGAGCGGGGGTTTAGGGTAAGATCAGTAAAGTGGGGTACACTGCACCTTTGGGTGCAGAGGATTTGGATCTTCTGTGAGTAGTTAGTGTCAGCAGCTGGATATCACAGGGGACTAGGGTGCATCAATTGTTAACCTGCAAGGTGAATACAGGGCTGGTACAGTCCTAAGGAGAGTGTTTGAATGGCTAAAAGAATGGCAGAATTAGGTTGCTGATACCGCCCTTCCCCGCCTCCCCCAAACCAAGCAAAGGCAAGACTCCCTCATGCTGGAGGCCTGGGGTTACAATGTGACTCTCAGTCCTGGTTGCCCCAAGAAAAATCATAGGCTTCCCTGCTGTGTGGGCTTTCAGAAGCTTGTGAAACCCCTCCTCCCCCTCAGCCCTAGGAGACTGAGAATCATCATCACTAAATATCTTGGAAGACTCTCTGGGAAACTTCTGAATGATCTTTCTGTTAAGCCCTAGATGGGATTAGATGGCAGCCCTTCCCCAACCATCTCTAGATCGGTCAGTCTTCTAATGAATCAAATAGGCTCAGAAGACTAAAAGAAAAGCCTACTAAGACTCATGGGATGGAGTGTGTTAGGACGAACCTCCTAAAATTCATGAATGAGGAGGCAATGAGCCACCTAAAATTCACTGAGGGTTCTGCATGTCTCAGGAAATACACAACAAAAGAGAAGAACGGCCCTCTTTATCCCACAAATGCTCTCTTCAGTCCCCATATCTGCAGGTTTTCTAAGGTCCATAGCGAGGGAACCCTACTCCTGGAGACCTCAGGATGTGTGTGGAAGCATACCTGTGAAGAAAGAGAAAAGGAAATGGAGTTCTCGTGGGCTGGGGCAGACAGCAGAGCAGGGAAACATTCCAACAGCTGAATCCAAACAACTAAAGGTTTATTTCCCAGTCTCCATTCTGAAGCTAACAACTAGCAAGAAAATGCTTCTAATGTTTAGTATCTTACCTTACAAGCAGCATATCTGATTAATTTCATTTTTGGTGGAAAGTCCCCCTTTCATTATTGACAACTCTTCCTAGTTATTGATTAGCATTTTAAGGCTTTTCTCATGAAAGCATAAGTTTGCACCAGTTGTATGACATCCTATATATGCATCAGAACAGACCACAGAGACTGAAAATAAATAGCCAAAAGAGATTGCTCTGTTTTTTTACTCCATAACAAAATACTTCTCTTGTTGAGTAGTATGCTCTCATGGATACATATATTCAACACTTTATGGAACTATTTATATATCTTTCTATCCATCATTGTCCAGATAAGAACTCTGTACATGTCATAAGAGTGACTAAATTACAGTCTTTTTAAATAAATGTAATAAATATAAGTGCATATTTACCTTCTGGTTTGGATGTAGTCATCTTGTATATGTTTACCTAGTTGATGTTGTGCTGTGGATTGTTTTGACAAAGGACTAACAGTTCTTTGATGACCCCTTTACATGTTACCATTAAGCCAGTTTCAGCAAAACTCTGTTTAACAGAACCACACTGAAGAGGAAAACTTCTAGCAAAGCTTACATGCTATTATGCAACATGCCATAAAACAGTTTCATAGATTCATAGACTTAAGGTCAAAAGGGACCATTATGGTCATCTAGTCTGACCTCCTGCACAATGCAGGCCATAGAATCTACCACCATACTAAACACCCCCACCTATGTCTGAGTTACTGAAGTCTCAAATCGTAGTTTAAGACTCAAGTGTGCAGGGAATCTCCAGCAAGTGCCCATGCCCATGCTGCAAGGAAGGCCAAAAACCTCCAGGGTCTGCAACCTTCCTGGAGGAAAATTCTTTTCCAACCCCAACATAGCAATCAGTTTCCCACTGCTAGAGTGTAAAGATCACACAGGCCAGCAACAGGCAAAGAATCTCGTGAGTAATAGATCCCACACTCTACATCCATACAAACAGAGACCATGGGCATATTTACTGCTAATAAGATCAACAGATCAATTAATTGCCAAAATTAGGCTATCCCATCATACCATCTCCTCCATAAACTTATCAAGCTTAGTCTTGAAGTCAGATATGTCTTTTGCCCCCACTACTCCCCTTGGAAGGCTGTTCCAGAACTTCACTCCTCTAATGGTTAGAAACCTAGTTGTTGTGTGAATTCAAACCATGTTGACATATTTAAACCATAATAGCTTCCTTAACAGGCTTTCAGAATGTACAGACAGTGCTTCATATGTGTGGTATGCACTGCAGTATATTATGTAATATGCCCTGAGATGCCTAGCAATGTGTATCTAAGATCACAATTTGTACTGTTCTTCTTTATTTTGTTTGGTGCAGAAAGAGTGTACGTACTTCCATTGTATACAAAGTTTGAGCAGGTTACAACTTACTGTAATGGATTTATAGATCCCACACAAAACATGAGTAGTTAGTTGTCATACAGATTTGTATTATTACTGATAACAACAAAGAAAATAGAATTATGTAAAACAAAAGGCTAGAATTGTTTAATTCCAAGGAATACACTTAAAAAGACATTGGCCAAATGTATAATATTACTGAGATAGTATAATTCACCAGGAGTAAGTAATTCATAAGTATTATATTACAATTTTGTTCTAGTTTGCTGAGTTAAGACATTTTTGCCAAATGTATAATACTTGGACCCAATGACCAAACTCCATTACATATAGGCATAATGCTGTAATATGTTTACAACATATTTTGCTAAGCACTATTAAACTGTCACTCTTCTGTATTTCCTATCCTATCACTCCCATCTCTTTTTCTAGGCCAATTAATTCAACAATACTGCAATCCAGTGGTTGACACAAAAAACAGTCAACTATTACACAAGGAATCCTATTATGGACATTAAACTGAGGTACCAGCAAATGAATAAGGTAGTGGGATGAAACATTATTTAAAGGAAAGGACTTTGATTTCCATACAAATACCTTGCTGATCAACACAGACGGGGAGGGGGAGACACAGAAAGTTGGTTAATATGGATATTTAATTGAAACATGGATTTAATTCATCTTTTCAGTGCAAGCAGAAAAACTCTCCAAATATAGCTCAAGCAACCTCCACACTAAACAGACACCTACATAGGTGTCATTCAGGCAGGGACTCAAGTAGCAAACCAGTAAAATCCTTGTGGAGGGTGCAGGGGGGAAGCAACCTCACCAAAATATAATACAAAATATATAATTACCATCTCCCATTTTCCAAGGCCTGCTAATTATACGGTGCCTTTGCCAGCCCACTACTCGGGGGTGCTGGAGGAGAGCACTGCTTGCAGCTATCGTTCGTCTCTAGCAGGGCATGCACACCCGGAGGACCAGCCTGTGTGCATGTGGAAAAGGCAGAGGGGAGGCTAGGACCTGGGGAGAGGGAGGAGGCGGAGCGAGGCGAGGGCCACCGGGGAAAACTCGCGGGAGCTCCAGCCGCAAGCATCGGCGAGGATGCTCGGAGGAAGGGGGCGCAGAGGCGCCAGGTTTACCAGTCCCACACCGCCGCTAGGGCCGTCCTCTTCCGTGCACGGCAGCCCCGCCGCCTCCGGGGAGCCTGACGCCAGGGTGCCCCGGGCAGGGGCTAAGCTCCCGTCGCCGTTACCCTGGGGCTGAGCTTTGTGGCCGGCACAGCAGGAGCCGCCAGTAGCACCGGGCAAAGAGTGCCCAGGAGCCTCCTCCCCCAGGCCCGGTCCGCGGGCGGATACTCACGGAGATCACTGCGCTGCAGCAGCTGGACTCCGGGCCCCGCGCCTTTCGCCCGGCGCCAGCAACAAGCCCGGCCCCTGCGTCGCCGGGGAGGGGGTGGAGCTCCCGCTCGGTGGGCGCCAGGGGGCGGCCTGGAGCCCCTTACTGCTGCCTCGGGCGTGGGGAGAGCTGGGGCAGGGCAGCTCCGCCCTTGGCAACGCGCTTGATCAACGTGCCGCAAGGCCGGGCCCCAGCGCCCTGGGGGAGTTGCTCACGGGCGGGACTGGCGCTATGTAAATACCGCAGGGCCTTACTGCGGGGCCAGAGCGGGCAGCGACCCCCATCACCGCAGAGCGCTGGGAGCGACTTAGCACGAAGGGGATCCGAGTCTTTTATTAGAGTAATTTTGGCCTTTGTCTCTGTAGCCAAGTAACTACTGCGGGGCTGAGAGCAAGGACTGGATTGACTTTCTGTGGCGCTTGGCGCAGAGATCGGTCCCTGGAGCGAGGGGCCAAGCAGGGGGGCCCGCAACACCAGCTGCGTCACGTGCGAGGGCACGATTTATAAGCCGGCAGTTGCCAGATGCACAATGGCCCATTCCACCCTGCTGCCAACACGTCCCTTTCCCTGGGGGTTGGGTTGCCAACTTTCTAAGTGCACAAAATGGAACATCTTATTCCCACCGTTTTCTTGAGGCCGTGCCCTCACTCACTTTCACTGGGCTGGGGCAGGGTGTTGGGGTGTAGGAAGGGGGTGTGGGCTTTGGGGTGGGGCTGGGTATGAAGCGTTTGGGTTGCAAGGGAGGGCTTCAGGCTGGAGGGGGGCAAGGATTTGGAGTGCAGTCAGGGCTGCGGGTTGAGGGGGTGAAGGCTCTGGGGTGGAGCTGACGATGACAGGTTCAGGATGTGGGAGGGGCTCTGGGCTAGGGAAGGCAGTTGGGGTGCAGGGGGATAAGGGCTCTGGGCTGGGGGTGTGGGCTCTGGGCTGGGGCCAGAGTGTCGTGTGGGGGCTTTGGGCTGGGGCAGGGTGTTGGCGTGCAGGGTGGGTGAGGGCTCTGAGTGGGACTGCAGACTCGGGGGTGGAGCCGGGGATAGGGGGTTTGGGATACAGGAGGGGGGCTCCAGATTAGGGGGGGGGGGCACGGCACGGGCACAGGCTTACCTTGGACGGCTCCAAGTCAGCAGCGCAGCTGCCTGTCCTGGCTCCACGCTGTACCTTGGAAGTGGCCAGCAGATCCAGCACCTAAGCAGGGGGGCCAGAAGGCACTCCACACTGCTTTTGCCGGCAGGTGCCACCCCCCCAGCTCCCATTTCTCTCATTTGCTGGGACTGGCACCAGGACAGGTAGGGACTAGGCTGCCTTAGCCCCGCAGCACCGCCATCCGGACTTTTATCAACCTGCTCTGTGGTGCTGACAGGCGCTGACAGGGTCTCTTTTTGACCGTGTGTTCCCTGTCTTCATTGAGTCTTCCTGTTAGTGCATTGTACCATAAACTCACAGGTGATCTCACCCTTCTTCACAGTATTTTAGAACTAGAGAAGGGCAGGACTGCACTCGAGGCAGGACTAAGTATTATCTAGACCAGAGGTGGGCAAACTGTGGCCTGCAGGCCACATCTGGCCCGCAGAATCCTCCTGCCGGGCCAGTAGCGTAGCGGAGAGTGGGAGCAGGAGGAGCCACTGCTCCCCCAATGAGCACAAGTCGTGCCTTTTTAATTTTTACTCTGAACGGCGGGGTGGGCCTAAAAAAAGGCGCCACACACTGTGGCGTTTGTACTCACTGGGCTGCGCTCCAGAACTTCGGTAGCACTTCAGCGGCAGATCCTTTAGTGCCGCCTAAGACCTGAAGCATGTGAAGAACCCGCCGCCGAAGTGCCCACTGAAGACCCATAGTGCCGCCTGGTGAGTACAAGTGCCACAGCGGGTGGCACTTTTTTTATGTCTGCCCCCCTGTTCTCTCCATCCGGCTACGCCACTGTGCCCACCCCCTGAGCTCCTGGCCCAGGAGGCTAGCCCTTGATCCCTCCCGTGCTGTTCCCCATTCCCCGCAGCCTCAGCTCACTGTGCTGCTAGCGCAATGCTCTGGGTGGCGGGGCTGCAAGCTCTTGCCAGGTAGCACAGCTGCAGAGTCGCGTCCTGACCTGATGCTCTGTGTTGTGCGGGGGCGTGGCTGGCTCCAGGTGGATGGCACGGCTGCCTGTCCTGGTGCTCTGCGCAGCGCGGCCGTATCACTGCCAACCACCAGTGCTCCAGGCAGGTAGCAGGGGCCTGGCACAGCCTCCCCTAAGCAACCCTCCATACAATTTCGTAAACCTGCTGTGGCCAAAAAGTTTGCCCTCTTCTGATCTAGACCATTCCTGACAGATGTTTAGCCACAGGCACCAGCTTCCTCCGGGCGCGGGGGGTGCTCAGCACCCCCCACTCTTCCCCAGGCTCTCCCCATTCCTTTTCCCCAAGACCCCACCCATGGCCCACCTCTTCCTACCCCACTCTGCCCAGGCCCCACCCCCATCCCCCTTCTCCCAAGCCCCTAACCCCACCTCTGCTGCACCCCATCCCACCTCTTCCTGCCCAGTTCCGCCCTATCCCCCTAGTGTGTCCTGTCCCTGCTCCAACCCCACAAGCACCTCCTGAAGGCTATGGAACAGCTGACTGCAGTGAGTAGGAGGTGCTGGGAGAAAGGGGGAAGAGTTGATCAGCAAGACAGCCAGCGGACAGGAGGTGCTGGTGGGGGAGAGAGGGAGCTGGCTGCCAGTGTGTGCTAAGCACTCACTGATTTTTTTACGTGGCTGCTCTAGGTCTGGAGCACCCACAGAGTCGGCTCCTATGTGTTTATCTAACCTGCTCTTAAAAACCTACTACAGAGATTCCATAACCTCCCTAGGCAATTTATTCCAGTGCGTAACTATCTTGATGGTTAGTAAGTTTTTCCTAACGTCCAACCTAAACCACCCTTGCTGTGATTTAAGCCCATTGCTTCTTGTCGTATCCTCAGAAGTTAACAAGAACAATTTTTCTCCCTCCTTCTTGTAACAACCTTATATGTACTTGAAAACTGTTATGTCCCCCCACCTTCTCTTCTCCAGACTAAACAACCCTGTTTTTTTTCAAATCATCCCTCATAGGTCATGTTTTCTTGATCTTTAATCATTTTTGTTGCTCTTCTCTGGACTTTCTCCAGTTTGTCCACATCTTTCCTGAAATGTAGCACCCAGAACTGGATACAATACTCTAGTTGAGGCCTTATCAGTGGGGAGCAGAGCGGAAGAATTACTTCTCATATCTTGCTTACAACACTCTTTCTAATGCATCCCAGAACCATGTTCACTATTCTTTTTTTTTTTTTTTACAAGTGCTACACTATTGACTCATACTTAGCTTGTGATCCATTGTAACCTCCAGATCCCTTTCTGCAGTACTCTTTCCTAGGCTACCATTTCTTATTTTGCATGTGTGCAATTGATTGTTCTTTCCTAAATGGAATACTTCGCATTTGTTCTTAGTGAATTTCATCCTGTTTACTTCAGACCATTTCTCCAGTTTGTCCAGATCATTTTGAATTTTAATCCTATCCTCCAAAGCACTTGCAACCTCTCCCAGCTTGGTATTGTCTGCAAACTTTGAGTCTACTTTCTATGCCATTATCTAAATATTGATGAAGATATTAAATAGAACTGGACCCAAAAATAATCCCTGTGGGATCTCACTCAATATGCCCTTTCAGTTTGACTGTGAACCACTGATACCTACTCTCTGGGAACCGTTTTCCAACCAGTTATGCATCCACCTTATAGTAGCTCCATCTAGGCTGTATTTCTCTAGGGCTATGTCTACACTAGCAAGTGAAAGACAAAACTTTTGTCTTTCAGAGGTGTTAAAAAAAACACCGCCCTGAAAGACAAAAGTTTTGTCACCGACAAGTGCTGGTGTGAATAGCACTTTGTCAGCAGGAGTGATGTCCTGTGGACAATGCTGACACTGCTTGACACTGCTTGTTGAGGTTGGAAGATTTTTGTCAGCAGGGAGCTCTCTCCTAGACAAACAGAGGCTACACTGCATGCCTTTTAGCCGCATGGCTGCAGCGGCACAACCGTGTTGCTAAAAGTTGGAACCACGAGAATGGTGAAGATTTAATGACAGTGAAATTTTAAAAGGTTTAATACTTTTTTGCTGTTCAATTATATTAGGCCCAGATCTTGCAGGCAGAGTATGTCTTCACTACCAACAGCACTTTAAGGTGGCTGTGTAGTCATGGCACCAGAACTGGGAGAGAGCTCTCCCACTGCTGTAAAAAAACCACTCCCATGAGGGGAGTAGCTACCAGAACTTGGAGCTGGTGCATTGTCTACACTGCCACTTTATAGTGCTGAAACTTGTATCACTCAGGGGGGTGTTTTTTTCACACACTAGTCCCATGTGTTTACTCACAGTAGCAGAGTTAAGCATATGCATGTTTGTAAAATAAGGGCTTAGATTATAAACCCTTTAGGGCAGGGATTGCCTTTAACTCTGTGTGTAACCTTTTTTAAAAACATTATTAGTGATATATTTATGTTTTGTTTTATAACCTTATGATGATAATTAAGGGTGTGATAATAAGGAGACTATGTATTTTGTATTATAATCCTATTTATTGTACAGTGCCCAAAGTATGCTTGGTGGGTTCAGACCTGTAGGAAGTCAAGGTCCTTGCACTGCGTTTACAGACTAAGACGCCAATTCTGCAGTGAGATGGTCCAGGCTGGACTCCTGTGTCCTTGGTGGCGCTCTATGTCCTCCCTGCTGACAGATCCATTTGCAGATTGGGGCATTAAGTGCCAAATGATGGCTGTAGTTATACAAATGTAAATCTGGAGTAACCGCACTGATTTCAGTGGATTTATACGAGTGTAAATGAGATCAAAAGAGATCAAAATAGAAAACAATTATGGTTGGGGGGAGAAATATTTTTCTTTTTGGTTCGATTTCATTCATGTATTTACTTTCTTGAAAAAGATTTCCATTACAAACAGAGGGTTACATAAATGCCCCACTGAAACACACACACACACACACACACACACCCCTGCCCAGAGGATTCAGGGGGCCTGGGCCAAAGCAATTTTGGGGGCCCCTCCATTAAAAAAAAGGTTGCAATACTATAAAATATGATATTCTTGTGCAGGGCCAGGGCAAATTGCCCCCCCCCCCCCCCCGGCCCTGAACACACACAGTAAAATCCGGCCCCACCAAAGTCGGTACTTTTTAAGCACTCCCGGGGGGCGAGGTTTTCGGTCTGGGTGGGCAGGCCGAGAAGCCTTGCTGTGTGGAAGCAAAGGGTTGAGGACAGACCCGCTCGGAGTGCGGCTCCCCTCCCTTGCCCGGCGGAGAGCACATGGCCCCTGCAGCTGTCACTCAGGCACCTCCTCCTCCCCCTGCTGGACACGCACTGGGACGGCGCGGCCTCCCCCTGCTCTCACCCAGCGCTGGGCCACCAGCGGGGAGGCGGAGCAGAGCAGCCGCTGCTGCAGCCGGAGTCGGCGGGGAGGGTTCGTGAAGAAGTGGCCGGCCCCGCTCCCCTCCTGTGCTGCCGGGCATGAGCCCCGGCTCCCTGTCCTGCCGGTGCGGTGCCAGCAGCCGCGGGGCTCGGGAAGAGGCGACCTTCCGAGGGGGCCGCTGGGGCGGGAGATGCGCCTGTTCCCAGCGGCGCCAGGAGCAGTATGTTCCCCGATGCCGACAGCACTAGCAGCAGCGGGCAGCCCGAGTCGGCGGGCGCCGCACTCGCCGGCGCCCCGGGGACGCACAGCCCCGGCGGCCAGTCCTGCCGCAGCAGCGCCCCCGAGGCAGACGCCGTCGCCGGCGGGGAGGAGGACGCGGACGACGAGGAAGAGGAGGAGGATGCCGGCTCGTCCCGCCTGATGCTGGCGGCCGGGCTGGGGCTGCTGGCGGTATCCGTGTTCCACCTGGGGCGGGCGGAGGCGGGGGACGGAGGGCAACCGTGCCTGGCCCTGCTGCTATTGCGGGTGGCCCTCTACCTGGGCTGCGCGGCGGCCGCCTTCCTGCTTGGCACCGTGCTCGCCTTGAGCTGCCCGACGCGAGGCCGCCTCCGGCCCCCGCCGGACTTCCCCGCCTCCTGGAGCCGCGAGCCGAGGGGGGATGCTCCGCTCCTGCGGGCAGCCACGGTAAGTGACACCCCACCCCAGCCTCTTCTGGCTGCTGACCAGACCCTCCCTTCCTCCCGCCCGCCGATCCCAGCCGTGCCCCAGCTACATGCCTTGGGCCTGGCAGCCGGGTACATTTTGAACTGCGATTTCTTGCTCACTCCTGTTTTGGTTTAAATCCCCTCAAACCGCAATAGGGAGGGACTGCGGTTCCGGCCTCCCTTCCCAGCGCAGACAGACCCCCCAGGGGGATTGTGTATGCTCGAAACCACACGAGGGGGGCTGCTGTGGAGTTTGCCGGGTGTTAATCTTACCCTTCGTCTCTGACAGATGTTACATTGCAAATGCTCTGCGTTGACAGCGCTGCTGCAATTAAGTGTTGTTGGCTACAGCTCAGTCAGGAGCTTGCTCCTGATCATGCAGACTTGTCCCCGGTAAACGTTGTATGATGACCCGTTTTCCTGCAACAGTTGAAAACGATGTTTATTCAGGTCAGTTCAGCTCTTCTTAACTGGCACAAGTTATGCAAGTTGCTAAAGGGTATATTTAAATCGAGAGTGCCCTTAGGTAGCCATCTGGCATTCAGGAACAAATTCGTGCCAGTGTATTAAAAACGCTAGTGCAGGTCAGTCTTGCCATTCCTTTAGTTTAAAAAAATATTAGGTGGTGGAGGGGAATAAGATACAAGATATTCATGTTGCTTCAATGCAAATACAACTGTAGGGAATGCCAAAGAACTATTCCTGAGTAAACTTTCTCATAATACCTCCTTGAACTCTTAACACACCTGCAAGATGAACTTGGGAAAGACATGCAGCTTTATATTCTGTTTACCCTCCCAGGTTAAGACCCCCCAAATATAACAGTTTTCCCTGCTGAACTCCAAAGGCCAGTAGTGTAGAGGCAAACCCTGTGTTAACACATTCGTAGACTTGCAGACTTAGTGAGAAATGTTAGTCAAAGCAACTTATATTAAGCATTTCCTGCCCCAAATAAAAAATCACAGGAATGAGAAAACTATTGCTTGACAGGAGGAATATTTTCAATCCAGTACTGCATACAGATATAAAGGATATGTAGCATCTGACATCCCAGGTAAGCTCAGTATAGCTGATAGGAGACACATGCTTGTGAACTGCATATTTTCATGAAAATATAGTATAGGTAAGTGAAATACCACAGTAATAAATAATGCAGTTTGATATAGTTCATTTCATTAATAGATCTCAAAGTGCTTTACAACGAAGGATAAGTGTTATTAGTCACATTTTGGTATAAATCCTAATCGTTAATAGGATCCAGTTAGTCATGTTTAATGCTTTAACTTGGTGTTAACAGCAACTTGAAAGTGGTGTCATTTCTGTATTTCCAGGGTGATGTCTGATTCAGCTTTTGACACCATGGGCCTCTGAAAGGGAGAGAGCCTGTTATAATTCACTCAATAGTATAGTTTGCCATTCTTTCACCTTTTCCATCAAACAAGCTAACAAAACTTTTGGGAGAGGACTTGTTTCTTTGACCTATTAGTCGTTAAAGAGGGAATAGTAGGAAGGAGCTAGTCTGTGACCAGAAATAAATTACCAGGCCTTGTGAAGACAGTTGTTTTTTTTCTTCTCCTGTACTCTCTTTCTATTTTCATTAACTTCCATAATGGATGAAAAAAACCTGCAGACCATTCATGGTAGTAGTACAATAAATAAAAGCAATAGTAAACGTTTAGTTATAAGAGCTAATATTTATAGACATACCGTCTATTCTCACAGATCGTAACATGTATGGTTCTAGGCTGTATTTGGCTTTTAGTTCTTTGACATAAATAGGAAATATTCCCAACACTTAGCAGGAATTGGTGCTAGACAAGATACCAAAGGACAACAAAGAAATATAATGTCCTAATTTTACTCTCTTCTAATCAAGTACGTATCAGAGGGGTAGCCGTGTTAGTCTGGATCCATAAAAAGTGACAAAGAGTCCTGTGGCACCTTGTAGACTAACAGACGTATTGGAGCATAAGCTGTTGTGATCTTATGCTCCAATACTAGTCTATAAGGTGCCACAGGACTTTTTGTCGCTTTCTTCTAATCAAAACTCTTAAAATTCCCCAGGCATATTTACTTACCAAACACAAACATGCGCTATATTCTGCAACGCCTTGGGTTAATCAGATGTACTAATTTGTGTTAATAGTGTAAGAGATAATTTTGACTGATTTTAAAAAAGTCCCTTGTATGGATAACTGAAAGGGGGAAAAAATAAACTAGTGTGTTCACAGGTTTCTCTTAATGTAGCTCTGTGAACTATTCCCCAGGAACTGAGAGGCCACACTAGTGCTCTTTTTCCTTTCTAAGTTGTGTTTTGATACCGAGTCACTTTAATGACTCTAAGTGGGTTGAGTTGCCACACTCACTTTGAGAAATACCAAAACTAAGATGGATGAGATGCTTATTAGAGTTAATGACCGTACATTTAGTTGATATGAACGATCCTTTATAGAGAATGGTTTATTTAATCTAACCTGAACTAATAGAAAGGAGAATAAACATGTTTTCCAGCAAAAAATATGTATTGGTCATAACATCATCCCCAGATTCTGGAGATTAGTTGTGTTACTGTTTTAAATTCACATAAAAATATTCTCGTGTACACACATGCCCAGCATTGAGCGTCTCTTGAAAATTTTTTGTTTTTGTTTTGAATTTCTTTTAGGAAAATATCTTTCACGTATACCTAGCAGGATTCCTTCTTCAAAACCATTTTTATACAGTTATTCTGGCTGAGATTTACATGGCACTGTTACACATTCTGAGGTGGTCAGCTTTTCTTTCAGTCCATATGGAATCTATGTATAATAGATAATGCTATGTACAGGTGTCCCTTGTGCAAGAAAAGAAGAATTGCATTTCTTCCTCCTCAGACTACCTAACTACCGCCCAGTCTTTGGAGCTGCTGGGGTTAGGAAGATGAGTTTTATTACTTAAATTGTAGAAAAATCAGTAGTGAGATTATTGAAAAATAGTCTCTTGTGGATCAGACAGGATAGCTGGCAGCCTAGACCAATCATTTGATATGATGTAGAAAGCTGAGCATTCTTCCCTCTTCTGATGGGGAGAATCAAATGGGGGGTTATCGTAGACTCTTTCCCACATCTGGACCTTAGCGTCCAAAATGTGGGTGCCTAGCATGAACCTCCAAGCTTAATTACCAGCTTGGATCTTATCTCGCTGCCACCAGACAGGAATTACAGCGCCTGCCTCGCTCTGGTCCCCCAAACTTTCCTGGAGGACCCCAAAGGACCAGGAAAGTACTGGTCTTACCAGGCAAGGGGAAATAACCAATTCCCTTCCCCCTCTCTCTCCCACCCAGACCTTTCTCTCTGGGCTAACCTTGATAAAGTATTGTGCAATCTCTTTAGTCACAATACCAAAGAAGGCATTCTCCTCTATTCCACAAAGAGGGACAAACCCAAATTACAAGAAACAGAAATGTTCTCTCTCTTCCCCTCTCACCAATTCCCTGGTGCTGCAGAAGTTTCACCCCTCCGTAGATCTGACACAAGAGAATTCCCTCCCTTCGTTCTCTTAAGTGTACCCAAGAGAAAAAAACTCAAATAAGTCTTAAAAAGAAACTTTATATAAGAAAGAAAAAAAAGACATAAGAATGGTAATCTCGCATCAAAGTGAACCAAACAGGGCTATTGGCTCATAAGAAAAATATGAAATAAACAGTCTGATTCAAAAGGATATCTAATTGAAACATTCCAGGCAACGCTCACACATATGTAAAATAAACCAACACATAAAAGCCTATATTGTTCTTTTACCTGTACTTACAATTGGAAACAGAAGATTTAGAAGATAGGAAAGAACCTTCTTCATAGCTGAGAGAACAGATAAAAGACTCAGAACCCCAAAAAAATCCCCTGCTGAGTGTGAAAATCCAGTTCCTGATTGGTCCTCTGGTCAGGTGTTTGGTTCCCTTTGTTAACCCTTTACAGGTGAAAGAAACATTAACCCTTAGCTATCTATTTATGACAGGGGTTGAGATGGTAAATGGCAGAAGCCACAGCAGCTATCAGAAGAGGTACACCTTTGCGTGTAGGTCTCTTTTCTAAAATGTGATCACAGTCACTAGATGGGGGAGGGAGGGCTGGACACAATGTGGAATGGCAGGAACAGCATCCTATGCATCTTTTGGTTAGGTTTGCATATGTTATTCAGAAACATCCATACTTATCCTAAAAATTAGTTTTTTTCTGCAAAATCTACCTGCTGAAGCCTAATTTATCCCCCCTTCCCACAATCCTTCAGAGAGATATAGAAAATCACTGATCCTTAAGGTGTCCTGCTATCCACTTCTGTCCATATTGAGAATATGCCGTTTGCTGTTCTGTCACCACTGCTTCTTGATCATAGGACTTCTGATTTCAGAAACCAAGAATTCTGGACTGTCCTTGTTCAAGATTGCTCATCAGTTTTTCCTCTGCATGTTGACATATGGAGATGTGCAAGTTTGTCCTTATTTAAGTGTTTTGTTAATCTCCCTTTAATGATGCAGTCAGCTAACTTTCCTAATGCTGAAGTTAATCTTATTAAGGCATAATTCATTAAATAAAAAAAAAGCTGCCATCATACCATCTGCCAATCTTCAGAAGTATTTCTGGATTTCTAAGGTTATATTACATTGATCCAGTCCTGCAATGGGAGTTCCACTTGCAGAATTGGGGCTATGATTTTGATAGCTCTGCGAAGTAATAATTGTTATTATTTTCTTTTACAGCTCTGTTGAATACTCTTTGCCCTTGGGGATTTATGTCACTTTCCTTAGAACTCAAAATCTGACAGGATTATGCCTTGATGAGTTGCAAAATGTAACCTTGGGATCGTAATTTCTTCCTCAGTGAAGGCTGAAGCAATGAAATTAAATTCTTTTGGAAACTCCATCTTATTTATTTGCTCCCATGACTCCTTGGTGATAGAGTGGCCTTCAGACTTGCATGCACCTTTCTTGTGTTAGGCACATTGAAAGACTTCCTTGTTGTCTTGCTTTGCCATCTCATGTATCCTCTTTTGTCATTTTTATCTCTCTCTCACAGCTTGCCTGGCAGTTCATTTGGATAATATTATTTAGACATTTAATATTTGTCTTCAGAAACCATGTTGGTTTTGGGGGTGGGGGGTGTTCACTTTAAAAGAAGTATTTTATGACTGACAGAACATAAGGAAAGAGCAGCTTCTCTCTTGACAAGTGAAAGCCACATTGCTTCAGTAATTTAGGAGGCCAAGTGCTGAAATGGCCAGATTATCACTATCCAGATCTTCGGCAGGGAAGTCACAAACTTGAGACTAAAACTCTGTTGGTAGCCCAGTGAAAAACAATCCCCATTTGGATTTTGTATTCAGGATATGCCTTGGAATTTAGCATGCTCTCTCTGAAACACTTGATCAGTCATAAAGGTTCGCGAGATAAACTTGTTTTGGGCCTCTTATTATTACTTGATTTTTGTCACCCTGTGATTTGCAAAAGGGAGCAAACCCACAGAAGAAATTACCAGGGGAAAAGACAATTACACACTTTGTCCCTCCTTCTTCTCCTCTGGTCCGGCTTGACTGGCTATGTGTTATTCACAAAATAGCTGCATGGTCCATGGGCCATGTGGATAAAGAAGGTGTGGTGATGGAAACAGAGGATCCTAGGGGCGGTCATTCTGTACTGTATTTCCCCAAAGAGAATGCTCACCCAGCATAGTGGAAAAGGAGCAAAATTAATGCTGATTAAAGCAGAATTCCTCCTCCGTGTTCTTCTGTCCCTCCCATTAAAGGAATCAGAACACAGTGTATTTGCTGTAGAAGGAGACTTGAGGTCAAAAGTCTTGGAGATAAATGTAGAGGGATTGTCTCTAAAGTAGTTTAAGCTGGGGTCCATGATCTGTGGAGTTGAGGTCTGGGTTTTCCCCAAACCTTAACCTATTCAGATCTTTTGGCTCTTGAATTTGCTGGGACCTTTGGGTTTGAGGTCTGATTGTTTCTTTCCATACGCTCTCATAAAGGAGGGGAGCATGGGGCTATTCTGTAGGCAGGGAATAAGACGGTTACTCACCTTTGTAACTGTTGTTCTTCGAGATGTTTTGCTCATATCCATTCCAGTTAGGTGTGCGTGTGCTGCGTGCATGTTCGTTGGAGAAACTTTTACCCTAGCAACACTCGGTGGGCCAGCAGGTCGCCCCCTGGAGTGGTGCCACTATGATGCCTGATATATACCCCTGCCGACCCAACCGCTCCTCAGTTCCTTCTTGCCGGCTACTCCAACAGTGGGGAAGGAGGGCGGGTGTGGAATGGATATGAGCAACACATCTCGAAGAACAACAGTTACAAAGGTGAGTAAC
>NC_133773.1:83095698-83097945 GCF_003597395.2 Chelonoidis abingdonii
TAGTGGCGCCACTCCAGGGGGCGACCTGCCGGCCCACCGAGTGTTGCTAGGGTAAAAGTTTCTCCGACGAATGTGCACGCGGCGCGCGCACACCTAACTGGAATGGATATGAGCAAGCACTCGAAGAAGAACCTCTGTTAACTCATCATTATTCTTATGAAATTGTGCACAAACCTTTGCTCCTGATTCTGAGGGCTTTTTTTTTCATATTAAACATGTAATAGAACCACTAATGGATGAAAAAGGAATATTGCTTTGTAAACAGACATTGAAATGCTAACATTACTTAGACAAATTAGAAATAATCACAGGATATGGGGAAAGATAGTACATTCAAAACATTTTTTTTTCTCAAACTGAGTAGTCCTATCTGTCTAATTTGATACAACTTTAATTAAACTTTCTATAAAGTTGTTATTGTTGGAAACTTCTAGTTGTAGAAGCTAGGGCTTGGTTATCTGTTTTTATTTATTTGTATCACTTCAACTCCATCCGTTTAGAAACCAATACAGTTAAAACAGTACAGTCCCCTAGCATGGACATAGTTATGTTGTAAATTTATGGAAATAAGGTATACCAATATAAGCACCCTTTTCCCTGGTATAGCTGTTCTCGGAGCACCCAGGCCTGTGATTCACCTTGCTATCTCCTGCCTCTATTGTGAGGGAATCTTGCTTGTGTCTGGCTGGGTGTCAGCTCCCTAACACCAACAGCCTTTTGTGCCCTCTCCTTGGGGCTGTGGCTTTTGCCTTGCAGGTTAACAATAGGTGCACCCAGTCCCTGAGTCCCTTTGAACTGTTGCTCTGTGATATGCAGCCCCTGATACTGGCTATTTTCAGAAATCTCAGATCCTCTGCTCCCAAGGGGGCAGCGTACCCCAGTTTACTAGTTTTACCTTAAACCACCATTCCAGGAAACTGCACAGCACTTAAAATATAAAACAAACGTAGGTTTGTTTAAGAAAGAATAGAGCTTCAACCTGAAACAAGAGAGAGTGATGGAAACAAATGGTTACAACACAAAACAAAATCATATGATACGAATCTGAATCTATACTTATTAATAGTTACCTTTTCTGTCTAATAAAATAGGTCCCCTCCTCCCAAAGTTCAGTCTATTGCAGAGCTAGCTGGCAGGCTTTATAGGAACCAAGATCCAAATTTTTATGAGAATTTTTGAGGGGCGGGAGCTGTCTCCCCAGTGAATGGATACAGAGTGCCTTTCCTCACTTGGTGTTATAGTGAAACAGTCTGTTGTCTTTATTCACATGCAGGCCAATTCCCTGTCTGTTTTAATGTTCCTTTTGTAGTCCTAAGTGGTTTCAATTATTTGCAATTGTCTCTGAAGATTTTCCACTGAAAGTCATGGGATGGCACAAGGGTAGACAATTGAGTCACGGATTACATCTCGGACTAACCAGGATGGGGTAGTTTCCGCCTCTACTTGAGTGGGCCATCACTGAGACATATTATCCCCTGGTGACCTAAGTTTTAGTCCAAGCCCATAAAGCATACTTTCCCTATAATTACATTATTTCTTTAATATTACCTGTATCTACATACATCTGGCAATGGTTATGAATCTTGACAAGTTACAAGTATTCTGTAGATACCTTATATATTACTCCTATGAGTATCCTGCAAGACGTTTGTTTGGTGTAATGGGTTTATTGGGTCTGAGGCTAGAGTTGTTTGCAAAGAACAGGGGACCCTTTGTCAAATGGCCTCTGTGTCACAAACTATGTCCAAGCTAGGGGGTTACACTGTTTTAACTCTGTTTCTAAACTGAGAGTTAAAGTGATACAAAAACTGTGCGTAGACCAGTCCTTAGTGTGACTGATATATAACTTTTTTGACATCTAAAATTGATTTTAAAATATCTTAAGTTTCTTAGAGGTTTCTGTGGGTCTTTTGTGACTGAAAAAATGCTTCAGTACTCTTCATAAGGTATTTCTATTAGGAAAATTATATATCCTTCTCAGTTAAAGCTGAACTCATGGAAAATCTACTAAAACATTATTAGAAGCAGCAACTCTTGATTACTGCAGTTTACTACTTATGTAGTAATGTTCATGTACATCATGAGCCTGTGACAACTAAGGGTACGTCTACACTGCACGATTATTTCGAATTAGCTTAAACCGATATTACCAAACAGATCTAATAAAATCGGTTTAGCGCGTCCACAGTGGGATCCCGAAATCGATTGTTTGCGTCCATGGTCCAAAGCTACCATCGATTTCAGGAG
>NC_133773.1:83100782-83142659 GCF_003597395.2 Chelonoidis abingdonii
TACCCAGAATCACCCGCGACACTGTTTTTGCACCATCATGCATTGGGATCTCAACCCAGAATTTCAATGGGCGGGGGAGACTGCGGGAACTAGGGGATAGCTACGGGATAGCTACCCACAGTGCAACACTCCAGAAATTGACGCTAGCCTTGATACATGGGCACATACCACCGAATTAATGTGCGTAGTGTGGCTGCGTGCATTCGACTTTATACAATCTGTTTTACAAAACCGGTTTATGTAAAATCGGATTAATCCCGTAGTGTAGACATACCCTGAGTTTTTTGCCTTTTGGCCCACAGATTAAAATTGAAAAATGCTTTGCACAAAGTAGAGGTATATTATGTACATTGTATTCTGAGTTCTGTGCTATTTTTATTTTATTGCATGAGTGTAATAGAAAAAATTGCTAATTTTCCTGTGCGTGTGGTGTGGTACTGCTGCACTGTCGATGACCTTCTACACAGATACCTGTGTCACTCTGCAGTATTTCTCAGAAAATTCAGCATACTGTGCAGCTTCCATACAATGTATCTACATTGCATCCTTTAATAGTTGTGTAGTGTGCCACCAAATAGATAATTTTTTTAAAGTTTTTTTATCATTTTTGTCACTCGTGATTTCTTATCCAGTTCCTCCTGACCACTCTTTTTGTTCAGACATCATGCTGTTGAGTATTGCTGTCTCTCAATTATTGTTGGCCATGTTTGATTTAAGCAGAGCACTCCTTACCATTTAGAAGATAAAACTTGCAAATTGTAAACAATAACATTCTGTAAAATATATTTTTGTGAATTAAACTGTGAGTTTGCAGTTGCTTCAGTAAAGTACTCCACAATAAGGACTTTTGATTTCTAGGTTTTAACTATAAACACAGATAGAACACCACAGTTTAATTAAAAAAAATCAAATGGATGTTTTATCCAATAAACACTGGAAAAACTTGGGAAATAGTTACTTGTATCTAAGTGCTTGTCTACGTGGAGCAGTAATGCAGATTACTAGGTGTGATTTCTAAAGTGCACTAACATGTTGGTCAGTGAAGACCCTGCTGGTGGGCACTGAAGATTCCCTAAAGTGCTTTAACATAGTGCTGTTTGAAACAGTACTATATTAAAGTGTACTAGAGAACATTAATCTTTACTGTAATAAGTGAAGTACCGGTATATAATATGTTACTCTGTAAAGTACATACAATGAGATCTTCCCCCCGCCCTTTTTTTTTTTTGGATATCTACATAAAGCTGAAAAATTCCCCACCTCCCCCAATGATATTAATAAACCCTGTCAAACAGAAGTCTTACCCTCAGTAAATAAGGAGGCACTGCTCTTTGTGTTTAAGCATAGGACTTTTAAGACTGAAATATGAAAGGATCAAATTGTGCAGTGATCTCAGTTTGTAGAATTGTGTGTATTGGATTATAGTGCCTGTGATATGGAGTAATTCCTGCTACAGGAAGAAATCTACTTCTAAAGTATTGAGCTGATGTCTTTTCCTCTGCTTGTTAAAGAGACACTGAGTTGAAAAGAAGGAAAAAGTCCTATGATATGAGGCAAAAATAAGTGTTTACTATTTTTAGTTCCTTTATTCTGGATTGCATTAAAACTAGTTTTGAATGTAGAAATTTGTGGCAGATGCTTCACTGGATCCCTTACTACTCTAGAACAAGGAAAAAGATACTCAATGCAAATATTTAATATAAGTAAGTATGTGTGTCAGAGAATGATCCTAGTGGAAGACTTGAATGGCTTTTGTTTGCAGAACCGTCTGAAGTATCACTCTGTTAAATTTCTTTAGAAATTTAAGTGGAATATTTTATGCAGTGGACTCTCTCCCAATTTCTTTTTAAATTGAGAGATTGTGCATAATTTTATTTCCCTCCTGTGAATAAGGCACAGAAATCCTGAAGTAATCCTATGACTGGCATTATGAATTTGCTGTGTGAAGCAAATTGTCTCAAAAGTGACAAGTCATAATCCTAAAAATATTTTTGTTAGTATTTTTCAGGCTCAGGAGAAGACCCTCAGCTGTCCAAAACTATCCTTTTTGCTTGAGGGGACAGAGAAGTCGTCTTGTTTATGGTGTTCCAGATCTGTCGAACGTCTTACCTGGTTATGATTCTACCTTTTAAGTGCTAGGAGACATTCATATGAAAGAACTCTATAAAATAGTGTAAGGTTAATTCATTGATGGTGCTATGATTTATATAATTATTACTACAGTAACTCCTCACTTAAAGTCAGTATTCCCCAGCCTTTTTATGGCCAGTAGCACATTCATGTTTTCAGAAGAGTATGGCAGACGCCAACAATTTTTCAAGGCTTATTTTGTATTTGTACATTAAATAATATGAAAAACATCATATTTAATAAAAGCAGCAAAGAATCCTGTGGCACCTTATAGACTAACAGACGTTTTGGAGCACGAGCTTTTGTGGGTAAATACGCACTTTGTCTGACGAAGTGGGTATTCACCCACGAAAGCTCATGCTCCAAAACGTCTGTTAGTCTATAAGGTGCCACAGTCTTTGCTGCTTTTACAGGTCAACTAACACGTCTACACCCTCTGATACTTGACATATAATATTACAATAATGAATCCTTAAGATAAAGGGGTAATTTTTACACTTAAGGTTTACATTAATTATTCGCAATGATCTTTCACCTTAACATTGAATTTGGCTCTTTTTTATCTACCTGTAGAAAAATAAGGGGTTTTTACTTACAAATAATACATAAACGTTTTCCATCTTTTTATTTATAAAAGGTAAAAACATGTTGAACTGGCTGGTCCAATATATTATATTCTTACTTTAATAAGATGAGCCTGCAGCCCCGCAGTTCTCTCGTCCCCCAGGCGCGGGCGCACGGCTTCTCTCCCTCTGGGCACTAGGGGGGCACCACATAAATGCCCCAGTGGACACGATGGGCGCCGCTTGGGCACCGCTGGGGACCACTGCTTAAAGTCACCCCGGTGAAAGTTGTTTCTATCTTACGTTGCTGATCAGTTAGGGAACATGCTCATTTAAAGTTGTGCAGTGCTCCCTTCTAATGTCATTTGGCAGCCACCTGCTTTGTCCACTGCTTGCAGGAAGAGCAGCCTTTTGCAGCTAGCTGGTGGGGGCTTGTAACCAGGGTGGACTGGCAGCCCCCCTATCAGCTCCCACCTCCCCTAAATTCCCTGTGCTGCAGCCGACCAGCAGGCTATCGATCGGCAGTTCAACTGTTCCTCCCCCCATTGCCATGTGCTGCTCCTGCCCTCTGGCTTGGAGATGCTCCCAGAGACTGCTGCTTGCTGTGCAGGGGGGGAAGCGGTGTGTGTGTGACAGGTTAGATCACAGAACCCCCCTTGGGAGCTGTCACCTGATGTGCCAAGACAACCTCTGCCCCTGCCTTGTTGCCCTGTCAGCTTAGGACTTCAGTGCCCTGCCTGGTTTGAGCCAGACTTGCTAGCCTGCTGCAAACCCAGACCCAGGTCTGAATCACGTCCCCTAACAGCTGTTGGCTTTCCTGAAAGCAGCTAACAGAAGTGTTCTTGTCTTTAACATTCAGATGTCCAACTCCCAAAAGGGTCTAAACCCAAATAAATCCATTTTATGCTGCATAAACTTATACGGGGTAAACTCATAATTGTACGCCATCTATAACACTGATAGAGAGAGATGCACAGCTGTTTGCCCCCCCCTCTGGTATTAATACATACTCTGAGTTAATTAATAAGTAAAAAGTGATTTTATTAAATACAGAAAGTAGGATTTAAGTGGTTCCAAGTAGTAATAGACAGAACAAAGTGAATTACCAAGCAAAATAAAATAAAACACCCCAGTCTATGTCTAATACAGTAAGAAACTGAATACAGATAAGATTTTTATCAGTTCCAGACTGCTTCCTTGTACAGACTAATCTCCTTTTAATCTGGGTCCAGCAATCACTGCAGTCACTGTCCTTTGTTTCAGTTTCTTTCAGGTATCTTTGGGGTTGGAGAGGCTCTCCCTTTAGCCAGCTGAAGACAAAATGGAGGGGGTCTCCCCTGGGATTAAGTAGACTTTTTCTTGTGCAAAGTCCAGCTACAAAATGGAGTACTGGGGTCACCTGGGCAAGTCACCTATCCATGCATGACTGAGTTCCTTGGCAGCCAAGCCACATTCCTGGGAAAGTCCAGATGTGGACTGGTGTCTCTAAGTTAATTGTTGGCTTAAGTATTTCTTGATGGGGCACATACTGAGAATAGTCTTTTCTCAGGAAGCTGATCAACTGCTTCACTACAGTCTACTTAGAATCAAACAAGTATGCAGCCAATATTCATAACTTGTAATACAAAAATGATACATGCATACAAGTAGGATTAATAGATTCAGTAGATCAGGAGCTTTACAGACATATGTTACATGGCATATGTAGCATAAAACACATTCTAGTTATGTTATACACACACACACAAGCATGTTTCCATAAAGCCTTATGGGTGGCACCGTCACAGGGGGGCTAATGTCAGGATGTCCCCTTCCCCTCTGCTCCTGCACCCTGCTTGTTCTCCATATAGAGCAGGGAGGGGACACGGATGGAGAGAGACAGAGAGAGCTTGAGGCAGCAGCTGCTGTCTCAACTTCCTGATCCACCTAAAAAGATAATGCACTTAAGAGTGCATCAGCTTACTTAAAGGGGCAGTGTGCATCTCTCTCTTTCTCTCTGACGGACAAGGTGGGTGTCCATCTGCTGTGCTGTCTCTCCTCCCTTCTGTTCGTGATGCCTTCATGAGAGACTACATTGACAACAATGTGTTTAACCTTTGAGGGCTCAGCCAAGTGCTAGTTCATCATTTAGCAGCAAGGCAATCCCTTGGAAATATCCCTCCATCTTCCACCCTCTAACTTCACCACCTCAACCAAGCTTCACAGTCATCATAGCTGTGAACAGTATTAAAATGTTTGTTTAAAATGTATACTGTGTGTATATCTGTATAATATATAGTTTTTTGTCTGGTGAAATTTTTTTTCCTGGAACCTAACCTCGCTCTATTTACATTAATTCTTATGGGGAAATTGGATTCACTTAACATCGTTTTGCTTAAAGTTGCATTTTTCAGGACCATAACTACAATGTTAAGCGAGGAGTTACTGTATAATGGTAGCACCTGAAGGCTCTGATTGGGGATCAAGAACCCATTCAAAGTGTGTTGTCCTAGACACTGTACATGCATCAGAAGAAAAGATAGTGTATTAATTGCACCAAAATACACTGAGCCGTTGGACTCTTTTTTAAGTTAGGTTACAGTTTGGGCAGATAGAAGTTCTAATACTTCATTTGTGTTTGGAAGGGAGACTTCTCCCCAGATTCAGAGGAAAGATTTTAGCACATTTTCCCCCTTCCTTCAATAACTTTTACATTTACCAGTAGCACATTTCTAAAGAGCTATGCCTTCAGCAAGGAACTGAACCCTTTTCTGTATTTAAAAATTGTACTGCAATAACATGGGACTGTCTTGCATCTGTGTACAAATTCTCTCCCATTAACAGATCTGTGCACTTAAGTCAACATAATTAGTCTGGTTTGCAATCAATGCAACTTCATATCTGTTGGAGTTAGATTGGTTTGGCAGGAATGTGACTGCATCCCACTTCCAATGTAGTCAAGGCCTGAATTGCAGATCCTGCCTGCTCCTTCTGGACATAGTTTTAGAATCATGCTCTAGTGAGGACATCCCATTCCATCCCTGCTTTTGTGCTTTAGAGCAGGGATTGGCAGCCTTTGGCACGTGGTTTGTGTACCTGCCATGTCCGCAGGTTCAGCCAATTGCAGCTCCCACTGGCTGCGGTTCGCCGTTCCAGGCCAGTGGGGGCTGCAGGAAGCACTGCGGGCTGAGGGATGTGCTGGCTGCCTCTTCCCGCTGCCCCCATTGGCCTGGGATCGCGAACCATGGCCAGTGAGATCTGCGATCAGCTGAACCTGCGGACGCGGCATGTAAACAAACCGCTTGGCCTGCCGGGGGCTTACCCTGGCGGGCCGCATGCCAAAAGTTGCCGATCCCTGCTGTAGAGGCAAATACCTTAAAATTTAAAAAATGCCTATTTAGGTAAGCAGCTTAAAAATAAGTAGTCATGGGTGCTCAGGGCTAGCACGTTACTTAATTGAAAAGTGCTTTGGAAAATTGAAAGGGCTCACATTTTAAAATGCTTCACAGGGCTGAGCAAAACCTGTTTGACAGAATGTTCTAATGATTAAATGTTTGCTACTGGCTTCTCACTGAGGTGTACCAAGGTTCAACATTTGTCTTTGTATCCAAGCGAACTTCTGGTCCAGGAATTTTGCTTCCCTGAGATTTTGTAAATCTATAAAAATGTTACACTGTTTACTAGACATTTTTTTAGTTGCTTAGAGTGCTGGACCTGCCAAGTGTCTGACTATTGACTGATGAGATTGTAAATAGGAGACAATTCCCTTTACCAAATATAATGGAATTATTGCAAATTAGAGAATTTAAACCCCAATACGTCATAAGATTCTCACTTGGAGTGCCCATTTCAACCTTTTAGGAAAATGCCATTGATTTTGTTTTAATAATTTGGATAGCAGGAGTGTCTTGTAAAAAGCTGGCGATTTTACTATTATCTTGGGCTTTATTTTTTCTGTTCTTTCTTATGCAGCTTATTCCTCTATCTTTGGTAATAGGTGTTCTTTTATTTCAGAGTCATTTGTCTGGAAATGCACATGAATCGCTCCAGTCTAGGAGAGTGGTCATTTCGCATAACATGGATAAAGCTCTGAAAGAAGGTGAGTCTTACCTGGGAGCATGAGTCCATAGACTGTGAACCTCTACTCAGATTGGAGAACAGTTACTTGCAAAGGTAATCCCATTTACATTGAGGGGACTTCTTGCAAAGTGAGATGCTATTCAACAATGTGTAAAGATATCAGAATATGATGCAGAATTCTTCCGATTCAACACATTTTGTCCTGGATTAAAATAATGGTGGAAGGAAGGGAATCTTCATAAGATGTAATAATTCTATAGACAATAGTAAGTCGCATAATGTAAATGTCGCACTATAACTGGCATCTCTTCATTTTAACCATTGTAAAAGACAAAAGAAAACTCAAATGTAGTTAATTTCAACAGGATTAGTAGATAGAAATGATCTAATATGATGATGTTTGAGGTTGTTATAGTCAATAATACATGTTGCTTTCTTGGTCTTTATACTTGCTTCCTTGTGTGCAATTGAGATACATCTGCTCTACTGACCAAAACAAGTTTCTACTATTATTGGTGCTGTTCAGCTATGGAGGAGCCCAGGAGCTAGATCAGGGGTCGGCAACCTTTCAGAAGTGGTGTGCCAAGTCTTCATTTATTCACTCTAATTTAAGGTTTTGTGTGCCAGTAATACATTTTAATGTTTTTAGAAGGTCTCTTTCTGTAAGTCTATAATATATAATTAAACTATTGTTGTATGTAAAGTTGTCATAAGGTATATTTCCCAAATCTGAATCTTAGCGTCCAAAATTTGGGTACCTGCATGAAACCTCTAAGCTTAATTACCAGCTTATGATTCTGATATGCGGCCACCAATCAGGACTTTGGTGGAACCCTGATTAGCTCCGGTCTCCCCAACCTTCCCTGGGGACCCAAGACTCGATTTCCTGAGTCTCACACAAAGGGAAATAACCACTTCCCTTCCCCCTCTTACCTCCTCCCAGGCTTCCTTCCCTGGGTTACCCTGGAAGATTCTAGTACTTAAAAGTCCTTGAATTACAAAACAGAGAGGACGATTCACCTTCCCCCTCCTCTCTTTTCCCCTCCCAGTCTTTCCCTGAGAGAGACAGTAATCCTGACACAGAGATTCCTATCCCCTTGCCTCAACTAGAAAAGAAAAATCAACAAGTCTTAAACAAAGCTTTTAATAAAAAAGAAAGAAAAAGACAAAAAAATGGTCTCTGTAATCAAGATGAATATACAGGGTTTTTGCTTATAAAAATATGAATAAAACAGCCTTATTAGAAAAAATACAATTAAACATTTCCAGCAAACTACACACGTGCAAATACAAAACAATGTAAAAACCTATATGTTTTTCTATCTGTACTTACAACTGGAAACATAGATTAGAGAGCCTGGAGATAGTGTAATCACCCTCAGAGCCTAGAGAGCACTGACACAGAACAAAGGACCCCAACCAACAAACTTCCCTCCCTTGAGATTTGAAAGTATTTTGTTTCCTGATTGGTCCTCTGGTGAGGTGTTTGGTTCCCTTTGTTAACCCTTTACAGGTAAAAGAGACATTAACCCTTAGCTATCTGTTTATGACAAAAGTAAATAAGCTTTTAAAAATGTTTAAGAAGCTTCATTTAAAATTAAATTAAAATGTAGAGCCCCCCCGGACCAGTGGCCAGGACCCAGGCAGTTTGAGTGCCACTGAAAATTAGCTCGTGTGCTGCCTTTGGTTGATGGGAGTTAGCTGGATTTTATTCTGCATCGTCAGCAAACTTGTTGAAAATTAGAGACATAATCGATAGGTTTCAAAATGTAGTTGTAAACGGAATTGTCATCAAGCAGGGTGTGTTTCTAGTAGGATTACAAGGGATTGGTTCTTAGCCTTACACTGTTTAACATTTTTAACAATGAACTGGAAAAAACATATAATAATTGCTGATAAAGTTTGCAGATGACACACACATTGGTGGAGTGATAAATAGCCATGAGACCTGGTCACTGATACAGAGCGAATTGGATTACTCGGTAAACTGAGCTCAAGCAAATAATATGCATTTCAATACAAGCAAATGTAAGATTACGCATCAGGGAACAAAGCATACAGGCCATAGTTACACAACTCAGGATTCTATGCTGGAAAGCAGTGACTCTGAAAAAGATTTGGAGGGTCATGGTGGACAATCAGCTGAACTTAAACTCCTGTGCGAACTTGTGGTTAAAAGAGCTAATATGATCCTTGGATGCATAAACAGGGAATATTGAGTTGGAGTAAAGAGGTTATTTTACCTCAGTATTTGGCAGTGGTGTGACAGCTGCTGGAATACTGTGGCCTGTTTTGGTGTCAACAATTAAAGAAGTATGTAGGTAAATTTGAAAAGGTTCAGAGAAAAGCCTAAAGGAATGGAAAACCTGCATTATATGACAGGCTGGAAGAGCTCAATTTATTTAGTTTATCAAAGAGAATGTTAAGGGGTGACTCAATCACAGTCTATATGTACTTTGAAGAGCCCTCTATTATCAAATTTCTGTTCTCCATTAAGCTGGAAAAGATATGACAAGATCCAATGTTTGGAAGTTTAAGCTAGATAAATTTAGGTTGGAAATAAGGGTTAACCAACCATTGGAACAATTTACCAAGGACTATGGTAGATTGTCCATTACTGTAAATTTTTGAATCAAGAATAGATATTTTTCTGAGAGAGATGCTCTAATTCAAACAGGAATTAATTATGCAGGAGGTCAGACTAGAAGGTCATAGTGGTCCCTTTTGACCTTGTAATCTATGAATAAAAAATTAAGGACTATTAATGCTCATTTGTACGCTGCCTGTTAATAGTGTTGGAATTTGGTGGTTCCCAGTGAGTCTGATGCTGGGTAGAAATCAAGGAACTTGATTGGATGCGATGCTATTCAATTCAGCAAGCCTTTATTCAATATGTGCACAAGGAGAGCCCCTAGTAGGAAAAATCAGGCAGAGTCCCTCCAGCAAGGAGCCCCTCCCCTTGCGATTTTATAGCACATGGCACTTACATAATAAATTATATAACAAGCTACATAACATGAACCTCTAACCAATCAGAGTTAACATTTCCATATATGGGTTTGTTTATCACATGCTCATAGTTCTCCAGTCCACATGCTGAGTTCAGCCCCCTCCCCCTGGCCTTCTCTAGAATGTTCTTAGGCTGGTGAGCCACAGCATGCTTCCCTATGCATAAACACCCTGCAAACCACATTTTATCCAAAATGAACATAAGCATACCCTTCAATAGCATATGCAGACAGCACATAGAGTTGTTCATGAGCAATTGGAACACAAAGGACCAGGTCCTGAGAGGCACCAGGCATCAACAACTTCCACTGATTGAAACAGGAGCTTTAGGTGTTCATAACATCTCAAGAAAGGCACAAAGATCTAGTGATATGGTTGTACGCACAGAGGGTCTGAACTGGCTTCATTATATTTACTTGGAAAACAGTTGGAAGCAGTACAGGGCCCAATTCTGCAACATACTGAGCAACCAGGATACTGAGCTGAATTACAGATTTGAGTGTTAGAGAGACAAGGTGGGAGCAATAATAGCTTGTATTGGACCAACTTCTGTTGGTGAGAGAGAAAAACTTTTGAGCTTACACAGAGCTCTTCTTCAGTGGTGGTAAACTAACGGTAATAAACCTCTAATGATCTCTGCTAGTGCTGACATTTCTTTACTACCTGTATCTGTATCTATACACAAACTTCAAATTTTAAGCATATTTGTAAGCAGCTGTGATAGGTTCTTTCTTCAGGAAATGATTATGAGCTACCAAGAGCTATTATGCCCATGCTTTCTCTCCATCTTCCCCCAGAAATTAAACAGTGTCAATGTTTGTTCTAGTCCTTCTCCTCTCTCTGTCTCTCTCTTTGACAACGTAATTCTGATGTGGAACCTTTGGGATTTGACCAGATGGATGCTTTTTAACTTCACATTGTAATGCCTGGAGGATTGTGCACTGTAGCTCAAAAGTAGTACTGATTAATGGCTACCTATATATCAGGATTTAGGTTTTCTGTACAAATGTTGTTGCTATATATTGAAGCAGAAAAAAATAGTTGAAAATTGAAAGAGGAAAATTGTGTAAGACAATTAGAGTGATAGGCTCTTGGGCTGTGGAGTAGTGAGGAAGCTTAGTTTAATTATTTCTTTTTAGTAATAATTTATTTGTATAACATCATAAATGTACTGTGTTTTTGCAAACCCAGAGTAAGATGTGCTCTTTATCCCAAAGAGCTCACAAGCTCAGATAGATGAGTCAGGGCAGTAATGCAAATCAGGGAGGGATGTAGAGATGATTATGAGGAGAGCAAGATAGGATAAATGCCTTGAAGAAATAAGTTTCAAGGAGGGGAGGGCAGAGGGAGAGTGCTTAGCAGAGTAAAAGTGGGAGTTGGTTGCAGGCTGTAGGTGCAAAGACAACAATGGGAGAAGGAGAAGAAAGCAGTAAAGAGTGGGGATTAAGAAGTGTGGGGGAAGGGGCGTGAGAGGCAATGAGACCAGAGGGGTAGTCAGAGTTACTGTAACAGGGTGGCTTATCCTAAGGGAAGGAGGCCTGTCCTGGGGCCAGCCTATCCTGATTAGTAAAGAGAGCAATCAGGTGATTTCCATTATAAGAGCACCAGGAAGCTGCAGAGGGAGGGGGAATCTAGGAAGTTGTGGCAGAGACTAGAGAGAGATCAAGGAAAGGCTCCTGCTGGGAAGACCCTGGAACCAGAGGATTTGCTGCAGGTAGGAGGAAACACCGGGGGAGTTTGGAAGTCAGAACCTGAAGGCTGAACTCCGGCCAAGTAAACCCTGGGAGTGGTGATGGAATTGGAATCTGGGGACCACAGGAAGACGGACACTGAAGACTTTGTAAGGACTGAATAAATGGGACCCCAGGAGGAGAATGTTTTAAGTTCCCTTTGGATTGGTGGTGTGCTGTTCTGAAGGGGGCCACTGAAGTGGGGAAAATCGAGACAGGGTACTGCAAAGTAATTTATGGCCATGAGGGGGCATCAGAAAGTAACCGACTCTGTTACCCTTATATTTATGTATGGCCTAAAAGGTGAGGATGAGGCACTTTAATTAGAAAAAGGCAGGCTTGCAATTGTAAACTGATCATTAAACTTAAAACTAACAAGCAGCTGGGTCTCTGCTTCTGGTGCTGGAGATTGAAGGGGGAGTTAAATTTGCTTTGCCTATCATCTATCCTTTCTTTGTAAAATTAGTGAGTTACGGCTGGCTATATCCCTAAGAAACCTGTTGATAACCTCAGAAATCCTTAGTCCAGTCCTTTGTATGACTGTATGATAATGTTGAACAGAAAGCAGGTGCACTTGGGCTTGTGGATGTGGCGCTGGTGTGAGCTAGATGGACTCTCTAGTTTTGAGATGGAGAGTTTAATTTCATATCATCTTAGCATGATTCTCTGTAAAATTGGGCCAGAGACTGATTTCTTCTTTAAACACATCATGAAGTATTATAATTGAAAAGCAAACAGCAATAAATAAATCTCTCCAGTATCTACAGTTTTCTTGAGATTGGTATACAGAATCTATAAAATTGTAAGGAACAAACTAATACAGTGAAGGTAGAGCTGATAATTCCATCACTCAGGTCAAATTTTCCACTTGCTCCCAAATAGTTCATTTTTGCTTCCCTTCTTACCTTTCCTCCCCACGCTCGATGTTAATAGCGCCTTGTAGTGTACTAAATTATAATTTTTTCCCCTAAGGTTAAATCGCAAACAAAAGGCTCTTTTTGTCTATTACAAAGCAGTACACAATAAGGTACACTTTAATAAGTTATCCTTTCTTTGTTAGTGGTCAAGGTAACACTTCTATTTCAAATTAATTTTGTTTCACTATGCTATATGTCAAAGCAAAATCTTGTTGCAGCCTTAACTATGGAGGCCCTATCATTGCCTCCATAATAATTATCCCATTCCTTTCAATGATTCCCAACTTAGTTTCATTTTAAAAATGAAACTGACAACCTATTAGTGTAGTTTATCTTAATTAAAATATCATCGCTATTAGACAAATTATTCAGCTACCGTTCTATGAAATGAGTGTAAAAGGTCAGAGGTAAGGCTATTTTGGGAATGTCTTTATCTATTTTTGACTATGTTACCTACAGTATCAACTTTTTAAATTTAAAGTTGACCAAGACTTGTCTGAGGATTTCCCATTTTATTTCTAAGAAATATCTTATGGTATAATGAACATATGTAGACTTAAGCCATAAAATTTTACCCACATAAACCTCTATGCACTTGAAAGACTTATCTGGCAAGTTTCCAAATGACTAATTAGTCTGAATTCCTCTTTTTTTGGGGGGGGGGGGCTAAAGGTCTCTCTCATTGGGCACCTAAAAATTGAAGCACTCCAAATCGCTAGTCATTTTTAAAAAATGAGGCTTTAATTGATTTGTGCTAAGCTTATAAGCAAAACTTAACAGTTCTCTATTCACTCCCTCAGATCATACTAGTGCTACACTGACTCCTGTAAACCTTGGTCTTCCTATTTAGTGCAATTCATCCCATCAAAATGAAACCTGGAGTTATGGTTTCACACTTCCTCCCAGCGGCTGTAATCTATATGAATTGGACTGTGGATCACAAAACACACTTAGTGTTTTTTTAGTGTATAAAATGTAAAATAAATAGTGATCATATACAAGCTGGGACTTTGAAATTACATTAATTGAATGAAAATATTTTTAAACTAGTTAGTTAACCCGTGCAAAATAAAGGAGGATACTACATCTTTTTGCACATAGTATAAGTAAGCATGTAAGGGTGGTGCAAAAATGTATTTTTGCAACTTTGTATATTGTCTGTGTCAGAAACAAAATGTTTTTGATGCGTCATTCGAAGTGGTATACTAGTCTGGAATGGGAGAAGGGAATCTTTTGTCTTTTAAATATATGTTTCTATAATATATAGAAAAGAATGTACTTAGCACATTGAACCATGCTAGCATACAAGTTCAAACAATTTTTTGGTAATCTGAAATGCCTTGGGGACTGCATCCAATTTGTCAAGGTAAATAGCTTCACTGACATGAAATCTTACCTACCTATTTTGTGCTTCTTCATTAGTTCTCTTTTATATACAGTATTTTACAAAGTAAGGCCTGATCTGCAAACGCTTATGCACATACTTAAATTTATATGTGTTAATAGTCTTATCAAATTTACTTAGCCCTCTTTGAGCTTAAAATTAAACGTGTATAAATGTTTGCAGAATAGGTGTCTAAAAATCTAAAATGGGTATATTTTACATATAATAGCATATTCCTGTTTCTGCTAAGGTGTATTCAAAGGATGTTACACAATTTATTTTCAGGCAGCATTGCTACCATGAGACTGTTTAATGGTCTGTCAGATCCTAGGGTTTCCTAATGTCGCACAGTGGAACAAGGACCACAGCATGTACTGTACAAGCATGCTGAAATAATTTGGTTTGTTCCCTGAAATCTAAGGCCTTGATTCAATAAAGCACTTAAGTGCCTTCTTAAGACCATCCCTGTTCAGCTCAGCTGAATTAAAGGTAACCATGTGCTTAAATGTTTTGCTTTCCTGATTCTGGACCTAATACTGTAACATCACTGCTTATGAAATAGCTGTTAATTGAAAAAGTGTTCTGAATTTTGGAATGCAAATTTATCATATTTTTGTCATACTTTCCTCAGACTTAGGTAAATTACTGACTAAGCCAGCCCTCTTATCTTGTCACTTGCACTTCTCCCTGCAACGTTCATTCCAATATGGATATATTTAAATGTAAGCATATCCTATCTCTGGAAAGTGCCTGAGTTTATCTAGAAAACCCAGAATACATGTGAGCAAGATGACTCAAACAAAAAATGTGCTCTTTTTTGTGGTGAGAAGGAACTGATCTGTCATCTGAACATGGAAGAGACACAATCCTTGCCCTATGACATAATTATGAAATTTGGATTTCAGAATTAATCCCACTAACTCTGCATGTATTTTTTACATGTATAAGGTTTGTTCATTGACAAATTATTTTAAACAAGACTACTGACAGTAATACAATTAAGATTGCTATATTTAAACTCCTGCGTAACCTCTCCCTCAAAAAACAGCTTTGGGAACCAGTTTTCACTGAATGTTTCAGAGAATGTATTAACTCCAGATTCCAAATATGAAGTCATCACTTCTCCTGCTACCACATGTAGTTATTAAAATAAATATTCCTGCCTTTTTAAAAGGACATAAAAACCCCTTGCTTTTCACTGAGCAATAGAAACTGGTGGTTTTTTTCCTGATGGATTATTCTTAGTCCACAATACTTAAATAAGATCCTTGATTATAATCAGAGTAATGACACTGAAATACAGCAGTAGGTACAGTTCTAGAAACACTTTTGTTAAATACCAAATGTATATATTGTTCATTCAAAACAATATTTGAAAAAGATTAAAAATGTTTTTTAAAAAAGGAATTTAAGACAAATGCTTAAGGCTATTATGTCTTGTTGCACAAAAACAATATTTTGTATATAATGGACTCAAGATAGAAAGCCCTCTCTTTAAATTTCTATTTGCTTCTGTGTAATATTGATAATGTGCCTGATGCTGTACAGTACCCCATGACAGACTATCCTTGTCCCAAGGAATTTACAATCTGAAAATAATAACATGATGTTGTGTGCAGGTGCATGATATAATATACATAGACTTATAATAGGATGATAGATACATTTAACTTCCATGTATCAGGAGATAGCCATGTTAGAAAGTATCCACAAAAACAGCCAGGAGTCTGGTGGCACCTTAAAGACTAACAGATTTATTTGGGCATAAGCTTTCGTGGGTGAAAATCTCACTTCTTCAGCTCCATGTTTCACTGAGCTAGAATCATGACCTCTGATACAATTCTAAAACTTTAAGATCAACCTGTAGTGAAGGAGTATATCAGTGTAACTTCAGTGAAACCACTCCTGGTTTACACTGATATGAAAACAGAATCCAGCCTCTTCCTTTAATTTTGAGTATTTGATTCTACATGATTTATATTATATAAAGTTCATCCAAGGTATATTATTTCTAGTAGTTACTAAATAGCCTACATCCATCAAGAATTAATTGACTTTTTTATTTCTTTTAACTTTCTGACCATGGTTTTAAATCACTGTACATGTGCTTTTCCCATTTTCTTTGTTTTGATTACGCACTTGCCACTATTTCCTGAGCATCTCCTCTGTCTCTCGTGACCACATATCCTGTGCAGCATTATATTTTTTTAATCACTCCCCATTTTATTCTAGCTTCTTCATTTAGGGTTACCAGACGTCCCAATATTAGAGGCTTTTTCTTATATACACAACTATTACATGCCTCTCCCCCAAAAAAGTATCCCGATTTTTCACATTTGCTAACTGGTCACCCTAACTTCATTCTTTCTTCTATGATGGCTTTTTGTATAGTGTCCACTTATGTTTCCCTTAGTTTGGCAACTAGCTTTAATTTCAACTCACAATTTTTTCTGTCCTCCCAACTAATACACCAGTGATGCTACTACTTGGTTGTAGTTCATTGTATTATTATTTTCAGTACCAGTTCAGGCATCAGTCTAATTTTAATATCTTTAAAAAAAAAATCTTACAGTACTGAGATGTATCTTTTGCAATACTAACATGCTAATAACGAATAGTTACATTTGGCTTGGCCAGTGTCATCTCACTCCAAAGTCAAGCATAAGAAAAGAATTAGGTATCTAATGTCTACACTGCCCCTGAAAGGTGTGATTCCTAATGAGGGTAGACAGACTTGTGCTAGCTCAGCTTGAGCTACTGCACTAAAAAGAGCTGGTGATGCAACATCCACATTGCTCTTTTTAGTATGCTACCTCAAGCGGAGCTATCACAGATCTGTCTACCTGCATTGGGAATCACACCTCCCAGCTTCAGTGTAGTCATATGCTTTCACAAACTAAATCTTGTTTTATTTATATTCAGTACTCAGGGCCAAGTTGTCTCCTGATCTCCCAACAAGTAGTAGCATGTATGCAGCTCTGTAGCCATATTGGTCCCAGCATATTAGAGAGACAAGATGGGTGAGATATCATCTTTTATTGGACCAACTTCTGTTGATGAGCGAGGCAAGCTTTTGAGCTTATACAGAGCTCTTCTTCAGATCAGGACTACTGCAAGTTGGTCCAGTAAAAAATTTTACTTCTCCTACCTTGTCTCTCTAATACAACAGCATGAAGACAAACTCTTCAGGATGCTTTCTTCCATCCTTAATTACAGATTATTGTTACAAGTAACAGAAACAAGGTGAGGGAAAATTACAAAACAAGCTTGTTAGATATTAAAATAAAATACTGTGTGCTAGGTGTTCAAAATGAGAACAAGAACTAAGCTATATACATAATAACAAGGAAAGTTACTGTCCTTGTTAACAGAAAAAATGCTCTTCAACCCCAAAATGCTGACCTTTTTTGTAACTATGCCTATCTCTGTAAGACTTTGTTAGTAAATAATACCTTGGATCATTAACGTTGAAATGATTTTTCAGCCGTTACCATTGATACTGATTGTTTTGTTTGCACTTCATTCATCTTATCAATGAAAAGACTAGTTTCACTACTAATTATAGACCCTTTTTTCTCTAGTCTCTTTCACTGGCTGATTCTCAACCACTAACACAACACTCCAAAATGTGTGCGGAAGACAACGTGGGGAAGTGTAACATCCAAACCAAAACCAGTGCATTGACCTTTTTCTTTCTTTCTTTCTTTCTTTTTTTTTTAAACTTATAGTTTTCTATGGACATAGGTTTTCAAAACCTTTTTCATTTGTTACTATATTTAAAAGGCAAGTAGTTTAGAGACAACATTAAAGCAAGACTCAACTGGGATAAACATGGTTTTCAGCTATTTGGGGTTTTCTTAAACCCAGAACTAACAGCTCTTGGCTAGAAAAAGAGTACCTGGATAATCTTAATTATGTACACAATAGTAATATTTATAGTGCTGAAGAGAAACGATAACTTGGCAGAGTTTGATGAGTGTAGAATGTGAGCAAGCACAGAACCTTTGATAATTTTTGAGGCACAATTTTTTTTTTACAAGAGATAATCAAAAACTAACACCACTCTTGATATCGCTGATAACTATGGACTGGATCCAAAGCCTGTTGAAGTCATTGTGAGTCTTTTCATTGAATTCAGTGGGCTTTGAATCGAGCTCTAGATGAAGATCCAATGTGCTTTAGAAACACTAAAAATTATAAGGCATTGCTTTCGGCTATAGAACAGTGGTTCTCAACCAGGAGCCTGGGGCCCACTGAGGAACCCCGAGCAAGTTTCAGGGGGTCTGCCAAGCAGGGCTGGCATTAGACTTGCTGTGGCCCAGGGCAAAAAGCTGAAGCCTCACTGCATGGAGCTGAAGCTTGGGGTTCCAAGCCCCGTCCCAGGGCCGAAGCCAAAGCCTGAGCAACTTAGCTTCACAGTGCCCCCCTGTGGCTTGGGGCCCTGGTCAGTTGCCCTGCTTGCTACCCCCTAACGCTGGCCCTGGCTTTTGTATGCAGAAAAACATTGTGGCACAGGTGGGCCATGGGGGCACGTTGGGGAGGATAGGGAGCCCAGAAAGTAAAAGGTTGAGAACCTCTGCTATAGAGGAACATGCAATAAATTCTAACATAGAATAAAAACAAGATTAGAATGCACCCTTTTAAATGTAAAAATAAGTCCTCTGGGAGGGTACAGTTTTACATATTCAAAATTTTCCGCTATCCTCCTTGAGCATTTGTTTGATACAGATCTAACAGAGAAAAGGAAAAACGGAATGTTTTAATATGACTTGAAGATGGTTTTAAACAGCTTAGTTTGGGGGGAGAGATAGTGACAAATATCTAGTGTGTTAAATATACTGTTGACTTATTTATTTCTATGTTCTTGTGAGTCATTTAGATAGTCATGTTTATAAAAATTCTGCTCTCGAAATACTGTAGAGATCAGCATTGTTGTACATTTGAATGTTGTGCCAAATTGCTGTAAATACAAGGAGAAAGTGAATGTTGTGGATTCTTATGATTGTGGAGAAAACTAGGATCCCAAGTTCATTTTAGAAAGTTTTGCCATGAGGTTAATAGTGAACTAAGGACTAATGCACCCTTCTTTTTGAAAGCGAGTATACTTTAGGGTATTAGAAGGAGATAGTGTTTCTCATATTTTATAGTTATGTACGTAGGGAAACTTAGCCATAGCTCTTCACTACTACGACTCTGCCTCAAAGGCAGAACGCTCCTGAAGAATACAATACTTTGACCCATTGTGTTAATTGTGGGACAGAGAAATACATCTACAAGAGAATTCTCATACGTGGTTCAGAACAAGAAGTGAGACATTGCCTGTTACAAACAATGACCACAAATACCATAACATGGTGCACTGCTGTTATTTTACAGCACTCTAAAAGTGTTGAGTGTCTTACTTACTAGAAGAAAAGAAAAGAGCCCTGTCCTGAAGAGCTTACAATCTAATTTCAGAAATGACACTACAAAGAGGAATAACAAAACTGTAAGAGGAGGAGGGTTGAGGAACGAAAGAAGTGACAGCGAAAAAAGTATAGTTACTTATACAAGCGCACATTGTCATGGTAGAACAATGTATCTGAAATTACCCTAATCAGTCAGAATCCCGTTATATTACCCCAAATTGTCCTCACATGTACTGAGGACAGTTCTTTACCGCCTTTATCAGAAGGCCTCCATCTTTGAGTAACCATTGTTGTCAGGCTCTTGAGTGGTTGTTTAAGGCAGGTTTCACTGTAATATACTTTCTTTTTCTGTATTTCTTTTTGTTGTATTTGATGGGCGAGATACTAGTCAAGAATACTAGGTATAAGTTTAATATTCTTTCCATGAAAGTATTTTATTCCATATAAAATAGAGAGGATGGATTGTCTTGTGATTAAAACGTAGGACTGTGCGACTCAGGTTGTTCCTCAGACTTCCTGTCTGACCAGGGGAAAGACCTTTAATCTCTGTGCCTCAAATCCCACCTGTAAAATGGGAATAATAATAATACCTACCTCAGAAGGTGTGTGGCTAAATTCATTAATATATATAGTATGCTCAGATACTCAAAAAAGCCTCTTAAATAGAGCTGGTTAGAACTCTTATGTCCTGTGCAATGGGAAATTCTGACACTTCAAAATTTCCTTTCAACCCAAATCAGAACAAAAAGTCAAAATTTTGACATTTCTTATGGAACAAAATTTCCATAAAATTCAATTTCACACACTCTTCTCTCCCCTTTTCCCCTTGTTGTTTAGTTTTCACTGTGACTGTTACAGACTTTGATTTGTATCTTGCTTACATCTGTGGTCACAGCTGATATGCAGGCTTCTTTGAGCTTCTTCCCAAGCAGTGATGACTTGTGTATAACACTTCAAGCCTAAATGACCATCAGCAAAATAGTGAAACTAGCTATACACAAAGTGCTGTCAAAATACTGACAAAAAGTTTTTCCTAATTACTTCCATTTATAGTAATCGTAGCTGTTGCGTATAACTATAGCTCAGACCATGGATCTGCAAACTTTGGCCCGCGGCTCACCAGGGTAAGCGGGCTGGGCCAGTTTGCTTACCTACCATGTCCGCAGGTTCGGCCAATTGTGGCTCCCACTGGCCGCGGTTCACCGTCCCAGGCCAATGGGGGCTGCAGGAAGCAGCAGACAGCACATCCCTCAGCTCGCGCTGCTTCCCGCAGTCCCCATTGGCCTGGCATGGTGAACCGCGGCCAGTGGGAGGCGCAATCGGCCGAACCTGCAGATGTGATAGGTAAACAAACCGGCCCGCCAGGGTCCTTATCCTTGCGTGCCGCTTGCCAAAGGTTGCCAGTCCCTGGTTCAGACTTATGGAAATGTTTAATTTTTCAGGCTTATGGTGTCTCCTTAAAATAGTCCAATAGTGATTTCCTTTCTCCAACTAATATGATCTCATAATGTGGTTCAACACTGTCCTTCACCTAGGGGTGGAAAAAATGCTGCCTCTACATGTTTTTTAAATGTGTCTTTGAAATTGAGGTTGTTTAGATGCATGTATAAAGAACAAATTGTGTCAGTCCTCAGCAGACTTGAGAGATGCAGATAATTTAGTAGTTCATATAATAAAATCCATGTTTTGTGATACAGGTATCTGTTGGAGATTTCTGTTTGACCAGTAACCTGACTGTCTGACCAAATCCACTCAAGGGTTTTGCATGGTGACCTCTGGTAATCTCCCTTAGGATCAGATTTCTTTAATATAACATTGCTACCCTTTCTTTTTTTTGAAGAGAGAGAATTTAAAACCCAAAGGAAAAGATATGCAACCTATTCCTGAACTGATTGTTTTTGTACTATCCCTGTGTGTTTTCCCTGTATTAGACGTTGCTATTTATTGTTTTGTTTCTCCTTGTAGTGTTTGACTACAGCTACAGAGATTACATTCTGTCCTGGTATGGGCACCTCAGCAAAGATGAAGGACAGCTATACCACCTGATATCTGAAGATTTCTGGGAAATTGCCAAGCAGCTGCGACAGAGGCTGAGTCACATTGATGTAGTGAAAGTTGTCTGCAGCGATGTAGTGAAAACTTTACTCACACACTTCTGTGACCTTAAAGCAGCCAATGCCAGGTAAAACACACAAACAAACATGAATGTTTACCCCCTGTCCTCCCAGTATTTTAGTAGAGTTTTCTGCTTGTCACTTTCTTTCCTTTTGGATGAACTGCCTGAGTCAATAAAGAGCTTACAATTGGGAGAGAGAAACAGTAAAGGCAGGCAACGTATAAGTAACATTTATAGTCCTTACTGTTGATTGTGAGACACTCGCTATGCTTTTGGGCACTTGGGGGAAAGGAAACACTCACGTTTCTTTTCAACTAAGTCAACTTCATCACTCTATTTATACTCCTGTTCTTTGGTCACCATGCAGAAAGGTACGTGAATGATCTCTGAGGGTGCCATGAGACTAGCAGGATTTGGAAATGACAATGACATTCTTTCCAGAAAAGTACAAGAGTTAATTCCGTAATCTTGTTTTTCCTCTCTCTTTCTCCTCTGGTATCAGGAAGCAAAGCCCCATGGTTCCTCTCTATCAAAAGTCTCTCTTAGTCAAGTTGTTGGACCAGGTTTTTCTCCTATTATGAGTCTTTTCTTTGAGAGAGTTTTCTTTATACGCGCTGGGGACTATAAGGTATTCTCCTCTTAATACCTTGATTGCACTCAATCTGATACTTGAAAATGGCTAGCTGTACTTTTAACTGGCCATATGCATATACATTCCTTGATCTGAGTGTACAATGTGAACGTGCAAATTAGGCACATTTGTGCCTGTCTACATCAGAAAATTGCTTTTAAAATTACTTTAATAGAAATATTATTTGGCTCGTCTGATGAGATTTTGTAACTTCAGGTTGTTTTGCTCACAGTGATATCCATTTGTGCTCTTTGCCCGCAGTGACGTCCACAGGTCTGTTTCTGATATTGTTTCAGGGAAAAGACTTCTTTCTCTGTGCCCATGACCAGTCTATATATTACCACTTTCCCTGAGCAGACAATCTTAGTGTTTTACTGGCAGGCGTCAGCCTGGATTTTCCCCAGTACATAACACGCGAAGCCAAAGAGAGATTTACTGATGGTCACTGTTGCAGGGGGAAAAAAAGAAAATAAACAGGTGATTGTTATGTACCTGCAGTGGGGCATATATAAAATTCCCTCAGTTGGCCTTTAATTTCAGTTCCAGAATATTTGCATGTTACTTGTTTCTCAATAATGGTCGATGTCTCTTGGCTGTGTTCTCTGAGTGTACTAGTGTAGTTTGTCACTCTGACTTTTGAGCACAATGTGAGCTCTGTCTAGAAGAAAAGTTAGATATCAACTATCTTTCCTTTTAGTTCAGTTAAAAAGAAGTTGGAGACTTTTTTTTTTACTATTTTTTAGGTATCACAATACTCAAGTTGTGATTAACAAAAGGCCTCCAATTTGAAATTGGGGAAATATTCAAAACTGTCATTTCCTCCTGTCTGTTTCTATAAAATTCTGACTTTTTTTTGCTTTGGATGTTTTATTTCCTGTTTATAATTATGTGCATTTCAACTGGATCTTTGTTTTTGGGTTGGATCATGGCATTTTTGCTCTCACTATACTCCCTTAGAGAACTAGTAATAACTAATCCTTTGCTTATTTTCCATTTACTTTCTTTGCTTTGAGTTGATCATGCATCTCTGAGAACACCTGTGAAGGTTGGGACATTAACATGCAAATGAAAAGGTCATCCCAGAAATCCATGTGCTCAATGATAATCACATTTCTTAACTTACAGATCAGTATTCCATGCAGATTTAAAAATTCCTAAATGCAGGTAACAAAAAGATTAAAATTGGGCAGGTTGATTACTCTTGCCACAATAGAAGATCCTGATACTGGTTCTTAGAACATCCTTTTTGGTTTTAGGAGCATTCTGAGATTTTTGTATTAAGTTAATTGTCCAGGACTGTTGTGACTAATGTGAATCCTTTATACCTCAGTGGTCTCATAATTGGGGAGTCTGAATTATGTCTCTTCTCATAAGCTTGAGCACCACAAAAATCTTTCCAGCTCACAGAGACATTATGATTTTAAAAATGCAACACCAAATTTGGGAAAAACTGTGTTACAGAATTTCGAATCGATATCTCTAATTGATATAGTATGGCTCGGAGTCTAAATTTTGAAAAGTATGATAAGTTTAGACTGGAACTGGGATGTTTTGTCTTTGTGTCTATGATACGAGCCTGTTAATTTGGGTGAGTGAAATCATGGAATCATTTCCTGTTGTGATACTCACACAAATGCCTCCCGTGCATTGTAGTGGCTCCATGTGATTTTGTTACATATTATAATAGCAAAGAGAGTTTCATCCTTTGGTCAAGTTCAGTAAATGACCTAGAGAATTTTAAATACATTTTGTTCCATTTTCAGAGAGGATGTTATCCAGGTATCCGTGCGTAGGGGCTCCCTTACTCTGTGTGACAAGGCTAGTAAGGGTAGGAAGTGTTCTCACCTCCATGAGGCTAAAGACATTAATCTCTTCTATGTGAAGTTCATAGGGTTTTGCCACCCACTTCACTCCAGGTCGCCTTTTAAACTCATCCCTTTCCACCTGACTTGGCTAATAAAAGAAACAAGGATGGCTAATTCTTCCAGTCTCATATGGAGCCTTCTGAGATGCTACAGTGCGGGTAAAGGGGTAAAAAGAGCAATACAAGCTCTTCCCTTTCACATGACTCACCCAGAGAGTGATATTGGTCCAGCAGAAACTGGAAAAGATTCTGTCACTCTTAATTTCCCCTGTAAAATTTTTACAGTTTATTTGGCTGTTAATGTTCTCCCAGAGTATGAAAGGGGTTAGATAGTTTGATCGTGGCAGTTCTTGGTCACATGCATATAGTTAACTGATTTCCACATTTGAGATTTTGCCCAAGACATATTGGCTGGGGCCTTAGTGATTTCCCCCCTCCGCCTTCTCTGAAGCATTGAGCATGAAGTGCCTGTTTACAGGCTGAGATGAGCTTGTTCTTCATGATGGATTTGCTGTAACTGCAGGGGATGGGAATTGGTGAACCTCAATTCTTCTTGTGTTCTGCTTGTTTTTGTGTGATTGTTCCCTTAATGTCTCATCCAAATAGCTGGTTTTGGCTTGAGTAAAGCATGGAAAAGCTGAATGCTAGCCATGCTCTTTTATTATCTCAGCTGGATCGTGAGCTGAAAAGGATGGTGAATAAATCACTGGAAATTTTCCTAATGGATCTGTTGGAGACACCATCTGTCATGGCAGCATACTTTAAGTTCTGACTATGTTAGAGAACAAAAAGCACTCTAATGCCTGGAATTCATTCTGTGTGTCTCAGAATATAAAATATTTGTTTCATTTTAAAGGCAGAAAAGAAAAATGCCTTTAGATTAAATTACATAGTCTGAGATTATAGGAGTTTGGCAGAATAAGGCCAGATTCTAAGTGTGGAGATAGTTACCCCTCACCCACTCTTGGACCTAATGAGAGCAGTGCCTTTTGAACAGGTGTAAAGGCACTGTTAGTGTGATTGGAGGGAGTCTGCATTGTGGGCTTCTTATATGTCTCCAGGCTCTGAGTAAACAGCAGACTTATTCTTACATAAAATTATAGATTAAAAGTGATGAATCTTGATTTAAGAGTAAAACGTTTTTCCCCCAAATAAGAATAGAGCGTGATGGGCTGCTTTTTGGTAAAACAGTGTTGCAGGTTTTTGCCATTAGATTCACAAGGCCAGTCATGACTTAGTGACATTGATCCCTTGAGGCTGCTGAGCATGGGGTTTTAGGGCAGTGTCTAGCTCTTAGCAAACTTAAAGGGAAAACTGTCTTGTGCATATTGCTGTCTCTTCCTGGAAACAAACAACACAGGAATTACATCAAGTTCTCATTACAAAGCTATTGGTTAGGTTTTTTTCAGTAGTAATATATAGCTTGGTTCTCAACTGTCGTGGCTCTGTGTGTCTGCATATTACATGTAATGTGTGTCCTTATGCTTGCTATACTTATTACAGTGTATAGTGTAAAGTAATATTCAGTGTAAAATAGAAGGCATTGTTACCATGAAGTCAGCAGGAGCTGGTACAAAGAGAACTTGAGAACTAGATTGAACAAAGCCCCAAACACATCCAACTTTAAGGAGTACAGCTCCCAATGCTTCCTTTTTCTTTTATAATTCCATTTATATCTCACAGTTTAAAAATGTCAAGAACTGCTTATCATACTAACCCTCTGAAAACTAATATCAAATAGATTAACGTGAATTTGAGAGGTTGATGCAATGAGAGCAGATATTTGGAAAGGATGATGATAACAAAAGTTACAAAATAGCCTTTGAATAAGTATATTATTAAAGTTCCTTTTGCTAGTGCCAGTCTCCGAAGTGTTGGGCTTCTGTGAATGAAGCCTTTGCAAGAAGAATTCATGAAGTTCTAATTTTCTATTATTTGTAATACAGTAGACCTAGAGGCTTCAATCAGGATCAGGGTCTCATTGTGCTTGGTCGTCTACTACCATAGTGTTTTTAATCCATTTTATACCATCTTTGATAACAGACCCAAAGTCCATTGTGGAGTTCTCAGTCTTGCAAGACCAGTGCATAAGCTGATACTACACTGTGAAACACATTCAGACATGTTTGAATAGTATGTCTTTGTTGAAACAACACATGCTGTTAAAGAGTTTCCAGACACTAGATGATGTGTCTTGTTTAAATGGGTGCTATGAATATTTTGGGATTGACTTTCTTCTGACCAGGGCCGGCTCCAGGCCCCAGCGCGCCAAGCGTGTGCTTGAAGCGGCATGCCGCAGGGGGCACTCTGCTGGTTGCCGGGAGGGCAGCAGGCGGCTCCGGTGGACCTCCCGCAGGCATGCCTGCAGAGGGTCCACTGATCCCACAGCTCTGGTGGAGCATCCACAGGCATGTCTGCAGGAGGTCCACCGGAGCCACGGGACCAGCGGACCCTCTGCATGGACGCCTACGGGAGGTCCACCGGAGCCGCGGGACCGGCGAGCGGCAGAGCACCCCCTGCGGCATGCGGCCATGCTTGGGGCGGCGAAATGGCTAGAGCCGGCCCTGCTTCTGACTGTGGATATATTTTTCATTGCCTTTTTTAAAAGGCAGTTTACTTTTTGTCTTTACTGTGATGCTTTCATATACAAGTTTAAATCAACTTATTTCATTTCTTAGAAGTTTCAAACAGATTAAGCAATTTTAATTCTGCTACGCTGTCAAGAAGTTTAGAGATCTCAGGGAGATGCAGGTAAAGAAATGCAGGCTGCATGTTGCCCCTGGTAGTTCCCAGGGCTGCTTTGCTGTAAATGTGTGCTGAGTACAGAATGTGCTATGGAAATAGTTTATGATTTGTTGCATGCACACTTGACCTCACCCATTTCACTGTCAAGATGATTAAAAACTAAATATAATTTTGTGGGATTGTAATTAAAGAAATAGGAAGACCAAAAGGAATGATTTTCCAGATTTCCCTGGAAAAGGCTATTACTGATTTCTGTGGAAACTTTCTTACAGCCCTCACTTCCCATGCAAATAAACAAAACACTGTCTTATCTTTAAACTTGTCTCACACTGTAGTAGGCTTTCTGATCTTCACAGTGTGAGTTTCCCACTCAGCCCCTACAGGGTGGATATGGGGTTCTCAGAAGTTTTCAAGCTTTTTGGGCTAGGAACACACACACATATAAAATGTGTGTGTATATATTTTAATGAAAATGGATTTTCACATAATCACATGTCAGGAGTTGGGGCTTAAAGACAAACACCTAGTATTGCAAGACTTGTGATAAAATAGTGAGAGTTGGCAATACTGGAACCGGTGTCAGGAGGTCATGGCCACCATGCCCTTGCCATATTGCTGTATAGGAGGGAGATCCTGACTAAATTTCTGGCTAACTGGAAGTGGGGTGGGTCACAAATCTAGTCGAATGACTCTCCTGGGCACTCACCAGTCTGCTGAGAGGAAGCCATCCACTGGATTCCGTGAGCTTTAAGCTTCCAAAGTCTGAACAGAGGTTAGGGGCTTGTCTCTAGGCATAGCCATGGGGTGAAAATCCTCTATCTAGCACCCTCTCCTGAGAGCTTAGACCGTGCAGTCCAACTGCTAAGCCCCTAGAATTAGTGCTGACCACTCAGACTTCCCTGTAGCTTAAAGAAACCTTCTTGCAGAACTCCAGCCATATGGATGCTCTGGTGTCACAGAGGCATGTGATAGGTGTAACCCATGACCAATAGCTACAAGCTCATGAACTCAGTCTTTGCACAGGATTTGAAAACACTATTGCTCTGTACATGAAACATAGATCTATTAAAAATAAAAACACACCCTCCATGCATTTCTCTGCCTTAGTTTCCACACCACTCCAAAGCATTCTTTGGGCAGGGGTCAGATCCTCTGGGGCATCCAAGTTTCTTCTCCTGCAGTGCATGGCTTGTCTTCTCTGCCATGCGGTCCCGCTCTCCCTAAATTGGGTTGGACAAATTTTCTGGCCTGTGAGTCACTTCGGGTTCCCAAAAGGTAATGGAGGGCTGGGTAGGAAAGGCTCTGCCTCCCCGAACAGCCTGGCCCTTGGCTCCTGTCCCCTATCCACCCCCTTAGAATCCTTGACCCATCAACCCCCGCTGCTCCCTGTCCCCTAACTGCTCTGATCCCCATTCACCCCCCCTCCCGCCCCCTGACAGGATCCCCGGGACTCCCATGCCTATCGAACTGCTCCCTGTCCCCTGACTGCTGCCCCGAGACCCCCTACCCCCCTTACCATGCTGCTTAGAGCACGGCTGGAGCCAGCCATGCCACTGTGCTCCCCATCAGCAGCTCGCAGCCCCGTCTCCCAGAGCGCACGGTGAGCTGAGGCTGCGGGGGAGGGGGAACAGCAGGGGAGGGGCTGGGGGCTAGCCTTCCCTCCCGAGATCTCAAGGGCTGACAGGATGGTCCAGCAGGCCAGATGTGGCCCGCAGACCGTAGTTTGCCCACCTCTGCCCTAGATCATCTTGTTTCTCTGGCCTGGGTTGGTCTCACAGCTAAACTGGGTACCCCTTGCTACAAAAGCATGCTTGTACCTTCACATTTCCTGCCCAAGACTTCCTGTATGGCTCTGTGGTCATGTCTACACAGCAAAGAAAAACCTGCGACTGGCCGTGCTAGCCATCTCGGGCTCGTGGGGCTCAGGCGGTGGGGCTGTTTCATTTCTGTGTAGATGTCTGGGGTCTGGCTGAAGCCTGGGCTCTAGGACCCTCAGGAGTGGGTGGGTCCCATAGCTCCAGAGGCCAGAAGTCTGCAAACAGCAATGAAACAGCCCCTCAGCCAACGCCCTGTGAGCCTGAGTTGGCTGGCATAGGCCAGCACGGATTTTTCTTTGCTGTGTAGACATACCCTGCGAGTCTTTCCTGACCCATGGAGCCTTTGTAGTCTTTTAAAGGCTAGCTAGTATCAGTACATTGATGTCTGTCTTTGTTCTGCATTTGGGGATTTTCCGCTTTCTCCCCTTCATCCGCTCCCTGCAGAGAGGTAGGAAAAAATGGTTCTTGTAGGCTTGAGCTAACCTATTTTCCCAAGGTGCTTCCATCTGAATAGGCGGCCATTGAATTCTAATGACCTGCCATTGTACCTGGTATGAGAGAGACATGTCAGCCATTATCAGCAAAGGTGGAATTCACATATATAGAGAGGTATGCAGTGGTGCAACAGTTTTCATAGTAAAAACTTCATAATGTCAACCAGTATAAAATTGTGCAGATAGATTCCCCAAAGTGTCACAGGGTCCTAGTATGGAGAAGGTTGAGACCCTTGTGTCAGATAATGGTCCAGTACTAGAGGATTGTGGTAGATGTTACATTGCTAAAATGCCAGTGTTGTTAGTTTTGGGTTTACAATTATTTGTTCATAATTGGGAAAGAAAATTGTAATAGCTCCCTGCAAAAGTGGGTTTTAACCTTTTAACAGCCAAGAACACCTGTGGTAAGATTGCTGAGTGTCCTGTACATCGCCATCTACACACGTCAAAAGAGATTCTGCAGTTATGCATAGTTATCTTTTTTCTTAAAAGCTTTTTGTTATATTTTTTTAACGTAATGTTTTCCCCATTACAATCCTCTTAAGGAATGGGTGAACCGGTGGATTTGTAGCATCAGGTTATTGTGGTGGTTGATGACAGACATTTGAATACAGATTCAGTATTCACACTGAATAGATGAGTGCACTCTTAGGCTGAGTATCACTTGCCACTATTGCAAGTATAACTTTAAAAAGTATTTAATTTGGGTCCAGAAATGATGAACCAATTGGAATAGGTTTGTTTTGGGTTTTTTTAAAATTGTTTTGCCTACCCATGTTTACTAATCTTTCCTCTAAAGGTTATATTTACTAATATTTCACTCATTTTGGGATAGCCAAAGAAAAGTCCCTTGCTGTCCTAAGCAATTGCATTGTTACTTATCCGCAGAGAATTGAATGCATGTTTGAAGAACTTGGAAGATGGAACAATGTCTGAAATGAAATTAATGGATGATTGATGTTGGTTTCATTTCACAAGGAAGAAAAAAGTAGTAATCTGTAACGCATGCTGTGCAATCCACAAATGTTACAAATACTGTCTGTATGAAATCACTTTTAAGTCAAATGCATCTTGATATACCAGTATATGTCACTGTCACTAAAATCCTAATGGTTGGCAAAGACACAAATAAGTTAAATTGCCACTTGTCACTGTTTGTGTGATCTGAAGCTTATGAAATAATGTGTTGGATTAAAAGGCTTGTGTGGTACCTATTTTGGGAGCTACTCACTACAGTTTGAGATTTATATTTCAGTTCACTGAACTACTGTTTTCAGAATTTATGGATAATCAGCTGAGTTTTCAAAAAACATTATGCATAAATCATAGAAGATTAGGGTTGGAAGAGACCTCAGAAAGTCATCTAGTCCAACCCCCTGCTCAAAGCAGGACCAACACCAACTAAATCATGCCAACCAGGGGTTTGTCAAGCCTGACCTTAAAAACCTCTACAGATGGAGATTCCACCACCTCCCTGGGTAACACATTCCAGTGCTTCACCACCCTCCTAGTGAAATAGTGTTTCTTAATATCCAACCTAGACTTCCCCACTGCAACTTGAGACCATTGGTCCTTGTTCTGTCATCTGCCACCACTGAGAACAGCCGAGCTCCATCCTCTTGGGAACCTCCTTTCAGGTAGTTGAAGGCTGCTGTCAAATCCCCCCTCATTCTTCTCTTCTGCAGACTAAATAAGCCCAGTTCCCTCAGCCTCTCCTCATAAGTCATGTGCCCCCTGATCATTTTCATTGCCTTCTGCTGGACTCTCTCCAATTTGTCCACATCCTTTCTGTAGTGGAGGGCCCAAAACTGGACACAGTACTCCAGATATGTCCTCACCTGTGTTGAATAGAGGGGAATAATCACTTCCCTCTATCTGCTGGCAGTGCTTCTACTAATGCAGCCCAATATGCCATTAGCTTTCGTAGCAGCAAGGGCACACTGCTGACTCATACCCAGCTTCTCATCCACTGTAATCCCCAGGTCCTTTTCTGTAGAACTGCTGCTTAGCCAGTCGGTTCCCAATCTGTCGCAGTACATGGGATTCTTTTGTCCTAAGTGCAGGACTGTGCACTTGTCCTTGTTGAACCACATCAGATTTCTTTTGGTTCAATCCTCCAATTTGTCTAGGTCACTCTGGACCCTGTCCCTACCCTCCAGTATATCTACCTCTCCCCACAGCTTAATGTCATCTGCGAACTCGCAGAGGGTGCAATCTATCCCATCATCTAGATGTTAATAAAGATGTTAAACAAAAGTGGCCCCAGGACAGACCCCTGAGGCCTTCCACGTGATGCTGGCTGCCAACTAGATATTGAACTATTGATCACTGTCCATTGAGCTCAACAATCTAGCCAGCTGTCTATCCACCTTATAGTCCATTCATCCAATCTATACTTTTTTAACTTGCTGGTGAGAATACTGTGGGAAACCACATCAAAAGCTTTGCTAAAGTCAAGATCTATCATGTCCACTGCTTTCGCCTCATCTACAGAGCCAGTTATCTCCTCATAGAAGGTAATCAGGTTGGTCAGGAATGACCTGTCCTTGGTGAATCCATGTTGACTGTTCCTGATTACCTTCCTCTTCTCCAAGTGCTTCAAAATGGTTTCCTTGAGGATCTGCTACATGATTTTTCCAGGGACTGAGATGAGGCTGACAAGTCTGTAGTTCCCTGAGTTCTCCTTCTCTTTTTTAAAGATGGGCACTATATTTGCCTTTTTCCAGTTGTCCAGGACCTCCCCCAATTGCCACGAGTTTTCAAAGGTAATGGCCAATAGCTCTTCAGTCATATCAGCCAATTCCCTCAGCACCCTCGGATGCATTTGATTTGGACCCATGGACTTGTGCATGTCCAGCTTTTCTAAATAGTCCTTAAGCTGTTCTTTCACCACTGAGGGCTGCTCACCTTCTCACCATACCGTGTTGCCTAGGACAGCAGTGTGGGAGCTGACCTTGTCTGGGAAGACCGAGGCAATAAAAACATTGAGTACGTCAGCTTTTTCCATATCATCTGTCGCTAGGTTGCCTCCTTCATTCATTAAGGATCCCACATTTTCCCTGACCTTTTTTTTGTTGCTAACATATCTGTAGAAACTCTTCTTGTTATCCTTCACATCCCCTACTAGCTGCAACTCCAGTTGCATTTTGGCCTTCCTGATTACACCCCTGCATGCTCAAGCAATATTTTTATATTCCACCCTAGTCATCTGACCAAATTTCCACTTCTTGTAAGCTTCCTCTTTGTGTTTAAGCTCACCAAAGATTTCACTTTTAAGTCAAGCTGGTCGCCTGCCATATGTGCTATTCTTTCTGCCCATCGGGTTGGTTTGTTCCTACGCTCTCAGTAAGGCTTCTTTAAAATACAGCCAGCTTTCCTGGACTCCTTTCCCCTTCATATTAGCCTCCCAGAGGATCCTGCCCATCAGTTCCCTAAGGGAGTCAAAGTCTGCTTTTCTGAAGTCCAGGGTCCGTGTTTTACTATCTCCTTTCTTCCTTTTGTGAGGATCCTGAACTCAACCGTCTCATGGTCACTGCTGCATATGTTGCCACCCACTTCTACTTCCCCTACCAATTCTTGCCTGTTTGTAAGCAGCAGGTCAAGAGGAGAACAGACCCTGGCTGGTTTCTCCAGTAGTTGCAGCAGGAAGTTGTCCCCAACACTCTCCAAAAACTTCCTGGATTGTTTCTGCACTGCTGTATTGCTCTCCCAGCAGATGTCAGAGTGATTGAAGTACCCCATTAGAAATATTTGTATGTAGATTTAGTTAGGAATTTTCAAAGATCAGTTTGTGCCTTTCTGTTTGGAAAATCCAATCTTGTAGCCATAACAACAGGTACTTGTGTGTTCAGAAGTTGAGACAAAGTGGGTGATGTAATATCTTTTATTGCACCAACTTCTGTTGGTGAGAGAGAGAGCTTTTGAGATAACATAGAGCTCTCCTTCAGGTCTGAGAAATGTACAATGTTATAGCTAAATACAAGATGGAACAGGTCATTTACCATAAGTAGCTAACATATTTCCTGGGACCATCTGAAGTGAAGTTGCCAGTTAACAGTTCTCCTGTCATGGGCTGCTGGGGGCGAAGCTGAGGGGAGGGAGCGAGATAGTGGGTTTTAAGATTGTTGTAATAAGCCATAAATCCAGTGTTTCTATTCAGTCCATGATTTTTAGTGTTTAGCAAAGTTATGAATTTATGTTCCCAAACTTGTCTTTTGAAGACTTGCAGGTTTCCTTTGAGGATGAGGACTGAGAGGTCAGATATAGAGTGATTGCTTTGTGAAAAGTGTTCACCCACAGGTGATGTGGTGTGTTTGGTTTTTTTTGTCATTTTCCTGTGAGGATTCATTTGGGAGCACAGTGATTCTCTTCTTTCACTAATATAGTTGTTGTTGGGACATTTAGTGCACTGGATGAGGTACACCACATGCTCTGATAGGCATGTGTATGACCCATGGATCTTGAAAAGTGTGTTGTGGGAGCTGAGTAGACTCAGGGCCGTCCTTAGGATTTATGGTGCCCTAGGCGAGATTATTAAACTGATGCCCCTGTGCCTGTCTTGCTCTTAGCAACACAAACATAAGCTTACAGTATTGGAAAACTTGCCACAGGCATGTTACTAAAACCAGTTTAACTTAATTAAGCACACTGTAATGCTGATGAACTAGCACTAAAAAGTAGCACTATAGAAAAAATTCTGATTTGACAGAATGATGCAAATAACGTCAGCCCTCACAAGCGACCATGGTGAGGTTCGAGCACAGCATCTGACTAAGGAACGAGCGGGCACGCAGGGATGACCAGCAGTTGCTCATCCTGTCCGTGGCAGCGCCCCCGGAATGAGGATGGATCACTGCCAGTCCGGAGGAGAGATGCGCTCCCCAGCTAGGGGACCAGATCCAGAGTCCGATTTTTAGAGGGCCAGATCTCGATATTTTGGGGCTTTGTCTTATAACGGCACCCAATTACCGTCCACCAGGGTGACCAGACAGCCAAGTGTGAATCAGAGACGGTGAGGTAGGGGCAATAGGCAGCCTATAGTAAAGAAAAAAGACCCACACATTGGGACTGTCCCTATAAAAGTGGACAATCGCTCACCCTAGCCCACGCCAAACCCGTCTCTGATTTCTCGCACATGCTATCTGCTATCCTGTGGTGAATTATCGATAATTCTTACTAGCGTCTGTTTGGAAGGAGTGGATCGTGCGCCCGCCCACGTGTGTGACCATTCCAATACTGGCTGCTGGTGAGGAAGTGGAGTTACTTCACCTGTCATCCCTCAGCAGTAGGCAGCCAGCTCACCTCCCCCACAGCACCTCACCCAACAACAGCCTGACATGCCCTCACGCAGGGGAAAGAGTCGACACACAATCACAGGTAGCATAGGTGGCCGTTTTATAATTTTGGTGGTGCCCAAAATTGGTTGCCTGCCCTCACCCACCGCCCGGTCGCCGTAAAAGCTGATATAAAATGAAGCTACAATGCGCGGACCACAAGATTACAGGAGCAATTAAAAAGTGTAAAGTCAGAAGCAGCACATGCCTGCTTTTCAAATATACGTTATTATATTTTGTTGCATTGTTTGTGAAAAAGTGGGAATGTCTAAGGTGCTCTCTGAAGCGTCGTGGGTGCCGCAGTTTTCCCCTGCAGGTGCCCAATTGAAGGTGCCTGAGGACAAAGAGAATCAGAAGAGATCAAAAAAGAGACAAAGGCTAGAGGAGGAGTGTCAGTTGGAGCTGGCTGGGGAAATGGGGAGAGGCCCCGAACTGGTAAGGCTCCTCACGCCTCCAAGAATGGACCTGACGAGGAGTCTTTTGGTACCTAACAGCTTTATTTTAGACTGGATCCGCATCTAATAAACCTCTGTTTTATTGGCTGGATGATTTGAGGTGCAGGGACTCTGGTTGCCCCATCAGGACCTCCTGGGCACAACTCCGCGGAAAGCGCACAAGTGGGAAGGCCATCTAGGAAATGCTTCTGAGGTCAGACCCAGGAAGGGTGTAAGCGTCTTGCTGCCAGAGACAGTATGCTCAAGAGAGGAGGCAACCCAGATCCTGACTGGCTTTGTATTGAGTAGTTCCAAATGCAGTCCTCAGCATCCCTTCCACAACCAGAGTTGCACTTCTCCACGGAATGTCCAAACAGGCACTGACATCCTCCTCTGTCTTTGTCTCGCTTTCCAGGCATGTAGGACCACCTGAAACTCTTTGATCTAACACCTTCAGTTGGCACCTTTTGGCATGAGATGACACCAGTGCCATCAGTTGCCTGGAGACAGGGGTTCAGCCATTCTCTGTGCGAGAACGGCATCAACTGCACTAATCTATGGGCTAACAACAATCACCAAAAATCCCCCTCCCCCCCTTTACCACCATCTAGAATTCTTTTCGGAGAAATGCATAGGGGGAGAGACTGAAGGCAACCCACACAGTAGGCAAGTAGAAAAATTAAAAAGAACATTCCCCACTTTTATAACACCTGTAAATACTTTAAAACGGTGTGAAATAATCAAGTATTGGTAACTAAACAAAGAATCCCAAACCTGAGACCACACAAATATAAGTTGCACGTGTTCCCCTCAAGTGAGGCTCTGGAATGGGGCTGGGGATGAGGAGGTTCCACTGCAGGCAGGATGCTCAGGCTGGGGATGCTTGGGGAAGAGGCTCTGGAGTGGGGCAGGGCTGGGGATAAGGAAGCTTGGGATGCAGACAAGATGCCGCACGGGTAGGGCCAGAAGGACTCTCCCCCTCCATACTGCAGAAGCCAAGCTCCAGGGGAGGGACCTCCTCTCCCCCCTCCCCCACCCGCCGGTACACTCACTCTGCATCAGCAGTTCACTGCAGCAGCTACCTAGGGACGCTTCTCAGGTCCAGAAAAGCCCACCGTCGCACGCCCCTAGGATGGGTACCGGGGGCAGGGGGTTGCCATCAATGTGGTGGCCCTCCCCGCCCCTCTGCTTTGCCACTAGGGGTGCGGGTGAGAGAGCTCCCAACATCTGTGCCCCTCCTTCGCCCTCCTCTCTCCCTCTTCCCTCTCCCCCGGTGCTCCCAGGAGGCTGCCTGCCACTGTCTCTTCTAAGCCTAGCAAAAGCGGCACAAACAAAAGGAGAGAGGGAGCTGGCTGTTTTCTTTCATGGCAGGCAGCTACGAGGCGGGGCAGAGGGAAACCCAGCTCCAAAGTATTGGTTGGAACGCACAGCCCCTTGCCTGATATTACCTGGGCTTTGAGCAGACCCTCGAGTTTCAAAAACAGAATCTTTTCAAAACTAGAACATATTTACCTACAGCTGATTTTACTAAGAGAAGTTATTGATAACCAAACACTTTTTATCTTCCAGTTTCATTTTTCACCCACCCCTATCCCAAAAGAGAGAGTGGGATGTTTCAATGAAACAAAGTGACATTCCTCACAAAAGGTATAATTTCATTTTGACCAGCTTTATATAATGAGTAATTAATGGTAATTAAAAATTAAATAAAATGCACTATAAGCTGATGTGGGTGCAACTCAGCCACAATTTTATTTTACAGCATCTGCTTATCATTAGACTGTCTAACGGGTCAGTCATTTGACCATTCAGCCTTGTATTCTCCCTACAGTGGCCAGTACCACTGATTCAGAGGGAAAGCGTACACAGGTGGCTAATAGAGGAGAATTCCTCAACTGACCTGCCCATGTGGAGTCCCCGATGAGCAGCCGGTGAATGAATGGTCTAAAATTCTTCCATTCAATGTTTGACAATTACAAAAATAACTGCGTGCTCTCATTAGTCCAGATAAAACTGGAATATCAAAGGAACTACTGGATTTGTGTGTCTAAAATCCATGCTTTCACAGGAGGGAGTGCCAGCTCCATTAATCCCTTGAATACTCACTTGTTTATTTTAATTAACCATTGTCAATTCTATCACTAAAACTTTTCAAATCAAGATTGATGATAAAATTGGGGAATCACTGGCTAGGTGTGGCATTCTGAAAAGCGATCTTTGGAATTTTTTCTAGAGTGGATCACAAATGGAATATTGAGTCAACAAATGATGTTTGTTTGTGAAAAGGTTGATTATCATTTGGGTATGTTTAAAAAGAGTGTCATAAATGTAGACACGGGTAGTAATTGTTCCTGCTCTAACTTGGCACTGGTCCGGTTCTGGGTGCCACACTTTAAGAAAGAATGTGACAGATGGATAAGAGTTTCAGAGGAGACCAAAAAAAATGTCAAAGGTTTGATAACCTGACCTATGAGGAAAGTTAAAAAAAAAAAACAGCTTGTAGAAGAATGGGGGTTTGATCGGAAGAGAACACCAACCCAGTCCCATAAGACAATCAAGATTTTTTTGTTAAAATACGTAAAGATAAGTGATTGTCAATCTCACAGCAGTTGAGAATACTTTATGAGAGTATTATATTTGAGAAACTGACATACATGGGGAAAATGTACGCGTCTGCAAAATCTGAGGATAGTTACAGAGTTGAGAATCGGACGCAAGTTCGGAGTAAGACATGTTCCAATGGATGCAATCACTTTAAGCTGTGATATGGATATACACTATACTCTCGCGATCACGAGTAGTACTACAATTTTGCATGTGTGCGATATCACTTAATTCACTTCTTTCTGTGTCGGTATCGTCTGTAGCGCAGTTCACAGTTGCGACGATTGACAAATGATCGACGGATGCATAATCTCCACGTCTGATCGAGCCGCTCATGCTAGGGTCAGCAGCACACATATCAGTCGCGTCTTCCCTGCGGCCGGAGCTCGCTCACCTTGCGCCCACGAAACGAGGGGGCTACTCTCAGTGCAACATCCACGGCGATATGCGTTGACGTGGGACACTTAACCGGACCACATAGGACAAGCATTCTGCCAAAATGTCGCCGGAAATTCAGCGGCATTTTGCGCCAACAATAGCTCTGGTGACACTGCATGCACACACGAGATTTCGGCAGCAATTCGGTCCGGATTATCATCGACCACCACGGTCCTATCGCTTGCGCCTGCCTCAAACGAAAAAGGTGGGACAAACTGCCTACGTATTTGCACTTTGTCATATGCCTCTGTTATTTTCCTATGCTCGTTGACCATTTAGCCGCTCAGTATCCGTGCCTACTGAACTAATGAACCCCTAGGCTGACAGCGGGTGGGTGGCTCACTGGGGTCTCAGCCGCAGCCTGCTCAACCTGCTCCAGCTGGGTTCTGTGGGTCTTCCAGCCACGCAACGGTGCCTGAGTGGAGACTGGCAGCTGGTACCCTTTCCGATGGGAATGGGGCAAGCAGCCGGATAACCCAAGCAGCGTGGCGGCTGAGCCCACTTCAAGCCACCCACTGCATAATCAAAAATCACATCTCACGTCCTACCAGTGGCAATGTGCGTAGTTGCCAACGCCCTCTCTAAACACTACAAGAGATGAGCATACTTACAGTTGTGGACTGGGCCTCTATTTAGCAAACATGAAGCTATATGATGAAGCAGTCAACACATTTTTTGTTTCTTGAATGAAAACGGTCCACCCTTCCCATATTTACCCACTTGCACAAATAAGCGCAACTTAATTTTCTTTTTTGGGCTAAGATACTTATTAAAAAAAATATTGATATGAATTCAGGATCGCTTACGCACAATACATTTGGCAACAACAGATTGCTCAATGACAATCAAAATGGCAACACAGTACTCTTCATGCTGCTCACCTCCCCTAACTCTCAGCCTCTGGTTTCCAACGCTGCAGTAAGAAGACAGATAGAGGAACAACTGCATCGTCTTGGGGTCAGAGTGGGCTACAGCAGCACAAACCTCCATGGCGCCATCAACCACCCAAGTGGGCATACCACCCGTGCACTCAGCGCACATGGTGAATTATGCACAAGTGCAACCGATCTTAAGGACGGGCACGCATGGAGCCACAGTAGCTCTATCCGGCCCTGGCCAGCTTCCCCCTGGATGAGAATGATCACTGCATTCCGGAGGAGAGATCGCGCTCCAAGCTAGGGGACCCAGATCCAGATGTTCCGAATTTTATAGGCCATCTCCAATTTTGGGGTTTGTCTATATAGTGCACCATAACTCCCCACTTAGGGTAACCACACAGCAAGTGTTGAAAAATCAGGACGAGGTAGGGGCAAATGGAGTATCCATATATAAGAAAAAGACTCCCACGACACATTGGGACTGTCCCTATAAAAAGTGGACATTGCTCCCACACCTCAATAGTACCACCGCAACCCCCCCGTCCTATTTTTCGCAACATGTCATCTTGCTATCCCAGCGCCAGCCTGGGGACCTATTCTCAATCCTGGCTGCCTGAGGAAGTGAGTTTATTTTCACTGTCATTCCTCAGCAGGTAGCAGCCAGCCTCACCTCCCCCCACCAAGCGAACCTCACGCCAACACAGCCCTGACAGCCCCTCACCCGCAGGGGAAAGAGTCAACAAAACTACTCACAAGGTATCCTGTAAATAACATGGCAGGTCATCCAGATCATATGTACAATACCACATAATATTCCCTAATTGAAGGTAAATTGAGCGCAAATGTTGGTGCCTGCCCTCGAGCGCGTCAGAGTTCCAATTTTTGGTCCAAGGGGTTGGTTTGTGTCTTCCACCAACAGAAATAAAAGATCGTAATGTACAGACCCCAAACCTCTGCACCCGCCCCCCCACTTGCCGACCTTTCATGTACACTAGTGCTGAAGATCAAAGACACATGACAGAGCTATACGAGAGTCACGTTTTGGCGGTTCAGACCAATGCCAACTGAGATTGAAATATACAAGCATGATGTCACCTATCCACCGATAAAAGCGTCACAGTAGGAGTGAGTCTAACATGCACTGCTGGTCATAACTCATAACCGTGTATTGATACTCTAATTGCTTGTTTGCTTCTTGTCCTGCATGGAATATTAAGTGTAAGGAGATATGTGCTCCTTGCATTATCTAATGTCTTCCTTCTCCTGACTTACCCCTGGACTGGTGTGAAGTTAGCAATATCGCAAATTTCGCACCTCAAGTCACGGTATGACGCATTTATCTTGCAAGATGCTCTAGAAGAACATTAAAAGCAGTATTCAGTTTTTTACTTCCCTTTTACTGGTTAAAATGCATCTCAAAGAAGATCCAAAAGAGAGACAAAGGCTAGTAGAGGGAGTGTCAGTTTTGGAGTCTGAGCTGGGGAAATGGGGAAAGGCTCTATAACTTTAGGAAGTCCAAGCCCTACATCAGTCACACCACGAATGACTTGGTAACGCTGACTTGAAGGAGCGTCATCGGACGATATTAAATGCATCTACTCTTTCATATCTTTCAGTACACTTTTATAAGTGAACTGAGAGCACTGTTCATTTTGCGCCTATACCAGTTCTCTCGAGATTCATTTATCTCAGGTGGGCATGGATGGATGGTGCAATGGTTTTAGACTAAGGAGTGACGCGATTACTTTCGGTGTTTGTCACCCAAAGTGCCCAGGACCTGCCTGGGCACACTCCGCGTTATAAGAACGGTGAAGAAGCTGCTTCACAAGTGAAGTGTGAAGGCGGTCCCATGACACAGATATGCTAATGAGTTGTAATCTAGAACCATGCCGCACAGAGATAGGTGTACTAGCGTTCTCTGCACTTCTCATATGTACAAGAGTATGGCTCCTGAGTCACCAGAGAGGTTAGCCCTCCCCCAAGAGTCCTGACCCTTGGCTTATGTATGGAGTAGTTCCAAAGCATCCCAGCATCCCTACTTCACCACTACACCATTTAGGTCGCCTCACACACTGCTCTATTCACGGCGGAAAGTTCAGCCATGCACGTGACACTGTTGATAACTACCGCGGGTTCTCTTCGAGGTCGTACTGACTCTCTATACAGGTGCCAGTAAGGAGGCGCGCCGTCTGGGATCTATCTTGATCTATACACGAAATGCCCATTCAGTGGCACCCAATTGTCCAGGCCAGAGTGACAATCTCAAGATCACATTTGTTGAGTTTTTGCGCGCGCAGATCGGACGTTAGTATTCAGGAGGCGCTGAGGTGCTGCCTAAGTGTCAGACAGTCTGGCTAGGATCATAGCTGCACTACTTTAGGTTCGTACGGCTTCCATCCTATACGTCCATTTCACCTTTATCCACCAATCTAGATTCTTGATAGAAAATGACTTCATAGTACGGAGTCACTGGACTGCGCAGCACACAGTAGTGTACAGCAGAACTTATCAGAACTCATTCCCAGCTTTTTAACGTATTTACTACCTGTATACTGTTAAACCGGTGTTGAAAATAATCAAGTGATTGGTAACTAAACAAAGAACCCAAACTCTGAACCACACAAATATAAGTTGCACGTTTTTCCCTCAAGTGAGGGCTCTGGAATTGGTGGCTGGGGATGAGGAGGTTCCACTGCAGGCTAGGATGCTCGGGTGGGGATGCTTGGGGAAGAGGCCTCTGGAGTGGGGCAGGGCTGGATAAGGAAGCTTGGGATGCAGACAAGATGCCGCCACCGGGTAGGGCCAGAAGGACTCTCCGCCCTCCTTACTGCAGAAGCAAGCTCCAGGGGAGGAGCCTCCGTCTCCCCTCCTCCCCCACCTCGCCGGCTACACTCACTTCTGCATTCAGCAGTCACTGCAACAGCTACCTAGGACCTCTCAGGTCCAGAAAGCCCACGTCGCCTGCCCCTAGGATTGGGTACCTGGGGCAGGGGGTTGTCCATCAATGTGTGGCCCTGCCCCGCCCCTGCTGCTTGCCACTAGGGTGCCGGGTGGAAGAGAGCTCCTCAACATCTGTGCCTCCTCCTTCTCCCCTCCTCTCTCCCTCTTCCCCTCCCCGGTGCTCCAGGAGGCTGCCTGCCACTGTCTCTCTAACCCTTTAGCAAAAGCGAACAGCACTAATAACAAAAGAAGCAGGGAGCTGCTGTTTTCCTTTCATGGCAGGCAGCTCACGAGGCGGGGGCAGAGGGAAAACCCAGCTCCAAACGATTGGTTGGAACGCACAGCCCCTTGCCTGTGATATTACCTGGGCTTTGAGCACCTCT